>NC_133122.1:50926716-51526716 GCF_033568475.1 Henckelia pumila | reverse complement strand
ATAGTCACTGTATATTCTAAAACCGTTCCTAGTCGATTGAGCCGTCCGATAATAAGGATAAGGATCGCTCGAGTTTGAGACTAGCATTTGCGATGCGGAGTACCACGTTTCATTGGTAGGGAACATGGAGATGTTCGAAGCATGCAAATGGATATTCATAGGATGAATAATCGAACTACCCTATCCGGACTTTCCAAGTGGTTATCACTTATCGAGTGGATAAAGTCCGCGGTTTTGGTTGTACACCATTAGTCCTTACGACTTGAAACATCATGGAGACTCTATATGCTAGTGCTGTGCTTTGACTCGTTTACCGACTCTATGGGGGTCATCAGGTGTCGAGATTGGGTACAGTTACGACACATATAGGAGTCAATGCATTGTTGTCAAGGATTCACCACATACTTGCGAGTGTGGATATCCTATGCGATCTGAGGAGATATTAGTGTGACAAATCTCTGGCCAGAGTACTTGATGTGATTTAAGAAATGGTTTCTTAGTAGCACATGCGATGTCACTAATTTGATCTTCAAGATGTATTGCATAGTTATCGAATCTTGAGCGACTCTCGATATACCAATGGTTGTTGATTCGATCGGGATATATGGATGAAGGGACCGTACTGTACGCTAACCAAAATCTACTGGTTCTTGTAGGCACTATCAGTGATACCTAGGGAATCATGGGGCGATGTTGCTAGGCGCTTTACCATGATTCGTTGGGCAAGTCGGAAAGTGTTGTTCCGAGTCACAAGGAGTTGTGAGCCCACGGCTAGCTGTATCCCTGAACCATTGAGGGTCACACAGTGTAATGGAGTTTTAATCCCCGTTGAGATAGTTAAATTTAAAGAGTTAAATTTAATGAACTAAGGAGTTGGACTTCTTAAATAAGAGTAAGGGAGTAGGATTTCCTAAAATGACATAGGGATGGACATTTTTGGAAACCACTGAATTCGGATTCAGGAAAATTTATTTTGACTTTAAAATGTGCAGAAATGGTTTCTGTGCACATTGGTGAAATCGGTTCATCAATCGGAGTCACGATGAATTTTATATTAATTTCTGAACGTGCGGGCTTTGCTTGTCGGGCCTTAACTTATGACTAATGGGCCCTAAGCTGTTAGTGGCCTGCATTATAAATAAGTTATTGCAGTACAGAAATTAAAAACAACAGGTCATAATTTTTGAGACAGGATTTTCGAAACCCTAGCCTCCTCTCAAAAGAAATCGGCCGAACCCTTCCCCTCTGTCTGAGAAATTCCGGTCTGTGATTTTTAATTGCAGTCAGGAATAACGAATCAGATTCGTTTAATCTCTTCGCAGAAAACTTCTGATAGATTTTCTAGTGCAATCTATCAGAGGGATTTAAAACCTCATTCGTGGACCTGATTGAAGGAGTTCATCAGTTCCTGGGAGATACAAGAAGCGCAGAGAAATCTGTGTGGTGTCCATTAATCTCGCTTCGAGATTGAAGGTAAAATTTAATTAATTGTTATTTGAATTTTACACACACAATAATTTAATCGTTGAATGGTTGATACCCACACCATGGAATTGTTCCATGATAAAATTTTTAAACTTCCGCTGCACCGGGTATCAATCGTGATTGATCTGACCGCAATTTATCCAACAAATTTATGATATGCAAGTGGGATTTATATATGTTTAGCATGCATACACGTGTAGATCACCTTCCTCATCAGATTAAGAAGTGAGAATTCAGAAATAAGATTTCATGGCCGATTCTTCTTCCCAAAAATTCATAGAAATTGATCCGTCCGATAGAATTTCAAATTGATCGTATATTTGCGATCACGGCTTTGAGTGCTACACTCTGACGTAAGTTTGGCTAAATTTTGAGATGTTTTAATTTTGAATATATTGTTAGAATTAAGATTTGATTGTATAAACGTGTTCTAGTATATACGACGATAGTATATCTAAGTCGAATCGTGAAAAGATCGTCGTTCGGGCATGTTTATCAATTTTTGAATATTTTCTGAATTTTTGGAAATATTATGCTGCTGAATTCGTGTATGGCTGATGGGAATTGATATGAATATGTGTTTAGATGATTGAGAAGATGATGTTAATGCTTTTAGAATTTTCGATTCGGGTCCGTTGTGCCGTCGGTAAAAGAGTTTGAATTGATATGAAATTCTGAAATTATTGGGATGCTATTTTCGAATTATGGCTTATATATTGAGGTTGATATTAGATTTAGATCAATTTTTGTATGATGTGTAAGCCTTTGGATTTATCGAATTTGAATCGTTGCGCCGTCGGTTTAAATTCCGGTCAATCGATCAAGAATTGTAGTTGCTGCTTGATGAATTGCAATGATGTTTAGAAGCTGATGTTGAGTTTTAAACAATATAATTCAGATTTAAGTTGGAAAGTATCGAAGTCGAGTCGACGAGTCCGGAATTGATTTGAAATGAGCTTCAAGTTGGATCAACTAACACCTTGGACTAGCAATGGTTGAGTGAGCAGATGTTGAAAGGATTGAGCAGAATTCTGGACAGCTTATGTTTGATCAAGTAGTGCAAGAGTTTCAGAGGTTTGAGTTCAGATTAAAGGTATGATTCGACATTAACCTTGACAGGTAGAATAACTCGAGAACGTGCTGGTTTTCGAGTTTATTAAATCACACACATGCATGATTAGTTGTTTTACTTAATCTTATATGATCTAAATGAATTACTTGACTTAGTTGATTTGGTTGATATATGAGTTGTTTGATTTAAACATGATTACTTGTTGATATTGATGATTGAATATTTATTTGAGATTGATGAGTTTAGATTATTCTAAATTGTTGAGTTATGGTAGATTGGTTATAGAATTGAGAGTAAACCTCTTGAGCCATAATTCTTTCGAAACCTTGAAAACAGAATCGAAAAGAAAATATTGGACGTGGTGAACTTGTATATGAGAGGCTAGATATCTGACTTGATTTCTTTTGCCACGGTTCTCAGTATAGTGTTCACAGTCCAGGGAATATGAGATTATTACCACCTCGAGCGGGAGTGTAGGTGGGAGGCTTGATTTTTTGCCTAATTATATTCCCGGGATCCCAACGAAATGATTTATAAAAATATCGATTCTGTGAGACTTGAATCCTTTAACCCTCGACTTGTCTTTGAGTCTTTATGTAATTGAATGAATTTTCTTTGAAATATATTCGAAAGGTAAGGGTATAAGGAAATGATGATTGTGATCGTGATTTCTTATTTGAATTATATCTACTTGATTTATATAGATGTCTTTCATACTGAGATTTATTCTCATCGGAGTTATCCGGCTATTGTTTTGCTTGTATGTGTGCATTGCATCAGGTTGAAGAGTAAGCGAGTCGGACTTGACAGGGAAGCGAGAGATTGAGAGATTAGAGTGGAGACTCGGGTGTTAGAAGAAGTTTATGTTTTGTCAAACATGTTAGATTTAGATTCCAATGTTGAGTTGTTGAACTCATTGGTTTAGTTTAACCTTTCATGTTTGATGTTTGTATTAAAGGCTTGAGACTAGACTTTAATCTAGATGTATATGATGTTGCTACTTTGAAATCTAGTTGAGTTACTTTTTGTAGGTTCTACATGTAAAATTGAGATTGTTTATGTGAAGAGTTGGAACTCTACTTGTTGTAGCATCTTATGATATGGTGAACTTAGATAAGATGACATTTTTTTTGTATTTATGAGTTGTGGTAAACAATTGAGATTTAGATCTATATATCATATTTAGTATTTGTAGATGAATAGACTTGAATAAACCAACCTAGAACAGCTCAAGAGCAGATTTACAGCAGGCCCGGCAGAGCACAGCTCGCTCGAGCGAAGCCTAGGCTCGCTCGAGCGAGCCATGGGTGTAACATCCCGAGTGGCTCTCGCTCGAGCAAGAGGTGAGGCTCGCTCGAGCGAGCCACTATGGGTTTTAAAAAAATAATAATAATAATTTTTTGCCTTTGCTTGCTTGTTCTTAATTTGTATATTATTGGATTAACCATTATGATTTGAGAGATTAGTGCCCGAGTCCTCACACAACATCAGGTACCTCTGAAATATCATCCCAGTAAAGAGGAGATCGACACCTATTACCGTACAATGCTTCAAACGGAGCCATTTCAATACTCGGTTGATAGCTGTTGTTGTATGAGAATTCACAAAGTGCCACTGAATCTTGCCAACTAGTGCCAAAATCAAGCACTACAGCTCTCAACATGTCCTCCAAGGTCTGAATGGTACGCTCAGACTGTCCGTCTGTCTGTGGATGATAGGCTGTGCTCAGGTGTAGCTGAGTACCTAAAGCACTCTGTAAGCTATGCCAGAAGTGTGATGTAAATCGAGGATCACGATCTGATACGATAGACTTCGGTACACCATGCAATCTGACAACTTCTCGGATATAAATATCTGGCATCTGGTCGTGTCTATATGTCATGCGATAAGGAATAAAACACGCTGCTTTCGTCAATCTGTCGATAATCACCCAGATAGCATCGAATCCTCTAGAAGATCGAGGTAACTTGGTAACGAAGTCCATGGAAATATGATCTCATTTCCATTCAGGCACTGATAAACTATGCAACAAACCAGGCGGTTTTTTTCTTTCAGCCTTCACCTGTTGGTAGTTAAGACATTGAGACACAAAATCAGTGATATCTGACTTCATTCGTTTCCACCAATATTGAGTCTTTAGATCATTGCACATCTTCTTACCACCAGGATGAATGCTATTACGGCTACAATGCGCCTCTTTCAGTAGTTGTTGTCGCACGTCAGAAATATCAGGCACTACAAGGCGATTGTTTACATATAAAAGATCATATCAAACCTGGTATTCAGATACATGCCCTGATCGGACTTTCTCAATCAAATTCTGCACATTCTGATCAAGTTTCTGAGCATCTTTAATTCGCAACAATAGCGCTGGTTCAACTTGAATATGATAAAGTCGAAGAGGCTGACAATTCGTGTCAAATACTAATCCAGAAAGACAACATTCTTCAATCAAATGGGATACACCAATCGTCGATAAAGATAGAGAGCATACCTTTCGACTCAGTGCATCAGCAGCTGCATTAGATTTTCCCGGGTAGTATTTAATCTCACAATCAAAATCTTTAAGCAAATCAAGCCATATGCGCTGTCTCATATTCAATTCTAACTATGAAAACAAATATTTCAGACTCTTGTGATCAGAATAAATCTCAAACTGTTCCCCGTACAGATAATGTCGCCAAATCTTCAAAGCAAATACAATGGCGGCAAATTCAAGATCATGAATCGGGTATCTGGTCTCATGAGGCTTCAACTGTCTCGAGGCATAAGCAATCACATGCCCTCGCTGCATCAATACACATCCTAAGCCTTGATGAGATGCATCACAATACACAGTGAAACCACCAGTACCTGAAGGAATCATCAAGACTGGTGCACTGGTCAGTCGTTTCTTCAACTCAAGAAAACTGGATTCACAAACTCCAGACCAGATAAATAGAGCATTTTTCTCAGTTAACTGAGTAATTGGCTTCGCAATACTAGAAAAATCTTTAATGAATCGGCGATAATACCCGGCCAAACCCATAAAACTACGTATCTCAGGAACAGATGTTGGTCTAGATCAGTTAATCACAGCCTCGACTTTGCTTGGATCAACAGATATACCATCTCTGGATATAATATGTCCAAGAAAAACAACCTGTTTTAGACAAAACTCACATTTCGACTGTTTAGCATACAGTTTCTCAGATCTCAGAGTCTTTAACACAGTTCTCAAATGTTCTGAATGATCAATCAGATTCTTCGAATATATCAGAATATCATCAATAAAAATTATAACGAAGTCATCAAGATATTTCTGAATAACACGGTTAATCAAAGCCATAAAAACAGCTGGAGCATTCGTCAGACCAAACGACATAACTATAAACTCATAGTGGCCATACCTGGTTCTGAAAGCAGTTTTCGGAATATCAGAATCTCTAACTCGCAGCTGATGATGCCCAGATCTCAGATCGATCTTGGAATAAACAGCAGAACCCTGCAACTGATCAAACAAATCATCAATACGAGGCAAAGGATATTTGTTCTTTACCGTTGCCTTGTTCAGTTGCCGGTAGTCGATACAAAGTCTCATGGAACCGTCTTTCTTTCTGACAAATAATACTAAAGCACCTTATCGAATGACACTAGTGGAATTGAAAGAACAATTGAAAGATTTACTGGCCAAGGGATACATTCGACCCAGTGTAAGTATGGTTTATGATTGTTAAAGACGCATGCTTACTGGAATATCTAAAACGATTAGAGGCATGTGTTCTGTTGTTTTATGACATGCTACCTGATTATCTGAATTGATTGGAAGCATGTTTTGTATGAGTACCTTGAGTATTTATTTAAGATTGAATCAGAACCGAGTCTTGATCAGAGGTAAGATGATCAGAGGAGGACTGAGATATATTTGGTATCCTAACCATTTTGATAATCAGATATGTCTCGACGACTAGGACGACCACCTCTTAGACCGCAAGCTCCTACTCCTCTGCCAGAACAGACAGTTGTAGCACCGACAGTGCCACCAACTACAGAAATTCCTAGCAATGAACAAGGAAGTACCTCTCGAGATATGATAGATATGACCGCCACTCCGATGGAAACATTACTGAAAAGATTTCAATCCTATAAGCCGCCAAAACTAAAAGGTACTGAGAATGCGGTTGAGTGTGAAGGTTGGCTTGATGATATGGAGATGCTATTTGATTCACTTGATTATGGTGATGAACGACGAGTCAGACTGATAGGGCTGATAGTTATGTTTTTTATTGCATTTGTTAGTGTCATTTTGTTGTTGTTTTGCATTAGTTGCATGTTTTATTTTAGCATTTTGTTAGTGTTGCATTTTCCGTGTTTGCATGACGGGATTCTTGTTTTTGTGATTAGGTCGCTTATTTTGCGGACTAAGATGGAACCTCGGAGGAATGGAGATATGCTGGAAAAATCTTGGAGAATTCACGCCGATCGATCCACAAAAGTCTGCAGATCGAGCGGGCGCCTATATTTGGAAGACAGTGGCTTTGGATGTTTTGTGCCGATCGATCCGCAAAAGTCTGCAGATCGAGCGACACATTTTTTACGCGAGGCAGAGAGTTGATACTTTTTACGCCACTCGATCCGCAGGATGTTGCAGATCGAGCGGGCGTTGTTTTTCGGAAAGTTTGTTTTAATTTTGGTAATTTTGTTATTTTAGTTCCTAGCCTCTATTAGACTTTTAATTCCGTTTTGGGAGGATTATTATCAGACTTTTTGGAGATTACTTTGGAGGCTAGGTTTTATTCTTGAATTTTACTCTCTAGTTTTCTTCTCTTCTTGGAATTTTTATGAATTTAGTTATGAATCGTTGTAGCTAAACTCTTTTACTTGGTTGAGGGAGACGAAACCTTGATTTATTTTGTTCATGATATTTGATTCGTAGTGTTTAATCTTTATTAAGTATCAATCTTTGATTTGTTTTATTTTATGTTTGTATGCGAGATTTTAGGATTGCCCATCTTAGGATTTTGTATTGCGAGCGATAGCTAAATTAGAGTTTAAATCCGTAATTGTTTGAATAAACTAATTTGCGAAGCAACTACGTGTGATAATTTCTGCTGTTGAATTTATTACTTCGTAGGATCAATTATTGACTAGGCTAAATACAACCGCTGGTGTTTGTGTTGTCTAGATTCGTCAGTTTTACTAGTTTGAATGCTACCGTGGATTTAAATCTAGATTGCTGTTATCAGGTTAATTCATTGGTAAGGGTTTATTTTGAATGCTCTTTTCTAATTAACTAAAATTACGGTGAAACAGGAATTGAGATTTCAATGGCGAATATTTAATAAGATTAATTATTTTTAGAGAATCAATGATTGAATGAATGAATATCAAGGGTGTAGTCGACCGATACCAAGTCTCGTCTCCTATCGATTTTCTCCAGTCTTTTATTTAACCTTGCATATTAGTAAATTTTAATTGTCTAAAAGTTTCAGTAGTTAATCTCAACCTCAAAACTCCCTTTATTTATTTATTTAGAACACATTGAATTTCACTTTCCTCGTGGGAACGATCCCTACTCACACTACTGCATTAATTGTTTATCTGATTGAGTCGGGTAATTTGGGCGTACACGATAAGCGCTACCAAATTTTGGCGTCGTTGCCGGGGAACGGTGTTAATTTTTTGTGTTTTTTTTTGTTTTTTTTTGTTTTATTTAGTTCTGAATAATCTCACTCTCTTCTCTTTTCTTTGTTTTTAGTTCTCTCTAGTTCATGCTTTCAGGAGATTTTGCTGAAGAAGATTTTCTCTATGATCCGGAAATTGAAATAACTTTGCATAGGCAAAGGAGAGAACTTCGAAGGCAACAACTAGAGGCAGCTGCTCGAGCTGCTTTTCCAAGAGAAGAAGAAGAGATGGCTGCTAATGCGAACTTGAGTCTTAGACAATTGGGCACTCCTGATCCCAATCAACAACCCTTATGCATTACTTTTCCTACTTTAGAAAATAATGCAACTTTTGAGCTTAAGTCTGGATTAATTCACTTACTTCCCTCTTTTCATGGACTTGCAGGTGAGGATCCCAACAAACACTTGATGGAGTTTCACGTGGTCTGCACGAGTATGAAACCCCATGGAGTGATAGAGGAACAGATTCAGCTGAGAGCCTTTCCTTTCTCTTTGAAGAGTGCTGCTAAGGATTGGCTATACTACTTGCCCTCTGGCTCCATCACAACTTGGACGGAGATGAAAAGAAGCTTCCTGGAGAAATACTTTCCAGCCTCTATAGCTGCAAATATCCGGAAGAAAATCTATGGGATCAAGCAATACTCCGGGGAATCACTGCATGAATACTGGAAGCGGTTCAAGAAGCTTTGCGCTAGCTGTCCGCATCATCAGATAAGTGAAAACCAATTGATCCAATTTTGCTATGAAGGTTTGTTACCTCATGATAGGAGCATGCTTGACGCAGCCAGTGGAGGAGTTTTCGTTGACAAAATTCCGGTGCAAGCAAGAAATTTGATAAAGAATATGGCTGCCAATTCTCAACAATTTGACACCATCAGGAACGAGCATCCACAAAGAAAGAACAACGAGGTAAATGTCTCTTCCCTTGAACAGCAATTACTTGAATTGACGACTCTTGTGCGTCAGATGGCTGTAGGGAATGGACAACCTGCAAAGGCATGTGGAATTTATGCTGCAATGGGACATGCTACTGATACATGTCCCACACTTCATGAAGAAGCAGTTGAACAGGTCAACGCTACTGGAGGATTTCCTGGACCACCCCAGCGAAAATATGATCCTTATTCCAACACATTCAATCCTGGTTGGAAGGATCATCCAAATCTGAGATATGGGAATCCTCAAGCTAATCAATCGGAGCCGCAAGCACCACCGCATAATCAAAATTATAGGCCGCCATATCCTCAATAGCAACAGCAGAGACCTCAGATACCAACACCAGGTGAGTTCCTCAAAAATATAGTTAAGGAACTTGCCACTAACACTGCAGCTTTTCAACAGGATACCAGAACAAGTATCCAAAACTTGAGCACCCAGATGGGACAGCTTGAGACCGCCATTAATAAGTTAGAAGCACAGCACTCAAATGCTCTACCATCGCAAACAATTCCAAACCCAAGAGAAAACGCTAGTGCAATTACTCTAAGGAATGGGAAGGAGTTGCAGATCAAGGAAAAAGAGGTGGAGGCTTCACCCAAGGAGAAACCACAAGAAGAGCCGAAGGCGACTAATGGAGAAGCATCCAAGGAAGAAGCACCAAGAGGTAAGTTTCCTCCCCTTTCTGAATATAAGCATGTCGCCCCTTTTCTCTTAGCGCTAAAAGAGTCTAGAAAAGATGAAGGGATAAAGAACCTTTATGAAACTTTTCGTAGATATGAGGTAAATATTCTGTTGCTAGATGCTATTAAGCAGGTGCCTCGATACGCGAAGTTCTTGAAGGAACTGTGCATAGCAAAGAGGAAACAGACATTGAAGGGCTGTCAAAAAGTGGAACTTGGTGAGAACGTATCTGCTGTGATCCAAAGGAAACTACCCGCAAAATGTAAGGATCCTGGTATGTTTTCTATCCCATTCACTATAGGGAATGTTAGACTTGAGAAGGCCATGCTAGATCTAGGAGCATCAATCAACGTTATGCCTTATTCTATCTATGATTCTTTGAAACTTGGTCCATTGAACAAAACTGAAATCGTGATTCAGTTAGCTGATAGGTCTAATGCATATCCTAGGGGAGTCGTAGAAGATGTATTGGTGCAAGTGAATGAATTGGTGTTTCCTGCAGATTTTTATGTGCTAGACATGGAAAACGGTGATCATAATAGTCCTATTTTGTTAGGCAGACCATTTTTTGAAAACTTCCATGACAAAAATTGATGTTCACAGTGGCACACTTACTATGGAATTCGATGGCGAAGTTGTGAAATTTAATATTTATGATGCCATGAAATTTCCTGACAGGGATGATTGTGTGTTTTCTGTTGATATTGTGGATTTCTTGGCACAAGAATATTGTGAGCATGCAGGAGAAGATGAGTTAGAGGTGGCTATTACAGCACCCATTATGCAGACAGATGATGGGGTTCAATGCAGTCAAGAAGTGGAAGAGATTGAGAAACTTCTGAATAATTCTCCTGAGCTACCGCAGTCAGGTAATGTCTCTTACTTAGCTTTGCCAATCTCTAATACTAGGCGCCTTCCATCTGTTTTGCAGGCGCCAGTGGGACGCTTCCAAACCATCTGAAGTATGTTTTCCTTGGTGAAGGAGAAACACTACCGGTTATCATCTCCAACAGTTTGGAAGTCGATCAAGAGGAGCAATTAATCAAGGTGTTACAAGAGCACAAGACTGTTATTGGATGGACCATGGCAGACATTAAGGGAATCAGCCCTTCCACATGCATGCACCGAATATTGATGGAGGAAGGAGCAAACCCTTCACGTCAGCCGCAACGCAAACTGAATCCACCAATGATGGAGGTGGTAAAGGCTGAAATTCTGAAGCTACTTGAAGTTGGGGTCATCTACCCAATTTTTTACAGTCATTGGGTCAGTCCGGTTCAAGTGGTGCCCAAGAAAACCGGAATTACTGTGGTAAAGAATAAGGATGATGAGATGGTTCCCACCCGTATTCAAAATGGGTGGAGGGATTGTATTGACTATAGGAAGCTGAACGCCGGAACCCGAAAGGACCACTTTCCTTTACCCCATTATTGATCAAATGATTGAAAGGTTAGCGTGTCATCCTTACTATTATTTTCTTGATGGATATTCTGGTTATTTTCAGATTGCTATCGCGCTAGAGGATCAGGAAAAAACGACATTCACATGCCCGTTTGGCACCTTTGCGTATAGACGGATGCCCTTTGGACATTGCAATGCACTGGCCACTTTCCAACGGTGTATGGTTAGTATTATTTCAGATTTTATTGAGCATATCTTAGAAGTTTTCATGGATGACTTCACTGTCTATGGTGATGAAAGAGTGGGTGCCTGGTTAGCCAACTTGTGGCTAAGGGCTTTTATGACTCTATGTATAAACAATCTTTGTTTAATATAATTTACATTCATTAATGGCATTTTCTTTGTCTTTCTTCATATTGTTATATTGTGATATACTATTGATGTTTTGATAAAGACCTTGAATATATTATAGTATAAATAAGATGAGATAGTGAATAAAGAGAGATCACTATTATGAAACACATCTTATAGTCACTGTATATTCTAAACAGTTTCTAGTCAATTGAGCCGTCCGCTAATAAGGATAAGGATCGCTCGAGATTGAGACTAGCATTTGTGATGCCAAGTACCACGTTTCATTGGTAATGGACATGGAGATGTTCAAAGCATGTAAATGGATATTCATATGATGAATGATTGAACTACCCTATTCGGACTTTTCAAGTGGTTATCACTTATCGAGTGGATAAAGTCCGCGGTTTTGGTTGTACACCATTAGTTCTTACTACTTGAAACATCATTGAGACTCTATATGCTAGTACTGTACTTTGACTCGTTTACCGACACTATTGGGGTCATCAGGTGTCGGGATTGGGTACAGTTACGACACATATAGGAGTCGATGCTTTGTTGTCAAGGATTCACCACATACTTGCGAGTGTGGATATCCTATGCGATCTGAGGAGATATTAGTGTGACGAATCTCTGGCCAGAGTACATGATGTGTTTTAGGTTACTTGGTTTTTCTAGTAACACATGCGATATCACTATTTGATCTCCAAGATGTAATGCATAGTTATCGAATCTCGAACGACTCTCAATGCACCAATGGTTGTTGATTCGATCGGAATATATGGATGAAGGGACCGTACTGTACACTAACCAAAATCTACTTGTTCTTGCAGGCACTATCAGTGATACCTAGGGAATCATGGGGCGATGTTGCTAGGCGCTCTTACCATGATTCTATGGGTAAGTCGGAAATTGTTGTTCCGAGTCACAAGGAGTTGTGAGCCCACGGTTAGCTGTATCCCTGAACCATTGAGGGTCACACAAGTAATGGATTACTAAACCCCGTTGAGATAGTTAAATTTAAAGAGTTAAATTTAATGAAAGAGAAGTTGGACTTCTTAACTAAAAGGGAGTGAAATTTCCTAAAATAACATAGGGATGGGCATTTTTGGAAATCACTGAATTCGGATTCAGAAAAATTATCTTGAATTCAAAAGATGCAGAAATGGTTTCTGTGCACATTGGTAAAATCAGTTTATTAATCGGAGTCACGATGAATTTTATATTAATTTCTATAATAACAGGCTTGGCTTGTTGGGCTTAAGTTATGGATTGTGGGCCCTAAGCAGTTAGAGTCCTAATACAATTATAACTTAATCTAGTCTAAAAATTATCTATAAATACATGTGTAGTGTTTGAAAATCATAAGCTTTTCAGTCTTGCAATTTTCGAATTACACACATATATTTTCAAGAGGAATTTTCGAAAATCCTCTGCTCCTTTTTGAGATAATTCAGTCTGTAATTTTTGTGAAAATTTACATTCTGAATTGACAGATCAAATCTGTTTATTCTCTTCGATAAACATCTGATTGATTTCTAGTGCAATCAATCAGAGGGTTTTAGTTTTCTATTCGTGGACTTAATTTCGGAGGTTGATCGTGATAGTCATCGGTTCCCGGGATTTACAAGAAGAACAGATTAAATTTTGTTGGAGTCCATAATCAAGCCTTTGCTTGAATAGATAAAATATTTAATTATTTATATATTTTACTTGCAACAATTTTAATCGTTAGGATTTGATACCCACGATATGGAATCGTTCCATATCGAAAAATAAAATTTTTAAACTTCCGCTGCTCCGGGTATCACATCCGTGTGATCAGAGAACGCGTGTTCCAACAGTGGTATCAGAGCCAGGTCGTAAACTTTGATCAAACGATTAAAATTAATCGATTGTACAAAATTTTTAGCCTCGGTTTTTGAAACAAAACAAAAAATTTTAAAATTAAATTTGAAAGGAAACAAGGCAATCGGGCAGCGATTTGATCGCTGCCCACCTCCACTTGGGCAGCCCTGTCCCACGTGGAGGCGGGGCTGCCCGGGAATGTCCCGGGCAGTCCGAAAATTTAAAAATTTGAATTTTTTGAAATTTTAGTTTTTGGTCCGATCGAAAATTGTTTTTGATTGCTCCACGAGGCATCGGATCAAATTGTTTGAGTCCGAAATTTTTAAAATTGATTTTTGGATAAATTTGAATGTTTGGAAAATTTATAAATTTTATCCGTTAAATTAGATTTTATAAAATTAATTATTTTGGTACAATTGATGATAAGATATGATCTTATGAAAGGATAAGATAAAATTTGATTTTATCTTTTTAATTATGATGTCATTGCATGTTATCCAATTATTTAATTATTGAATTAATTATTGGATAAAAGGATGATCGATTGCCATGACTAATTTGGTAGGTGTACGTTAGGTTATTTACATTTGGTTTTATTATTTTTGGGTTTTATTAATGGGCTTGGTTTATAGCCCAATTTGAATTGTCATTTGTAATAAAAAGTGGGCCTGGTTTATGGCCCGTTCCCACCCTTAAATATGTATTCCCTACTTGTCATCGAAATTTTTTGTAAATTTATTAGACTTAGTGGGAGATAAATATTTGAAGACAAAGGTGGGCCCAGCAGACAATAAAGACCGAAAAAATGTAAATTGGAAGCTCAATGTAATAGGATTGTATTGCATACTTGCATATCACCTAGGATTGGACTTAGACTCGTGATTGGCAACCACGGGTCGATTAGTGATTGAGATCGATCATCCTTTAAATAATATATGATATTATTGTTGTATGCATGTTTAGACTAAATTGTATGAATCCCGCAAGCATACAAATATTGCATGATGAGACAATTTTCAAAATTAAAAATTCCTCATTTTAAATATGATTTAAAATTGATATCAAGATAAACAAAAGGGAATTTAAATATTGTTTAAATGTTCCTACCTTCCATCAACGATCAATGTATAAGATGCTATCCACGGGCACAGTCCGACTCATATTATTGGGGGGGGCCCGTTCGTCGGAAAGCTGTACATTGGATCGACACATGTTGTAAGTTGGGTGGAACTCCCATGGGATTGGCTCATATTATTGGTGATCCACATGGCGACCGTCCATCACAACTTGATATTGATGGGTCATCTTGACATGTCACATTAAACAGCGTCATATTTTTGGGCCCTTATTGGACATGAGGTAAAAACATGGGGGTTTCTTTGGAAGCAATTGGGCTCTACCTTTTAAAAATTATGGTTGGCTGATATTATTCGGAACTATAGTTTGTCAATTGGACTCCATGTTCCCACTAAGGAAATAAGTTTCCCGTTTTCACTAGAGGATAGTGAAATCGTTAAAATAGTGAGAGCGAAATTCATAAAATTAAATCTCGCCATATTTTATGTGGGGACCTCGGGTTGCTAATCTCATCTTAGGGCAATTAATGAACAATTAACATTCATTAAACATCAATTAAAAAACCAAGAGCCAAGTAAATTTTTTTTTTTTTTTAAATTCAGTGTCTCGCTCGATCGGTGAAAAACACCCGATCGAGCGAGCACAATTTCTCAGCTCTCGGATGGAAAACAATTTGGCCTCGCTCGATTCGTTAACTTCTATGGATCGAGCGAGCCAAAAACTCAAATCCTCTGTTTGCAAATTACAAGGCTCACTCGATCCGTCAACTTCTGCGGATCGAGCGGCCCCCAAATTCCAGAAATTCTGTAGAGGAGTTCTTGTGCTGTCAAAACCGTGCACCATCAATTCCAATCACCAAACATGGTCCAAAACATGATATATCAATTCCAAAACATGCATATACATATAAACAAGGTCATAAGCATTTATACATGCATTTCATTACATCAACAAGTCGCTAAAGATCGGTAAACGACAACAATTATCTCAAACTTTATACATGTAATCCAAACAAACTAAACCAAAGTTTCATGCTTCTAAAGTTCAAGACAACATCTACAACCCGAGTCCTCACGTGCTAGACTCTCTCCCAGCTGTCAATGACGTCGATGACTAGCTCCTGCCCCTTCTGTTGTCATGCACACATACAAAACAAGACAACAGCCGGATAAACTCCGGTAAGAAACGATTCTCAGTATAACCAACATATAAAAGGCGTTAAATAAATCATATCGACTCTTTTTAAAACTCGACTCAACAAATAGAGTAAATTAATGCTTCGAATAAGAATTGATTCATATAACTTCGTGCCATCAAGATTCGTAAACGATCTTGACATGGATATCCATCTAACGAGTTTGTAAACGACTCGCAAATAAGGTTAACCGCAACCTTGGCATAGAATCGATTCAATATAGCATCATATCAACTCGAATATAAAGATCCACTACCTGAGATGGATCGACAACATCACAATTAAATCAAAAACATAAACAAGTATGTGGTTTTTGCGGGCCAACTCAAGATTAGTCGTTCTTGAGTTTCAAAGTCCCTACTTCGCGATGTCGTCATTATACCTTCGTTTATCTCGATTCTGAACTCTTCAAATCTGAAAGATACAATCATAACACATATATCAAACTTCATTTCAATCTATTGTATCAAAAACAAGTCAAAAACATCATAAGATCGTCAATCAATCGCATTTCAAACCTCAATCCACTTTCTTCGGTTCAAAGTCGTTCTCTCGAGTCGTTGGCCTTCCAAACTCAACTGAAACTGAAGAATAAAATTCTATAATATTCACATCATCAAGATAAGTGTTTCATCTTAGCTATAGAATATCAAAACAGTCCAAAAACTCGATTAAACGGCGTAGCGATTGAAAATCGGTAACCGACGTAATCCCGAAACCATTTCTAACTTCAAAACCCAATCACACGTATATTCAAGTCAATAACCAGCTGATAAATCATTCAAATCTTCATCTCAATAGCTATAAAAATCAATTAACATGCTTGAATCAAGATTGGATACATGTAATACAAACTTTTCAATTCGGTTTCGACATAGAATCGCATATACGTTGATAAACATAATCAAAAACTCAAAATCTGATATCTGCTCCATACTGATTTTGAAATCCAAATAACATAACATAAAACTTACACGAGATCGAATCCCTCATCGTAAGGATTCCAGAACAATTTACGGAATCGAAATCGGACAACCGGTTCAAAAGTTACGAGACTTTGAAGATTGCAAATCCAAAAGAAAAGAAAGGATCTCGGCTTCTCTGTTCTTATTTTTCTGAATTGAACTTAAAGTTACACGTGCACATGCTGAGTCTTACAATTCAAATCTGATAACTTTCAATCAATATTGCAATTTAGTCCCTCAACTCTTCAATAATTGCAATTTGGTCCTCGACCCTTATTTTAATTCAATTTCAATCCTAAATAATTTAAGAATATTAGAATTTAAATCAAAACTCTAAATATTCCCAAATTAAATATACTCGGATTAAAATTAAATAAATTCGGATTAATATTAATTAATCTCGGGCCTTACATTTCTCTCCCACTAAGACATGAGTTCGTCCTCGAATTCATAAATTGTATAGATATGCAGACTGCATGCTTATAAGAATAAAGAATAACTGAAAACTGAATAAGAACTCACATCAGTGGAATAGATAAGGAAATCGTTGCTTCATATCTTCTTCGACTTCCCACGTCGCTTCTTCAACTCCGTGTCGATTCCATTGAATCTTCACCAATGGAATGGTCTTCGTTCGGAGTTGCTTTGTCTTCCTATCAAGAATCTGAATAGGTCGTTCAAAATAGCAAAGAGTATCATCCAACTCAGCTTCATCAGATCGAATCACATGAGACGCATCAGATATATACTTCCTCAACATCGATACATAAAAGACATCATGTATTCCAGATAAAGACATAGGAAGAGCGAGTCGATAAGCTAGATTGCCTATCTTCTCGAGAATCTCATACGGCCCAATATACCTCGGAGATAATTTTCCTCGTTTGCCAAATCGAACTGTGCCCCTGAACGGTGAAATCTTTAGAAACACTCTATCTCCCTGATCAAAAGATAACGGCCATCGTCGTACATTTGCATATCTCGTCTGTCTATGCTGCGCTGTTCTCATTCTCTGCTGTATCAATTTCACTTTCTCAGTCATCTGTCTGATCATATCTGGCCCTAACTCAGGTACCTCAGAAACATCATCCTAATACAAAGGCGATCGACACTTCTTTCCATATAATGCTTCAAATGGTGCCATCTCTATACTCGTTTGGTAACTGTTGTTATACGAAAATTCCACAAGTGGTATAGAATTTTGCCATGTAACGCCAAAATCAAGTACTACAGCTCTGAGCATATCCTCAAGTGTCTGAATAGTTCGTTCAGATTGACCGTCAGTTTGAGGATGATAAGCGGTACTCAAATGTAAACGCGTACCTAGAGCTTCCTGTAGGCTATGCCAAAAGTGCGAAGTAAACCTCGGATCTCGGTCAGATACAATCGACTTTGGCACACCGTGTAGCCTTACCACTTTTCGAATGTAGTGACCCTTACCCGGATCACCTACTAACAGAACTTAGACATGCAATTAACTTAATTAAATAGATATCAGAATAAAACTACGGAAATCATAAATGTTATACAATCCCAAGTCAAGGAATCTGTAATTTATCCAAATAATATACAACCAAATCGAATAGTTGTATCAACCTCAAAACAACAGAAATAAATCCTAGACGAAGCTCCAGCTGGTCAACCACCGACTAGCCCCTCCTGGATCCACCCGCCTCGTCCAATCGCAAACCTGCCCCATGGAGTAGGGTGTCCAGAAACACAGAGTACGAGACGTGAGCATAAAACGCTCAGTACGAGAGTATGAGTATACATGCATGCAAAGTGAACTCCCTATAAACTTGAGGTCAAGGATCAGATAACAGAGACAAACCGGGCCCTGGTATGTAGCACGCTGTGCCGTCACTTCAGGAGGTGGCACCCATACCATAATACCAGTGGATATGCCGGACCCAAATCGATGGAAGTCCAACCACTAACAGGATAGGGAAAAACCCTACTAACATACATCTCAAAGGAGATAGCTTAGTATGCAAATGAATGCAGCATAAATCAATGACATATAAACCATGCAGTCACATAATACATGCATACTCAGTCAGGATATCTCGAACAGTACTTCCGTACCTCAAAACAGTGCAAGCTCTACCAACTCTAGGTCCACGCCTATAGTCTGCTCTACACTTTGTCCGTCATTAGCCCTTTGATATCGATGCCTCCAGAACTTGGGCACAACTCTGCTACGACTTCCGAACGCCTCGCCGACCGCCGGGTCAAGCCTAGGAAGGCTAGAACAACTCGAATAGACTAGAAAGGAGAGGGAAATACTCGGAATTGGCAATTGGAAATGAAGCCTCGACCCTCTATTTATAGACAATGATCGGAACTTTCGATCCTCGATCGGAACGTCCGAACCTCGATCGGAACGTCCGATCCTGCCATCGGAGCTTCCGAAGATCCTGATCTGCCACATGTCAAAATATCACTTGTTGACTTTGGATAGGGGTGATCGGAGCTTCCGATCCTGATCGGAGCTTCCGATCCAACCACACGTCATGCCTGACGTAATATTATCGGAGCTTCCGATCCTGTTCAGAGCTTCCGATCCAGTTCGGAACTTCCAAACTCACCTTCGGAGCTTCCGAACTCTACCCAAGTAATTATGATTAATTCTTTAATTACTGATTTTGGGTTACGGGCTACTACATTCTCCCCCACTTAAGATATTTCGTCCTCGAAATCAGATCTTAAGTACCGAATGCAATATAGAAATCAGAAGCATTCTTTATTCAAATCAAACGTTTACAGAGTTTTCAACTGAATACAACTTAAGAATGAAATCAAAACAACTCAGGATGGTCTTCACGCATCCTGTCCTCAAGCTCCCAAGTAGCTTCCTCAGTGCCTCGGCGCTGCCACTGAACTAAAACCAAAGGAATGACTTTGTTCTGTAAAACCTTATCCTTATAATCCAGGATACGAATAGGTTTCTCAACATAGGTCAAATCCTTGTTCACCTGAACCTCAGACCGCTGCAGAATATGAGATTCATCCGCCACATACCGTCGCAACAGAGATACGTAGAACACGTCATGAATACTGGATAGATGCGGTGGCAAAGCTAGTCGATAAGCCAAATCGCCAATGCTCTCCAAGATCTCAAACGGACCGATAAACTTGGAAGATAACTTGCCCTTAAGGCCAAATCTGAGAATCTTGCGGAAAGGTGACACTCTCAGAAACACTTTCTCCCCGACATCAAACTGCAAAGGCCTACGCTTGATATTAGCATAGCTGGCCTGATGATCCTGTGCAGTCTTAATCCATTTCTTGATCTGATCAACAATGTCTATCGCTTGCTGGATAAACTCCGGTCCCTCATCCTGTCTCTCCCCCACTTCTTCCCAGAAGAGTGGAGTACGACAACGTCGCCCGTACAATGCCTCAAAAGGTGCCATCCCAATACTAGTATGATAGCTGTTGTTGTACGCGAACTCGATCAATGGCAAATGATCCTGCCAGGCTGAACCAAAATCCATGACGCATGCTCTAAGCATATCCTCCAAAGTACGGATAGTGCGCTCCGACTGACCATCAGTCTCCGGATGATAGGCAATACTCAAACTGAGAGTAGTACCCATCGCACGCTGAACACTCCCCCAGAATCTAGAAGTAAACCTGGGGTCCCGATCGCTAACAATGCTCACAGGCACTCCATGAAGTCGAACGATCTCTTGAATTTACAACCGAGCCATACAATCCACATTGTACTCTCGGCTATAGGCAATGAAATGCGCTGACTTGGTAAGTCGGTCCACCACAACCCAGATAGCATCACAGTTCCTCGGGGATAATGGCAAATGGGTCACAAAGTCCATTGTGATAAACTCCAATTTCCATTCAGGAATAGGCAGACTGTGAAGCAATCCCCCAGGTCGTCGGTGCTCTGCCTTGACCTGTTGACACACCAAAAATCTCAAAACAAACTGATAAACACTGCGTTTCATTCCTTTCCACCAGAAACGAGTACGTAGATCCTTGTACATCTTGTTGCTCCCAGGATGAATACTCAACTTAGTGCGATGTGCCTGAGACAAAATCTCCTCTCGCAACTCTTGATCCTGCGGAATCACAAGCCTACCAGACAAACACAGAAAGCCATCTGACTGATAATGAAATCCAGACGAGCTACCCTCGTTAGCTAGACGAGCTAAATGTTGGGTCTTCAAATCAGACATCTGAGCATCTCGAATCCGCGAATACAAAGCTGGCTCAGATAATATCTCAAACATCTGGATACTCTGCATACCTTTCTTATGCTTGAAGGTATAACCTGAAGTACAACAGTCACTGATCGCACTAGACATCGAACAAGTCTGAAGTGCGGATAGTCGCACCTTGCGACTCAAAGCATCAGCGGTGAGATTAGCAGCTCCCGGATGGTACTTTATCTCGCAATCATAGTCCTTAAGCAAGTCCATCCAACGTCTCTGCCTCATGTTCAACTCCGCCTGAGTGAACAAATACTTGAGACTCTTATGGTCGGTGAAGATCTCAAATTTCTCGCCATATAGATAATGACGCCAGATCTTCAAAGCGAACACAATGGCTGCTAACTCCAAATCATGGACTGGATAGTTGTCCTCGTGAAGCTTTAGCTGTCTAGAAGCGTATGCGATCACATGCCCATTCTGAGTCAGGACACAACCTAACCCCTGAAGAGAAGCATCAGTGTATACCACATACCCTCCAGATCCTGACGGTAATGCCAACACCGGCGCAGAAGTCAACCGCCGTCGAAGCTCACAGAAATTCTCCTCACACTCGGAGGACCACTCGAAGTCCACACCCTTACGGGTGATCTGCGTCAAAGGTCGAGCTAGTTGAGAGAAGTTCAGAATGAAGCGACGATAATACCCTGCTAGACCCAAAAAACTACGGATCTCAGCAACTGTCGTTGGATGCGACCAATTAAGTACCGCTTCAATCTTGCTTGGATCAACAGAAATCCCCTCCCTGGATATGATATGGCCAAGAAAGACTACTCTATCCATCCAGAACTCACACTTGCTTAGCTTGGCGTACAACTGCTCATCTCGAAGAGTCTGCAGTACCAACCGCAAGTGAGAAACATGCTCTTCCGTATTACGCGAATACACCAAGATGTCGTCAATGAAGACCACGACAAACTTGTCTAAATACTCCCTGAAGACACGGTTCATCAGATCCTTGAATATAGCCGGCGCATTAGTCAAACCAAATGGCATCACTAGGAACTCGTAATGCCCATAGCGAGTACGAAATGCAGTCTTGGCTACGTTCTGATCACGGACTCTCAACTGATGATACCCAGATCTCAAGTCAATCTTGGAGTAAACTGACGTGCCCTGCAGCTGATCAAACAAGTCATCAATACGAGGCAACGGATACTTGTTCTTTACAGTGACTCGATTCAGCTGCCGATAGTTAATGCACAACCGCATCGACCCATCCTTCTTCTTTACAAAAAGAACAGGAGCTCCCCAAAGAGATACACTAGGATGAATGTACCCCTTGTCCAAAAGATCCTGTAGCTAATTCTTCAACTCATGCATCTCTGATGGAGCCAGACGATACGGTGCTCGAGAAATTGGTGAAGTACCCGGCATCAACTCTATGCCAAACTCGACTTCCCTAGTAGGAGGAAAACCCGGAATCTCATCAGGAAATACATTTGGAAATTCATCCACAACAGGAATGCTCTCTATCCCAATACTCTCAGCGGACAAATCAACTGCATAGATAAGGTAGCCTTCCCCGCCAGACTCTAGAGCTCGACAGGCTCTCAAAGCTGATACCAAAGGCATCGGGGGTCGCGCTCCCTCACCATAGAAAAACCAGCTCTCACTCCCCTCCGGATGAAAGCGTACTAATCTCTGATAGCAGTCCACTGAAGCTCGATAGGTAGTCAACATATCTATTCCCAGAATGCAATCAAAGTCGTCCATCGCCAGGACCATGAGATTCGCTAACAGAATGTTACCCTTGAACTCTAAAGGGCAACCCATCACTAGACGCTTAGCCAAAGCAGATTGGCCCGTCGGAGTAGAAACAGACATCACTACGTCTAGTGCAATGCATGGTAACTTATGCCTCTTAACAAAACGTGCAGAAATGAAGGAATGAGATGCACCAGTGTCAATAAGTACAAGAGCAGGTATACCATAAAGCAGAAATGTACCTGCGATGACTTTCTCATTCTCCTCCACTTCCTGATCATGTCTCAGGGCAAACACCTGGCCCGAAGCTCGTGGCCTCAAATGAGAACTCCCAGCAGGCTGTCCCTGTGACCTCTGCTGAACGGAGGCCTGAGAACCAGATCCTGAACCAGAACTAGAACCGTCTCCCCCATATAGTGGACAATCCCTTCGGATATTACCAGTCTCTCCACAACGAAAATAAGCTTCAGAAGCTCTGCGGCACTTGTTGGATGGATGGTTCTTCCCACAGTGATCACACTTGTCCTTCTTACCGAAATGGACAACACCTCCAGAACCAGAGGAAGAAGTAGATCCAGACTTCTTAAAAGTTTGGGCACGGGGACCCAAAGAACTAGAAGGCCTCAACTGAGGGAAAGACCTGTTCCGCCGAATGCTGTCCTCCGCCTGGTTACAACGGCTCACAAAACCCTCGTAGGACATGTCATCGCCAACCGCCACACGGTCATGGATCTCAGGGTTAAGGCCCTGAAGGAACAGATTATACTTCATCTCTGAGCTATCAGCAATCTCAGGGCAATAGGATAGCAGATCAAAGAACTTTTTTTGGAAAGCTGTGCGGAACTCGGTCCAGGTGGCCACTCCTCTCGCCACAATAAAGGGTGCAGAAGTAAACCTCCACCACCTACGGGCTCTCTCCCATCCAGAAGATAGCCAAGGGTCTCCATCTTCTGCTCCTCGGTGCATTGGAAAGTCTGAAATGTCGTCTCCATGCGGTCTAACCAGTTCTCCGCATCCTCCGGAGACTCACCTCCAACTAAGGGCTTAGGACCCATATCTAAGAATCGACGCACAGTGAAACGCTCGTCGTCATGATGACGATGACACTGTTCTCGACGATGCTCTCGGTCGGCATCACCCCAATGCCCACCAATACTGCCATGAGAACTCTAGTCATCACGATTTGCCATCTACAAAAATACCTCATGATGAGACTAAATCCCAAGAATACTTTTGCATGCTCTGATACCATAAATGTAGTGACCCTTACCCGGATCACCTACTAACAGAACTTAGGCATGCAATTAAATTAATTAAATAGATATCAGAATAAAACTGCGGAAACCATAAATGTTATACAATCCCAAGTCAAGAAATCTGTAATTTATCCAAAAAATATACAACCAAATCGAATAGCTGTATCAACCTCAAAACAACAGAAATAAATCCTAGACGAAGCTCCAGCTGGTCAACCACCGACTAGCCCCTCTTGGATCCACCCGCCTCATCCAATCGCAAACCTGCCCCATGGAATAGGGTGTCCAGAAACATAGAGTATGAGACGTGAGCATAAAACGCTCAGTACGAGAGTATGAGTATACATGCATGCAAAGTGAACTCCCTATAAACTCGAGGTCAAGGATCAGATAACAGAGACAGACCGGGCCCTGGTATGTAGCACGCTGTGCCGTCGCTTCAGGAGGTGGCTCTCATACCATAATACTAGTGGATATGCCAGACCCAAATCGATGGAAGTCCAACCACTAACAGGATAGGGAAAAACCCTACTAACAGACATCTCGAAGAAGATAGCTCAGTATGCAAATGAATGCAGCATAAATCAATGACATATAAACCATGCAGTCACATAATACATGCATACTCAGTCAGGATATCTCGAACATTACTTTCGTATCTCAAAACAGTGCAAGCTCTACCAACTCTAGGTCCACGCCTATAGTCTGCTCTACACTTCGTCTGTCGTTAGCCCTTTGATGTCGATGCCTCCAGAACTTGGGCACAACTCTGCTACGACTTCCGAACGCCTCGCCGACCGCCGGGTCAAGCCTAGGAAGGCTAGAACAACTCGAATAGACTAGAAAGGAGAGGGAAATACTCGGAATTGGCAATTGGAAATGAAGCCTCGGCCCTCTATTTATAGACAACGATCGAAACTTCCGATCCTCGATCGGAACGTCCGAACCTCGATCGGAACGTCCGATCCTGCCATCGGAGCTTCCGAAGATCCTGATCTGCCACGTGTCAAAATATCACTTGTTGACTTCGGATAGGGTGATCGGAGCTTCCGATCCTGATCGGAGCTTCTGATCCAACCACACATCATGCCTGACGTAATATTATCGGAGCTTCCGATCCTGTTCGGAGCTTCCGATCCAGTTTGGAACTTTCGAACTCACCTTCGGAGCTTCCGAACTCTACCCAAGTAATTATGATTAATTTCCTTAATTACTGATTTTGGGTTATGGGCTACTACATCGAATATAGAGATCCGCCATTTGATCATGACGATAAGTCATTTGATAAGGAATAAAGCACGCAGATTTCGTCAATCTGTCGATGATCACCCAAACAGCATCGCATCCTCGAGATGATCGTGGAAACTTCGTTACAAAGTCCATGGAAATGTGGTCCCATTTCCATTCAGGAATCGATAAACTCTGTAATAAGCCACCCGGTTTCTTTCTTTCAGCCTTCACCTGTTGGCAATTCAAACATTTAGATACAAATTCAGTCACATCAGACTTCATTTGTTTCCATCAGTACTGACTCTTCAAGTCGTTGTACATCTTTCTGCCTCCACGGTGAACACTATAGCAACTGCAATGGGCTTCTTTCAAAATATTTTGTCTCAAATCTGCAATATTGGGAACAACTATTCGGTCATTCACATAAAAGATATCATCGTCACTAACCTTGTACTCAGACTGATGTCCTGATCGAATCATTTCAATCGATTTCTGCACATTTTGATCGGCTTTTTGTGCTTCTTTGATACGAATCAATAACTGTGGCTCAGCACTGATTGCATACACTCTCATCGGCCTTCTATCTGTCTCAAATACATACCGAAAAATACAAAAATCTTCAATCAAATTAGATACACCTACCGTAGACAAGGATAAAGCACATACCTTTCTACTCAGGGCATCCGCTGCTGCATTAGATTTTCCCGGATAGTATTTGATTTCACAATCAAAATCCTTCAACAAATCAAGCCATCGTCGTTGTCTCATATTCAATTCAGATTGTGAGAACAGATACTTCAGACTTTTGTGATCAGAAAAGATTTCAAACTTCTCGCATATAAGTAATGTCTCCAGATCTTCAATGCAAAGACAATTGCAGCCAATTCAAGATCATGAATCGGATACCTGACTTCATGTGGTTTCAGTTGTCGAGAAGCATAAGCGACAACATATCCTTTCTGCATTAAAATACATCCCAAACCCTGGTGAGAAGTATCACAATAAACAACAAAATCACCAGTACCTGTAGGGATTATTAAAATCGGCGCTGTCGTCAATATCTTCATAATTTCGATAAAACTTCTTTCACAAGCCTCGGACCAAAGAAATGGTGCATTCTTCTGTGTAAGCTGTGTAATAGGCTTCGCTATCGAGGAAAAATCTCGAATGAATCGACGGTAATAACCTGCCAAGCCCATAAAACTTCGAATTTCTGGCACAGATGTCGGTCTCTGCCAACTGATCACAGCTTCAACCTTACTCGGATCCACTGAAATGTCATCTCCTGAAATTACATGACCAAGAAAAACAACTCGCTGCAACCAAAACTCACATTTGGATAACTTGGCATACAATTTCTCTTCTCTTAATATTCTCAATACAGTTCGGAGATGATCAGCATGTTCACACAGATTCTTAGAGTATATCAAAATATCATCGATAAAGATAATCACAAAATCATCTAAATATCTTTGAAATACTCTATTCATCAATCCCATAAAAACTGCTGGTGCATTCGTTAGACCAAAAGACATGACTATGAATTCATAATGGCCATACCTGGTTCTAAATGCAGTCTTAGGAATATCCCCGTCTCTAACCCTCAACTGATGATAACCGGATCGTAGATCAATCTTCGAATATACCGACGAATCCTGCAATTGATCAAATAAATCATCGATACGAGATAAAGGATAACGATTCTTTACCGTTGCCTTGTTCAATTGCCGATAGTCAATACATAATCTCATCGATCCGTCCTTCTTTCTAACAAATAATACCGGAGCACCCCATGGGGATACACTCTGTCTGATATATCCTTTGGCCAATAAATCTTCAAGTTGGTCCTTCAATTCTTTCAGTTCGATCGGTGCCATACGGTAAGGTGCTTTAGATATCGGTTGTGTACCTGGCATCAATTCAATACTGAAGTCTATCTCTCTGAATGGTGGCAATCCCGGAATCTCATCAGGGAACACATTTGCAAACTCATTCACCACTGGTAGATCAGTCAATTTCGGACTAGTCCTCAGCATATCAACTGCATAAATAAAAAATCCCTCTGCTCCATTCTGTAACAAATCAGTCATAGCAATAACAGATATCAAAGGAATTCTGGCTCGTGATCCCTTACCATAGAACTTCCATTCATCAGTCATATCAGGTTTGAACTTCACGATCTTCTGAAAATAGTCCACTGTGTCTCTGTACTTGGTTAGCATATCGATACCGATTATGCAATCAAAATCAGATAAACCAAGAACGATACAGTCAAGCTCAACTTCATTACCTTCGTACTGTAGTACACAGTTTCTAACAGACTTCACTGATACTATACCTTTTCCCAACGGTTAAGATATAGACACTACAGTAGCTAATGACTCAACAGGCAATGAATACAACGTAACAAATTGTTCAGATATGAAGGTATGCGACGCACCCATATCAAATAAGACATAGGCAGGATAACCATAAAGAAAACAGTTACCTGCAATCACATCGTCCGGTGCTGCTTGTGCTTGCTCTTCTGTCAATGCAAACACTCGTGCTTGTTGCCTCGAAGGTTGATTCACTGACTGACCTCCTCCTCCTCCTCCTGCTCTACTCTGTACTGTTGGTTGTGGTTGAAACGAATGAACAGAAGATGCAGATTGACCCACCGGTCTCGATGATCCAGTATCCTGTGCACCTTCAGATCCTCGTTGTGGACATACCCTCGCAAAGTGTCCCATCTTGTTGCAAATGTGGCAGCTTCCAAATACACCTCGGAATTGTTCATTGGTATGGCGTCCACCACACTTGGTGCAATATACATCAGACTTCTGTCCAGTTCTAGACTATCGGGAACTACTTGAACTCGAAGAGCTACTTCCACCAGATCTCTTGAACTGTTTACTCTTGCCTTTGAAGAAGTTTTTCTTTCCACTGCTGCTACCTCCAGCTTCAAATCGAGGTGGCGGTGGAATCTGTGGCTGCTCTTGGGACTGTCTCACTGGCTGTGGCACAAACTGTGCTCCTCGTTGTTTCAGTATCCCTGCTTCTGCACCCTTTGCTCGATTCAGAGCATCAGCAAAGGTATTCGGTCTTCCTGAATTCACAAGTGTAAACACATCAGAATTCAAGTCATTGATAAATTGATCGGCTTGAGCTTCATCACTAACAGCAATATGTGGAGAAAATTTCAACAAGCTAGTGAACTTTGCAACATATTCCTCGATATTTAACTGTCCCTGTTGCAAACTCGCAAACTCTGCTCCTTTGTCCTTGCGATAAGACACAGTACCTTGGTTTTCCAATGCTTTCTTCGTCGCTATCCACCAACTCTTGGCAAGGCCATGCAGTTGATGAATAATCAGTCTCACACGACGATAATCTGAATAGTCAATAGACTCGTATAACTGCTCAATATCTTCCAGCCAATTCTCACATTCCACAGCATTCTCAGTTCCGTGCAACTTCGATGGTTGGAATGACTGGAATCGTTTCAGAAGTTTCTCCATCGGATTAGGATCACTAAACTCATCAGTAGAAGTACTACCCTGTCCATGTTCAGACACTGTCACTGGGACCTGTGCAGCATTCATCTGTTCAGGCTGATTCGTAGCAAATGTCTTTCTAACTCTCGGTGCTGGTCGGGGAGGCATATCTGATAAGCAAACAGATTAGTGTACAGTTCAATCTCAATTACAACAAGTCTGTTGCAGTCCACATTGCCTTCATAAAAGATCGAGTTTCGATTCATCCTCATAATACATGCTAGTACTTCAATCAAATAACCAGATAGCGTGTAATTCAAACCATTGTATAGCATATTCTTCGCAAATTATCACAGCATCATGTGACAATTTAATATCTGTAATCAATCAATCATATACCATACAATTATGAAAGCAATAAATAAATCAGAATAGAAGACTCGATCTACCCTGCTCATCTAATCTCAGTCCAAGAAACTTATGCTCTGATACCACCTGTTGTGGGGACCTCGGGTTGCTAATCTCATCTTAGGGCAATTAATGAACAATTAACATTCATTAAACATCAATTAAGAAACCAAGAGCCAAGTAAATTTTTTTTTTTTTAAATTCAGTGTCTCGCTCGATCGGTGAAAAACACCCGATCGAGCGAGCACAATTGCTCAGCTCTCGGATGGAAAACAATTTGGCCTCGCTCGATCCGTCAACTTCTGCGGATCGAGCAAGCCAAAAACTCAAATCCTCCGCTTGCAAATTACAAGGCTCGCTCGATCCGTCAACTTCTGCGGATCGAGCGGCCCCCAAATTCCAGAAATTCTGCAGAGGAGTTCTTGTGCTGTCAAAACCGTGCACCATCAATTCCAATCACCAAACATGGTCCAAAACATGATATATCAATTCCAAAACATGCATATACATATAAACAAGGTCATAAGCATTTATACATGCATTTCATTACATCAACAAGTTGCTAAAGATCGGTAAACGACAACAATTATCTCAAACTTTATAAATGTAATCCAAACAAACTAAACCAAAGTTTCATGCTTCTAAATTTCAAGACATCATCTACAACCCGAGTCCTCACGTGCTAGACTCTCTCCCAGCTGTCAATGATGTCGATGACTAGCTCCTGCCTCTTCTGTTGTCATGCACACATACAAAACAAGACAACAGCCGGATAAACTCCGGTGAGAAACGATTCTCAGTATAACCAACATATAAAAGGCGTTAAATAAATCATATCGACTCTATTTAAAACTCGACTCAACAAATAGAGTAAATTAACGCTTCGAATAAGAATTGATTCATATAAATTCGTGCCATCAAGATTCGTAAACGATCTTGACATGGATATCCATCTAACGAGTTCGTAAACGACTCGCAAATAAGGTTAACCGCAACCTTGGCATAGAATCGATTCAATATAGCATCATATCAACTCGAATATAAAGATCCACTACCTGAGATGGATCGACAACATCACAATCAAATCAAAAACATAAACAAGTATGTGGTTTTTGCGGGCCAACTCAAGATTAGTCGTTCTTGAGTTTCAAAGTCCCTACTTCGTGATGTTGTCATTATACCTTCGTTTATCTCGATTCTGAACTCTTCAAATCTTAAAGATACAATCATAACACATATATCAAACTTCATTTAAATCTATTGTATCAAAAACAAGTCGAAAACATCATAAGATCGTCAATCAATCGCATTTCAGACCTCAATCCACTTTCTTTGGTTCAAAGTCGTTGTCTCGAGTCGTTGGCCTTCCAAACTCAACTGAAACTGAAGAATAAAATTCTATAATATTCACATCATCAAGATAAGTGTTTCAGCTTAGCTATCGAATATCAAAATAGTCCAAAAACTCGATTAAACGGCGTAGCGATTGAAAATCGGTAACCGGCGTAATCCCGAAACCATTTCTAACTTCAAAACCCAATCATACGTATATTCAAGTCAATAACCAGCTGATAAATCATTCAAATATTCATCTCAATAGCTATAAAAATCGATTAACATGCTGGAATCAAGATTGGATACATGTAATACAAACTTCTCAATCCGGTTTTGACATAGAATCGCATATACGTTGATAAACATAATCAAGAACTCAAAATCTGATATCTGCTCCATACTGATTTCAAAATCCAAATAACATAACATAAAACTTACACGAGATCGAAGCCCTCGTTGTAAGGATTCCAGAGAAATTTACGAAATCAAAATCGGACAACCGGTTCAAAAGTTACGAGACTTTGAAGATTGAAAATCCAAAAGAAAAGAAATGATCTCGGCTTCTCTGTTCTTATTTTTCTGAATTGAACTTAAAGTTACACGTGCACATGCTGAGTCTTACAATTCAAATCTGATAACTTTCAATCAATATTGCAATTTAGTCCCTCAACTCTTCAATAATTGCAATTTGGTCCTCGACCCTTATTTTAATTCAATTTCAATCCTAAATAATTTAAGAGTATTAGAATTTAAATCAAAACTCTAATATTCCCAAATTAAATATACTCGGATTAAAATTAAATAAATTTGGATTAATATTAATTAATCTCGGGCCTTACATTTTATGTCTTAGTAAATTAATTAAACAATCACTGATTATTGTCTGTTTCTTTTCAGTATTTCATTACAATGAATTCGCGCAATCCACTATACTCAATTCTCGAACAAAACAAATTGACTGGCGCAAACTATACGGAATGATTCTGTAAATTAAAGATTGTTCTAAACTCGGAAAAAATTTTCTACGTGTTAGAAAAGAATCCTCCAAAGGAAGCACCGGCTAATATAAGTCTGGAAGAATTGGCAAAACTTGATCAATGGTGGGACCATGATGTCAAGGCTAAATGCTATATGCAAGCTTCAATGTCTGATGAACTCCAGAGACGATTTGAGGATGCCGTGAATGCTGCTGACATACACATGCACCTCAAGGAACTTTTTGGATCTCAGTCAAGGTCGGAGAGGTATGCCACCGTCAAAGATCTCATGACATGCCGCATGCGAGATGAGACTTCGGTCCTTGAGCATGGGGTACACATGATTGGGCTCATTGAAAAATTGGTAACACTCGATTTGACTTTGGAGCATGAACTAAACGCGGACTTGTTACTTTTTTCTCTTCCTTCGTCGTTTGACGGATTTGTGGTGAACTTCAATATGAACAAGATAGAGAGGTCACCCTTGAAGAGATGGTCAATATGCTTGTGTCTTATGAGGCCACATTAAAGAAGGATAAACCGGTACTCTTGGTTGGCTCCTCTTCTTACTCCAAGAAGGGGCCAAGTGGAAAGGGTAAGAACGTTCTGCCCCACCCAAGAAAATTGTACCACATAAGAAGGGCAATACAAAAGCTTCAAACGTGAACATATCTGGAGATGTTTGCCATCACTGCAAGAAACCCGGTCATTGGAAACGTAACTGCAAGGAATACCTCGAGCAGTTGCGAACTGCAAAGGGTATGTTTTACATTGAAATAAATGTTTCACTTAATACTACTTCTTGTGTATTGGATACCGGATGTGGATCTCACATTTGCAATGATTTGCAGGTGATGACAAGAAGTCGTAAGCTTAGGATGGGTGAGACCCAGCTGAGGCTCAAAAATGGTTCCAGAGTTGAAGCCAAAGCAGTGGGAGACGTTTATTTAGTTTTGCAGAACAATTTTAAGTTACTATTGACAGATGTTTTATTTGTGCCAGATTTAGTTAAAAACATTATTTCTGTTTCTATGCTTGATAGAGATGGTTTTTCTTGTAATTTTGTAAATGGGATTTGCAATATTTACAAGAATGAATGTTTGATTGGAAATGGACAATTTGAAAATGATCTATATAACTTAAAATTAAAAGACGTTCCAATTAATTATGTTGATAAACCGGTAACAACAAATAAAAGAAAAAATGATAGTCAAAACCCGACAAACCTTTGGCATGCTAGGCTAGGTCATATTTCCTCAAGGAGGATGAACAAGCTAGTGGGAGAGGGCATGTTTGATATGTCTGATATTAACTCTCTACCTACTTGTGAGTCCTGCCTAAAAGGAAAAATGACTAAATCTCCTTTCAAAGGGAAGCCTGAGCGTAGTCAAAACCTGTTGGATTTGATCCATACAGATGTTTGTGGACCATTTAGTATCAGTATTAAATTTGGACACACCTACTTCATTACCTTTACTAATGATTATTCTAGTTATGAGTATTTATATTTAATGAAATATAAGTCTAAATCATTTGAAAAGTTCAAAGAATTCAAGGCTGAAGTAGAAAACAAACAAGGTAGAAGTATTAAAGCACTTCGATCGGATCGATGTGGAAAATACTTAAGTACCGAGTTTTTGAGCTATCTAAAAGAGAATGGGATTCTCTCTCAGTGGACTCCTCCTATGACACCTCAGCTGAATGGTGTCTCGGAGCATCGCAATCGAACTTTGTTGGACATGGTTCAATCTATGATGAGCTTCACTGAGCTCCCTCCTTCGTTTTGGGGCTATGCACTTGAAACAGCGGTATTATTGTTGAACAATGTTCACACCAAAGTAGTGAATAAAACTCCATATGAGTTATGGAATGACAAAGCTCCTAAGTATTCGTACTTGAGGATTTTGGGATGTCCTGCTTACGTGAAGCAGACAGTGGGAGATAAGTTGGATAGTCGATCCACCTTATGTTATTTTGTAGGATATCCGAAGAATTCAATCGGATATTATTTCTATCATCCCACTGAAACAAAAGTGTTTGTTTCGAGGAATGCCACCTTCATGGATAAGGAGTTTTTATTAGATAAGAAAGACAAGATGATGGAACTCGAAGAAATTCGAGAAGAACCTGAGATATAAAATAACGATCCCACACCTCAAGAACCTTCAGTGTACACGCCTACATCTAGGAGATCCGAGAGGACTTCTAGACCTCCTATTCGATATGGTTTTCTTCTTGAAGGGGATCAAAGTGAACCCGACATTGGATGTGATCCAAGAAACTTCAAAGAAGCAATTTCTGATGCGGATTTAAATTTATGGCTTGATGCTATGTAGTCGAAAATAGACTCGATGCATACAAACCAAGTTTGGTCTTTAATAGATCATCCCGATGGAATTGTTTCAATAGGGTGTAAATGGATCTACAAGAAAAAACTTTGGCCTGGTGGCAAGGTACTAACCTACAAGGCACGATTGGTAGCAAAAGGTTATACTCAAAGACAAGGAGTTGACTATGATGAAACCTTTTCACTAGTCGCAATGTTCAAGTACATAAAAATCCTTATTGCCATAGCAGCATGGTATGACTATGAGATATGACAAATGGATGTGAAGACTGCATTTCTTAATGGAAACATTAAGGAAGAAATCTATATGATGCAGCCCAAGGGATTCAAATCCATGGGAAGCGAGCATAAGGTATGCAAGCTTCAGAGATCAATTTATGGTCTCAAACAAGCATCAAGAAGTTGGAACCAGAAATTTGATGAAAGAATAAAGGACTTTGGTTTCATCAAAAATCCGGAGGAACCGTGCGTGTACAAGAAAGTAGTTAAGGATGCGGTGACGTTCTTAGTGCTTTATGTTGATGACATCCTACTCATTGGGAATGACGTAGGGATGTTGCAGTCAACAAAGATATGGTTATCAGGTAGATTCTCGATGAAGGATTTGGTTGAGGCCTCCTATATTCTAGGGATACATATCTATAGAGATAGATCTAAGAGAATGATAGGACTCACTCAAGCAACCTACATCGACACCATATTGAAAAGGTTTTCTATGGATGAGTCCAAGAGAGGACATCTACCTATGTGTCATGGAGTTTCTCTATCCAAGTCTATGTGTCCCAAGACTGACAAAGAGATAGAGAAAATGACACACATACCATATGCGTCAGCCATAGGTAGTATTATGTATGAGATGATATCTACCAGACCGGATGTAGCCTTTGCTCTGAGTGTCACGAGCAGATATCAGGCCAACCTCGGTCAAATGCATTGGAAAGCCATGAAGGATATTCTTAAGTACTTGAGAAGGACTAAGAATATATTCATGGTTTATGGAGGAAGAGAATTGAAATTGGAAGACTATACCAACTCTAGCTTCCAAAGCAACGTGGATGACTCGAAGTCAACCTCTGGATTTGTATTCATGCTCAATGGCGGTGCTGTCTCTTGGAAGAGTTCCAAGTAGGACACCACAGCGGATTCCACCACTGAGGCAGAATACATTGCAACATCAGCTGCTGCTAAAGAGGCCTTTTGGATGAGGAATTTCGTCCAAGAGTTGGGCGTAATTCCTGAAGTTATTGGTCCAGTTCCGGTGTACTGCGACAACACTGGTGCCATTGCTCAGGAAAAGGAACCAAGGTCTCATCAAAGATCCAAACACGTATTGATTATATTGTGATATAACCAAGTTAATATAATTTACATTCATTAATGGCATTTTCTTTGTCTTTCTTCATATTGTTATATTGTGATATACTATTGATGTTTTGAAAAAGACCTTGAATATACTATAGTGTAAGTAAGATGAGATAGTGAATAAAGAGAGATCACTATTATGAAACACATCTTATAGTCACTGTATATTCTAAACAGTTCCTAGTCAATTGAGTCGTCCGCTAATAAGGATAAGGATCGCTCGAGATTGAGACTAGCATTTGTGATGCCAAGTACCACGTTTCATTGGTAATGGACATGGAGATGTTCAAAGCATGCAAATGGATATTCATATGATGAATGATTGAACTACCCTATTTGGACTTTCCAAGTGGTTATCACTTATCGAGTGGATAAAGTCCGCGGTTTTGGTTGTACACCATTAGTCATTACTATTTGAAACATCATTGAGACTCTATATGCTAGTACTGTACTTTGACTCGTTTACCGACTCTATTGGGGTCATCAGGTGTCGGGATTGGGTACAGTTACGACACATATAGGAGTCAATGCTTTGTTGTCAAGGATTCACCACATACTTGCGAGTGTGGATATCCTATGCGATCTGAGGAGATATTAGTGTGACGAATCTTTGGCCAGAGTACATGATATGTTTTAGGTTACTCGGTTTTCCTAGTAACACATGCGATGTCACTATTTGATCTCCAAGATGTAATGAATAGTTATCGAATCTCGAACGACTCTCGATGCACCAATGGTTGTTGATTCGATCGGGATATATGGATGAAGGGACCGTACTGTACGCTAACCAAAATATACTGGTTCTTGCAGGCACTATCAGTGATACCTAGGAAATCATGGGGCGATGTTGCTAGGCGCTCTTACCATGATTCTATGGGTAAGTCGGAAATTGTTGTTCCGAGTCACAAGAAGTTGTGAGCCCACGGCTAGCTGTATCCCTGAACCATTGAGGGTCAAACAAGTAATGGATTACCAAACCCCATTGAGATAGTTAAATTTAATGAAAGAGAAGTTGGACTTCTTAACTAAAAGGGAGTGGAATTTCCTAAAATAACATAGGGAGGGCATTTTTGGAAATCACTGAATTCGGATTCAGAAAAATTATCTTGACTTCAAAAGATGCAGAAATGGTTTCTGTGCACATTGGTAAAATCAGTTTATCAATCGGAGTCACGATGAATTTTATATTAATTTCTATAATAACAGGCTTGGCTTGTTGGGCTTAAGTTATGGATTGTGGGCCCTAAGCAGTTAGAGTCCTAATACAATTATAACTTAATCTAGTCTAGAAATTATCTATAAATACATGTGTAGTGTTCGAAAATCATAAGCTTTTCAGTCTTGCAATTTTCGAATTACACACATATATTTTCAAGAGGAATTTTCGAAAATCCTCTGCTCCTTTTTTAGATAATTCAGTCTGTAACTTTTGTGAAAAATTACATTCTGAATTGACAGATCAAATCTGTTTATTCTCTTCAATAAACATCTGATTGATTTCTAGTGCAATCAATCAGAGGGTTTTAGTTTTCTATTCGTGGACTTAATTCCGGAGGTTGATCGCGATAGTCATCGGTTCCCGGGATTTACAAGAAGAGCAGATTAAATTCTGTTGGAGTCCATAATCAAGCCTTTGCTTGAATAGGTAAAATATTTAATTATTTATATATTTTACTTGCAACAATTTTAATCGTTAGGATTTGATACCCACGATATGGAATCGTTCCATATCGAAAAATAAAATTTTTAAACTTCCGCTGCTCCAGGTATCACATCCGTGTGATCAGAGAACGAGTGTTCCAACAGGTGATTCCTTTGAAAACTATCTATCTAACCTTGCATTTGTCCTTAAGAGGTGTGTCAAAACCAACCTAGTTTTAAATTATGAAAAATGTCATTTTATGGTTGGGCAAGGTGTGGTTTTGGGTCATGTTGTGTCATCTAAGGGAATAAAGGTAGATAGGGCTAAAATTGATATCATTCAGTCTCTCCCTTATCCCACATATGTGCGGGAAGTGCGTTCTTTCCTTGGCCATGTAGGTTTTTACAGGAGATACATTCAAGATTTTTCCAAGATCGCGTCCCCCATGTGCAAGATCTTACAAAAATATGTGTCATTTGAGTTTAATGAGTCATGCAAATCATCCTTTGACAAATTGAAGAACTCCTTGACATCTGCACCAATAATCCAACCACCGGATTGGAGCCAGCCGTTTGAAATTATGTGTGACACTAGTGACTATGCCGTAGGAGCGGTATTGGGACAAAAAGTTGGGAAGGCATCGCACGCTATCTACTATGCTTTGTGCATTCTGAACGATGCCCAACGAAACTACTCCACTACTGAAAAGAAGCTTTTAGCAGTAGTTTTTGCTTTAGAAAAATTTCGCTCCTATTTACTTGGTGCTAAAGTTATTGTTTACTCTGACCATGCAGCTCTTCATTTTTTGATGGCGAAGAAAGAGGCAAAACCAAGGCTAATCCGGTGGATACTACTGATGACTGAATTTGATGTAGAAATAAAAGACAAAAGAGGGGCCGAGAATCAAGTCGCTGACCACTTGAGTCGTCTAGTTCATGTTGATGATGAGCTGGATTTGCAAGACGAATTTCCTGACGAACAGTTGTTTACAGCGAGCACCGAATTACCATGGTACGCAAATATTGTGAATTATTTAGTTACTAATGACTTCCCCTCTGAATTTTCCAAGGCACAAAAAGAAAAAGTGAGAAGCGATGCAAAGTACTATGTGTGGGATGATCCATACTTGTGGAAACACTGCGCTGATCAAGTAATACGTCGATGTGTACCCACGAGCGAGGTAATCCCTATTCTCACGTTTTGTCATTCTTATGCGTGTGGTGGCCACTTTGGGCCGAAAAGGACGTTAAGGAAGGTATTGGACAGCGGATTCTTCTGGCCTTCCTTATTTCGAGACACTTACCTGTTCTGTAAGTCGTGCGCTCAATGCCAAAAGACAGGTAACATCTCCCAACGAAAGGAGATGTCCCAACAACCTATTCTAGTTTGTGAGATCTTTGATATTTGGGGCATCGACTTCATGGGACCCTTTCTGAATTCACATGGTTATATATATATATATATATTACTTGCTGTGGATTATGTCTCGAAGTGGGTGGAAGCAAAGGCCACCCGTACTGACGACTCTCAAGTTGTTGCAGAGTTTATCAAGCATCACATTTTTTCTAGGTTTGGAATTTCGAGAGCCTTCATCAGTGATCGAGGTACGCACTTCTGCAACCGAACTGTGGCGAGTTTGCTTAAAAAGTACCATGTGACGCATAGGATTTCCATGGCGTATCATCCACAAACCAATGGTCAAGCTTAAGTTTCAAACAGAGAGATAAAATCTATCCTAGAAAAGACCGTGAATCCTACAAGAAAGGATTGGAGCTTACGGTTGGATGATGCCTTGTGGGCATATAGAACCGCATTCAAGACACCGATTGGAATGTCTCCATATCGGTTGATTTTTGGGAAAGCCTGTCATCTGCCAGTGGAATTGGAGCATAGAGCCTATTGGGCTATCAAAAATTTTAACATGCAGGTGGATGAGAGCGGCGAGCACCGAAAGCTGCAGTTGCAAGAATTGGAAGAGATCCGAAATGATGCTTATGCCAGCTCTAAAATTTACAAGGACAAAACAAAGGTCTTCCATGACAAGATGATCTCTCGACGGAACTTCGAAGTCGGTCAGAAAGTCTTGCTAATTCACGACTTTGGTTGTTTCCAGGTAAGTTACGTTCGCGTTGGAATGGACCTTTTGTTGTAACTAATGTTTTTCCTCATGGTGCAGTCAAAATTCAAAGTTTGGACATATCCAAAACATTCAAGGTGAATGGCCACCGGCTTAAGCACTACTATGAAGGAGTCCAAGTGAACATTGGAGGGGACGAGCACGATATCACTCTCGATGCCCCGCCAAATGTCGAATAAATCACGGCATGCAGTCGAGCTATAGACTGACTCCAAATTAGCGCTGACTGGGAGGCAACCCAGTGTTTCTTTCCCTTTTTCTTTTGCTCGTTTTTATTCTTTCGCTTTATTTTCGTTTCTTTTTCCTCAGCATTAAGTTTATTTCCCAGTTTTTCTTGTTTTTCCGTAATTCTGAAAAATCCAAAAAAAATTTTTATCTCCCGCTCGATCCGCAAATTCTTGCCGATCGAGCGAGAGCTCTTTTAACTCAAGTCAGTAAGTTGGCCATTTTTCCCTCGCTCGATCCACAACATCTTGCAGATCGAGCGAGAGCTCTTTTCCTCGGGACAGTAAGTTGGAACATTTTCTCTCGCTCGATCGGCAACTTCTTACCGATCGAGCGAAAGCACTTTTGCTCGGGCAATGCTTTATACGTTTTTGTGTCGCTCGATCCGTAAAATCTTGCAGATCGAGCGACAACACTTTTTCCTTAATTAAAACGCAGACTTCCCTTCTTTTTCTTTCTTTCTTTCCCATCCTTCCCCCTCTCGTGCTCAATCCCTTAACCCCCAAATTTTTGCCTACAAATTTTTTTTCTCTTTTTAATTCTTTGTTCGTTTTTTTTTCAATACGCAGGGATCTCTCGGAGGCAACGCAACAACTTCTTGGATGCAATCTTCTCCGATCATCTTCTCCGGCCTCTCTCTCATCGGAACCTTGCTCAGCCGCCAGTCGACTTTCTCGATATTTTCTCGTCGTGGGTTATATTCATCGGGCTTTTCTACTCTTAGGCATCTACCGGACGTCGTTTTTCGTTGTTTCTCTTGTGCTATTCAAGGAGTTGCCGGATTCTTATTCGCACGCAAGGTGTTCAATAAATTGCATCTTTCCCTTTTGCTATCATCTTCCTACTCTCAATGGGGCCTAAACGTGTCCGACGCCAAGGCGAATCCTCTTCTCGGGCTGTTGATCGTTCTTATGCCGCGTTCACCGGGCTCTTTGTCAATGACACCGCTCGTGATCGGTACATCGAAGCCAAGGTAATTCGTTCACCCATTCCTGAACGTGGTTTTGAGGCAGACTTGGCCTATCCAGAAATCGTTCGGACGATTCATGAGCGTGGTTGGGCAAAATTCTGTGAGTCACCTCCACCCGCTGTAGTGCCGCTTGTCCGCGAATTCTATGCAAATGCAGCGGAGAGAACCGATAGCAAAGCGTTTGTTCGGGGGAAGCTGATTTCCTTTTTACCCCATGAGCTGAATGCTTTATTTGAAATACCGAAGGTAGACGATTCGCTCTAACAAAGCCTACAAGCCGGCCAGGATTTGGACGAGTTGCTTGAACAACTGGCATACCCCGGCGCTACATGGGTTGACCCAATTTCTACAAGGAGCGGTTCTTACGTGTGCTTCCTGCATCATGGTATGATTTCGTGATTCAGCGTCTGATCCCGATATTACATTCCAGCGATTTCAGTCTAGAGCGCGCCACCCTTCTTTATGCGCTTGAAGTGGATGCACCAATTAATGTGGGCCGTGTTCTTCATAGTGAGATCCACAAGTCCATCCATAATATCACGATGGGTCTCTATTTTCCCATGATTATCACATGTCTATGCCTACGCACCGGGGTGGTTGTTCAGAATGATGAAGAGTGGTTGCCGCCTCAGCGCCCACTCGACTTCGCCTTTATCGAAGCCAAGAGGGCACATCGTGTCAAGAATTTTATGAGGGACGGCCGCTTCCAACAACCGCCAGCTCCTCAAAGGCCGCCTCCACCTCCTCGTCGTTCCCAAGCCGATGCCATCCGTGAACTCACCGCCTTCGCTCAATATCAGGATGCATACAATATGGTGGCGGCGCATAATTCGCAAGCTTTAGATGCTATGATGCGAAATCTCACATTGCACTTTGGTCTTGATCAAAATGCTGTTCTGGCTGCTCTACCATATCCACCGCCCTTCCCTTTCCAGTTTGCCTCTCCTGTCATTCCTCCAGAGGCTGAAGATGAAGACGCCGCAGACCTGTAAACCAGGGGAGTCCCGTTTTTAGTTTTTGCATTATGTTTAGTTGTTTGGTTAAGTTTTTGTTGTCTTGCATTGAGGACAATGTGTTGTTTAAGTGTGGGGGGGGGTGCATTCATGCATTGCATTTCATTGCATCATTGTGTTTGTTGCGTATTTGCATATAGTTCATAAATTGTTTCATGTGTGTTTTGTGTGCATAAGAAAAGGATGATGATTTCTAGCCTATGATGAGATAGTTGAAAAATTATGAATTTTTGAAAAATTTTTTTTACTCTTGATTGGATATGAGAAATCGGAAGTTGTTTGTTGAATATTTTAAGCACGCATGTTTCCCTGGTGAAGTGTAGCGATGTATTAGATATCGTGGATGTCTGTTGGACTATTGCACGACAATAGGTGGGTTGTGGATCTTGATTGTGTTCTATGAATTTTGATGAGACTCTAGTAAGACACTTATGATCTTTGGCGCACCTAGAAAAAAATAAATAATAAATTTTATACAACTCCATCCGGGCCTAGAAAGGATATCCTAATCCTAAAAGATTAAATTCAAGGCTAAGTATGCGGATTAAATGGGGTTGATGCTCCATCCGGGCTATAGATGAGGGGATTGAAATTCTAATCCTGTCTTAGTTATAGCTAAGTATGCGGGTAATTATTGGGGCTAAAGCAATGCCGGGTGCAAAATCCGGAGGTGTGTAATTCATTATCTCAAGAGAAGTGAATATGTATAGAGGTCATTGGAAGGAATGGACACTTGAAAAGTGAAACTTACACTGAATTGTTATAGGTAGGCAAACAATCTTGAAACTTTGTTCTTTTGAAGTTGCATGTAACTGGGGTAACATGGCACACACACACGTTTGCATTCGACTGAAGGTGTATCACTGATGATTGAGAGTTGCTATGAACTAATTTTTTTTAGATGAAAGTGGTTTTCTCTGAGGCTATGATATGCGTGATTCATCCTTGCTTATGTGTTTGTTCTGTTTCTTTTTGTTTTTGCATAACTTGCTCGAGGGCGAGCAAGGATTAAGTGTGGGGGTATTTGATAGTTATGTTTTTTATTGCATTTGTTAGTGTCATTTTGTTGTTTTTTTGCATTAGTTGCATGTTTTATTTTAGCATTTTGTTAGTGTTGCATTTTTTGTGTTTGCATGATGGGATTCTTGTTTTTGTGATTAGGTCGCTTATTTTGCGGACTAAGATGGAACCTCGGAGGAATGGAGATATGCTGGAAAAATCCTGGATAATTCACGCCGATCGATCCGTAAAAGTCTGCAGATCGAGCGGGCGCCTATATTTGGAAGACAGTGGCTTTGGATGTTTTGTGCCGATCGATCCGCAAAAGTCTGCAGATCGAGCGACACATTTTTTATGCGAGGCAGAGAGTTGATACTTTTTACGCCTCTCAATCCGCAGGATGTTGCAGATCGAGCGGGCGTTGTTTTCCGGAAAGTTTGTTTTAATTTTGGTAATTTTGTTATTTTAGTTCCTAGCCTCTATTAGACTTTTAATTCCGTTTTGGGAGGATTATTATCAAACTTTTTGGAGATTACTTTGGAGGCTAGGTTTTATTCTTGAATTTTACTCTCTAGTTTTCTTCTCTTCTTGGAATTTTTATGAATTTAGTTATGAATCGTTGTAGCTAAACTCTTTTACTTGGTTGAGGGAGACGAAACCTTGATATATTTTGTTCATGAGATTTGATTCGTAGTGTTTAATCTTTATTAAGTATCAACCTTTGATCTGTTTTATTTTTTTGAATAAACTAATTTGCGAAGCAACTACGTGTGATAATTTCTGCTGTTGAATTTATTACTTCGTAGGATCAATTATTGACTAGGATAAATACAACCGCTGGTGTTTGTGTTGTCTAAATTCGTCAGTTTTACTAGTTTGAATGCTACCGTGGATTTAAATCTAGATTGTTGTTATCGGGTTAATTCATTGGTAAGGGTTAATTTTGAATGTTGTTTTCTAATTAATTAAAATTACGGTGAAACAGGAATTGAGTTTTCAATGGCGAATATTTAATAAGATTAATTATTTTTAGAGAATCAATGATTAAATGAATGAATATCAAGGGTGTAGTCGACCGATACCAAGTCTCGTCTCCTATCGATTTTCTCCAGTCTTTTATTTAAACTTGCATATTAGTAAATTTTAATTGTCTAAAAGTTTCAGTAGTTAATCTCAACCTCAAAACTCCCTTTATTTATTTATTTAGAACACATTGAATTTTACTTTCCTCATGGGAACGATCTCTACTCACACTACTGCATTAATTGTTTATCTGATTGAGTCGGGTAATTTGGGCGTACACGATAAGCGCTACCAAGGGCACCAGTTGCATGAGGTTGCAAAGAGTTGGTGGGTGATAACCAAGAGGGCTTTGGAGCGTAAAGGAACTGTAATTACCTGGAATGTCTTCAAAACTGAGTTCTACCAACGCTTCGCCCCTCGCGCATGCATAGTTCAATGGGGCAGAGCCCCCTTGGGCTTGGCCTGCGCGCGTGCGATCAAGGGCTAGCCCGTGCACAGGCCAAACGGCCAGAAATCTGCTGCACACCCAGCTGCTGTCAAATAATGTCCATGCTTCATTATATTAGCTCAACTCATTGCAAGAACATTATTCAAGTTCCAAAAAGCATAAAACAAGGTAAGTGAAGTCATTAGTAAGATCATAACATATCCTTCAATACATCAAGTCTAGAGTAAACACATAAATATCAAATGTGATTACAAGTTCAAGCCTAAACTAAACAATTCCAACTCTTGTTCTTAGCATAACTTGACATCAACAACACATCTAAACCGGATCATCACACTAATCTCTTAATCCTCGACTCATCAAGCCCGTCTTTGCCCTGTTCCTGAACCACCTGTTGCCATGCACACATACCAACACGACAACAGCCGGATAACTCCGGTGAGAAACATATTTCCCAGTAAAAGCAACTAACATGCATAGAAAATTATAATTATCAAACTCATGATAAGAAATAAAATACAATGCATGATTTAAAACAGGCTTCTCTCAAGAAATCTCTCATTTCGTCGGTTGGGATCCCAAGAAGAAGATATCGTAACTAAACCACCGACACTCCCGATCGAGGTGGGGCTACTTATCTTGCTTCTCTAGACTTTGAAGCCACCATACATGCAAATCAGACGCTAGGCTAACTCAACCACCCAGGCCATACATATATAGTTCCTCAAATCGTCTAATCGAACGTTTCCGTTCATTTCAAAATCAAGGAATAGGTTTCACGAGATGAATGCAAAATATAACATCAATATAGCTTTCATTACCATCCTATATTCATTAAACAATTCCCATAGAACACATAAAAGAAATTAATCAAATACGTATATGATTTAGGGAACTCGATACAAACCATCTCGAGTTTTAATCTCATTCAAGTAGTAGTCCACTTTTACCTTTCAATTGTGATGTTTAAGGTGATTCCAAGCTATCCTAATCTGAACAACACAATAACTAAATCTGTATCAAAATCTGCCCTCAAGTTCAATTCAATTCTATAGGCAAAATAGACTCCAAACCTTGCTTCAACTCGTTCCCGGTTTGACGTTGACGTTCTTGAACTCAAAATACTTCAACCACAATCTGAAATGAAGTATATACATCCAACAACATCAATACAATTCAATCATATCCCAACTCAATAAAAGAAGATAGCAAAACAGTTCACAATCACAAGTCCGGCGGCGTAACGGCATAAAGTCGGCAACCGAAACTCAAAGCTAACTAAACTCACAATCATATACAACATATATCAGTTGTATACCACTAAAACCCAACATATCAGATGCTAAGCATGTCGCATTAAAGCTGCTAAATCATCACAATAACATACAATCACCATTTCTGAATCCATCTTCACTATAACAAGATATAACACTTCAAAAACTTCAAACAAAACACAATGTACTGATCTCTGCCATTTTCGAATTCTCAAAACATGATGAACCAAAATAAAACTTACATCAAATCGAAGGCCTCGTTGTAAGGATTCCAGAACACTTTTCGGAATCAAAATTGGATAATCGAAACTCAAAATATTGGCATTTGAAGATGAAGATAAAACTTGAGTTTCCTTTCCTCTTTCTCTCTCGGTTCTTCTCTGATTTTTCTGATAGAAATGAGTAGCATACACGTTCAAACTCATGTTCAAGACAAGTGTCCAATTAAAATCTGAAAATTGCCCTTTGGCCCCTCAAATCTTGCTTATTTGCAATTCAGTCCTCAGCCAATCATTTAATTAAATTTCAATCCTAAATAATTTAAGAATATTAGAATTTAAATCAAAATTCCAAATATTCCCAAATTAAATATTTTCGGATTAAAATTAAATAATTTCGGACGTTACAATTCTCCCCCACTAAGACACGATTTCGTCCTCGAAATCTCAAGTACTATCAGTATATAATAAAATCAGAAAGACTGGAGAAGATACTCACATCATTGAAACATCTCTGGAAATCGTTGTCGCATGTCCGATTCTGTCTCCCAGGTTGCTTCTTCAATACCATGACAACTCCACTGAACTTTCACAAGCGGAATAGTCTTCGTTCGAAGTTGCTTCTCCTTACGATCAAGAATCTGAATTGGCTTTTCAAAATAACACAAGGTTTCATCGAGTTCAGCCTCATTAGATTGAATCACATGAGATTCATCAGCAAGATATTTTCGAAGCATCGATACATGAAAAACATCATCTATTCCAGATAAGGACGGTGGAAGAGCTAATCGATAGGTAAGATTGCCTATTTTCTCAAGAACTTCATACGGACCAGTGTAACGTGGAGACAACTTCCCTCGCTTGCCAAATCGTACAGTGCCTCTGGACGGAGAAATCTTCAGAAACACCCTATCCCCCTGTTCAAAAGACAAAGGTCGACGTCGAATATTGGCATACTTCGCTTGTCTGTCTTGAGCTGTCTTCATTCTTTTCTGAATAAGCTTCACCTGTTCAGTCATATCTCGAATCATGTCAGGCCCAACGTCAGGTACCTCTAAAATATCATCCCAGTAAAGAGGAGATCGACACCTTTTACCGTACAATGCTTCAAATGGAGCCATTTCAATACCGATTGATAGCTGTTGTTGTACGAGAATTCACAAAGTGCCAGTGAATATTGCCAACTAGTGCCAAAATCAAGCACTACAGCTCTCAACATGTCCTCCAAGGTCTGAATGGTATGCTCAGACTGTCCGTCTGTCTGTGGATAATAGGCTGTGCTCAGGTGTAGCTGAGTACCTAAAGCACTCTGTAAGCTATGCCAGAAGTGTGATGTAAATCGAGGATCACAATCTGATACGATAGACTTCGGTACTCCATGCAATTTGACAACTTCTCGGATATAAATCTCTGTCATCTGGTCATGTCTATATGTCATGCGATAAGGAATAAAACACGCTGATTTCGTCAATCTGTCGATAATCACCCAGATAGCATCGAATCCTAGAAGATCGAGGTAACTTGGTAACGAAGTCCATGGAAATATGATCCCATTTCCATTCAGGCACTGATAAACTATGCAATAAACCATACGGTTTCTTTCTTTCAGCCTTCACCTATTGGTAGTTAAGACATCGAGACACAAAATCAGTGATATCTGACTTCATTTGTTTCCACCAATATTGAGTCTTTAGATCATTGTACATATTCCTACCACTAGGATGAATGTTATAACGGCTACAATGCACCTCTTTCAGTAGTTGTTGTCACATATCAAAAATATCAGGAACTACAAGGCGATTGTTTACATATAAAAGATCATCTCGAACCTGGTATTTAGATACATGCCCTGATCGGACTTTCTCAATCAAATTCTGCACATTCTGATCAAGTTTCTAAGCATCTTTAATTCGCAACAATAGCACTGGTTCAACTTGAATATGAAAAGTCGAAGAGGCTGACAATTCATGTCAAATACTAATTGTAACGCCCCGTTTTTATCTTAAATGAGTTTTTTTGAGTTAATCGGAGATTACAGAGTTCACGAGCCGACTTGATTTTGATCAGGGTCCTTTTTGCAAAATTTGGATTTTTTAGGGACTAAAACGCAATTATTGAGTTTTATATATTATCTACACATATAATTGGTTTGACAAGTCTTCTCCTCCTTCCCCAAGAACGTCTCCTCCATTGAAGCCGATCCATTGAGCCTCCAAGCTTTCGGAATCCAGTTCGAGCTCGAGTATGTAGTTCTTGACAGAGTTTTGATCGTTTATTATCTGTCGGTTTTGAATTAGAGCGACGTTCGGATTTGTTATGATTTTTGGAAGCCATTTTCGAAAACTTGGATTTTGAGATTGATGGGTTTGTTATTGTTGTTTTGGGCATTGATATGAGGTTATATCGGTATTGAACTGCTGTCTGCGTTTCCGGTTTGTTCAGTTTATAGCCGTTATGCCATCGGTTTGAGTTTTGGAGATTTCGAACCATTTTCGTATTGATTGAAGCTTTGGCTTGTGAGTGATCATTGTTTTTGATCAAATCTTGTATTCTTACAGATTCATTGGAGTTTTTCGAGCCCTGTGTTAGCAGCATTGTTCGTCGAGAGTTGGACGAAGAACGGTAAAGAGATTTCCTTGAACCGTTGTTTGTTGTTTAGGTTGTATAATTGTTGATACAATCTTTTGTTGTAGCTTGTCCGGAGTTGGATCTACGGCATTGAAAGGTAAAAACAGTCATCGTAGCGGGATAGCATACTCGGGACAGTTGGTTCTCGAGTTTCCCTTTCAAATCTCATATTGCATCTACACTTGTGCTAGCATGAGGAACTTGTGTCTTGTTGATTGATTTTGCTTTTGACTATGTGGATTATGTTTTATGTTTCTGCTATGCATTCATCTTGAGCCTACGTTGATTTCAGCGGGCAGAACCGCCCTTTTTGTTTGGACGTTAGGGAACTATGATTGAGTGGCCTAGGTCGTAGTCGTATCGCCTAGTGCTAGCATACTCATTATGGTTGCTCAAAGTCTAGAGGAGTGAGATATGTGGCACCACCTCGATTGGGAGAGTCGATGAGTCGTCACATGATCTCATCCTCGGGATCCCAAAAGCGCAGCAGCAATCCTTCATTTATCAGATTTGATATCCCGGTTTAAAGACATGCATTTCATTACGTTGTTATTGATTTTGTTGTTGTCTTGAAAGCATGTTTATTGTTGTATTACTTGATATGTTGCTTTTACTGGGATTATCATTCTCACCGGTTTATCCGGCTATTGCTTTGTTTTGTATGTGTACTTGGCAACAGGAGGGTCAGGATCAAGTCAGCATAGACCTGGTTAGCGTCAAGAGAAAGAGATAGAAGTGAGACTCGTTTAGAAGTCGAATCAGCATGTCAATCTAGTTATGTTTTGCGAACATGTTTAGTCATTCGAACTTCTTGTATTTGTTTTGTAAGCAAGAATAGATGTAGGTACTACCGAATTGAATGTTTCTCTTCCGTAAACCTTTCTTGTATTGTTATTGGCTTATCAAATACTTTTAATGCAAGTGTTTAGGTTTTGTTGAGTTTATTTTGATGCCTTAATATTTCTGGGCGAGAGGACGGCGCGGGCGCGCGGCCTCTTTGCGAGGAAAGGGCGCGGGTGCTCTTCCTTAGAGCGCGAGCGCGCTGGTTTTAGCGAAGCTTCGGCGCGGGCGCGCGAGCCTTATTTAAAAAAAAAAAAATCAGTGGTTGCTTCTAATCTTGGTTTCTTGTTTACTTATCAGTTGTTTTGTCCGAGATTAGTTGATTAGAAACGAGGTCTCACATTAAGTAGTATCAGAGAGATAAGATTCTTGGTTGAACTAGATTGAGCGGGGTAGATCGAGTTTGCGTGTATTGGCTCCTCGCATGTGTTTGAATTATTTTAGCTGTATAATTAATTCCATGCGAGCATGCTTTATTGTTGAGAATTATTTGAATTATATGGTTATGTGATTTACTTTTATAAAGCATGATCTACTTGAGATATAACTGCTTATGCTATCGACTGGTATCCGGTTTTTCTGAGCGGTTGTATAGGGCACCGGTTGTAGCGATTGAGATATCTCGTGTCCTAACCTTTGTTATTCAGATGGGTCCTCGTCGAGTGATAAACAGAAACACACCGCCAGTTATACCTGCGACTGAGCAAGCTAGCACTGAAGTTGATCAGTTGGATGCTTCAGCAACGCCTATGGAAACCTTGCTGAAGAGGTTTCAGTCATTTAATCCGCCGTTGTTGATGGGTTCAGAAAATCCAGTTGACTGTGAGAGTTGGTTGGATGATATCGATCAGTTGTTCGATTCCATTGACTACACCAATGACCGCCGAATCAGGTTAGTCATTCATCAGCTCCATGGGGTTGCTAAGAGCTGGTGGATCATGACGAAGAAAGCAATGAAGAGTAGAGGTACGGAAGTTACTTGAACTCTTTTTAAATTTGAATTTTATAAGCGGTTTTTCCCTATCTCGTATCGCAAAGATAAGGGAGCAGAGTTTGCCAATCTGAGGCAAGGGAATCTGAACATTGAAGAGTACGTGGCTAAGTTTGATAGTCTGTTGCGTTTTGCACCGCTAATTGCTGGAGATGAAGAAGCTAAGGCAGATCAGTTCATCAATGGTTTGAACCCCGACGTCTTCACGTTGGTAAACACCAACAGGCCTAACAACTTTGCGGATGCCATGAATCACGCAAAGGGAGTAGAAGAAGGCTTGTGGAGGCAAAGAGGTAACCAGGTAGCACCTCAGCAACAGAGGCAGTATCAGAACCCACCATCTCAGTATCAGAATCAGCCACCTCAGCATCAGAACCAGCAGCAAAGGTATGAAGGTGGAAACAGTGGGGGAAACAAAAAGGATCAGTACAAAGCAAGAGGTAAACAGTTCAAGAGGCAGGGGAACAGTTCTTCTAGTTCCAGTGGTTCCAAGCAATTCGGTTCAGGACAGAGTTCTGGATCTTCAGCCATGTACTGCAGCAAGTGTGGGGGAAGACACTCACCGGATCAGTGTGTGGGAGTCTTTGGTAATTGTAACACATGTCAGCAACCGGGACACTTCTCTAAGGTGTGCCCTCAGCGTAACAGAGATAGAGCTCAGAGTGGAAGTTCATCTCGACCTGTAGCTCAACCCGAGAGGCAGTCTTCTGCAGTGCACTCTTTCCAGCCTCAGCAGCAGAACAGACAGGGAGGTAACTCTAGTGCGAACCAGCCTCCGAGACAGCAGGCACGAGTCTTTGCTTTGACAGAGGATCAGGCTCAGGCAGCATCTGACGATGTTATAGCAGGTAAATGTTCGATTTTCGGTTATTCTGCTCATGTTTTGATAGATACAGGTGCTTCCCATTCCTTTATCTCTGAGAAATTTGTGTTATTGCATGCCTTGCCTACTGAGTTGTTGCCTACTATAGTAGCTGTTACTTCACCGTTGGGTGGAGGAATTGTTTCTGTCAGACTAGTCAGGAACTGTGAACTTTGTGTTGAGGGGAATTTGTTAGAATTCGACTGTATTGTGCTTGGGCTGTCAGATTTTGATTGTATTGTCGGTATAGATGCTTTGACCAAGTACAGGGCAACAGTTGATTGTTTTCTGAAGGTTGTCAGATTTAGACCTGAAATGGAAGACGAATGGAAGTTCTTTGGTAAGGGTTCTCGATCTAGAATTCCTTTGATTTCAGTGTTATCTATGACTCGTTTGTTACAGAGAGGTGCAGAAGGATTTTTGGTTTATGCAGTTGATGTACAAAAATCTAGCCCAGCTTTGGTTGACTTACCAGTGGTTAGAGATTTTGCTGATGTGTTTTCGAAAGATGTTCCTGGATTGCCACCTATTCGAGAGATCGAATTCAGCATCGATTTGGTGCCAGGTACTCAACCTATTTCCAAAGCTCCTTATCGTATGACACCTATTGAACTGAGAGAGTTGAAGGAGCAACTTAAAGATTTGATTGCCAAGGGATACATCAGACCTAGTGTATCTCCTTGGGGTGCTCCTGTTCTATTTGTTCGAAAGAAGGATGGTTCTATGCGGCTTTCTATCGACTACCGTTAGTTGAATCAGGCTACAGTTAAGAACAGGTATCCTTTACCCCGAATAGATGACCTTTTTGATCAGCTGCAGGGTTCTTCTGTCTATTCTAAGATTGATCTGAGGTCAGGCTATCATCAGCTGAGAGTGCGAGAGGAAGATGTTCCTAAGACCGCATTCAGAACAAGGTATGGTCACTTTGAGTTTATAGTCATGCCGTTCGGTTTGACTAATGTTGTAGTGACCCAACCCGGATCCACTATCTAATCAGAGTTATAGTAAAAGCGCACGCAATAAAAGCTTTAAGCGTAAAGTGTGGATAATTAAAATACAACAAATCCAATCGGCAGAATACAACCGACGCTGTCACAAGTATAAATACTGTTATACAACCAAATCTAAGGTTCAGGGTAAATAAATCCCTATCCTCTACTACCTTGGACTCTCCAAAGCTCAATCCTGGTGGGAGCTGCCTGAACCGTCCAGCCTCAAACCTGCCCCGCCACAAGGTACACAATACCCAAACACAGGGGCGTGAGCTAGAACGCTCAATGCGAAGCAATGATATAATTACAAATATGCGCACACAGATGATTTAAAACTCAAGTGAAAACACTTGCTCATGGCGCCGAGAATATACAGTACTGGCTAGAGAGCTACTCCGCGGGGTACTCGTATATTCCATATCAGGGCTGAGCCAACCCCATCCTGACCCGAATCCAAAACAGGATACAAGCCTCATATGGAAACTGTCATACCTGACTCGAGTCCAGAATGAGATCATCGTTCCCTATGGAGACTGTCAATGACTCACATCTCTCCGGATGCAGTCACACGTAAAATCATGTATGTGCTAAGGCGGTAAAACATGCTAAAACATGATAAAACATATAGCACATACTCATGCAACATATAAGCAAATATATCATGCCGGCTATCTCGGTCAGTACTTACGTACCTCTTACACTGCTGGTCAAACTTAGCTCTGTTGGTCTAGACTCCAAGCCTACTAGTCCAGTCTACTAGCTACTACAATGCAAATATCCATTCATCAACAATTAAGCTCTAAAAGCCTTAACTAAGCTATTGCATACTCCTAAATATTTTTAGGAAGCCAAATTATACCTTCGTCCGTCGTCAGCCCGCTGGTGTAGAATCGCCTCAAAACTTAGGCACACCTCCGCTACGACGCCGGGATCGCTAGTAAACTTCCGGATTCCCAATAGATGCCTAGAACTCCATAGATCTAAGTAAGAAGGTTCGAAAACCAGAGGAAAAGAGGGAAAATCTGTGCACAAAATGAGGGCTCGGACCCCTTATTTATAGACGGCGATCGAAACCTCCGATCCCCGTTCGGAACGTCTGATCATGATCGGAACCTCCGATCGCACCTTCGGAGCGTCCGATCACTCAATATTACGTCAGTCATGACGTCATCTTGCTGACGTAAGCGATGATGTGTTCACCGAGTCAGATCAGAGCTTCCGATCTTGCCGACGGAGCTTCCGATCTCGATCGGAGCTTCCGATCCTGGCACGGTGCTTCCGATCCACTTCGGATCGTCCGAACTCCTCATCGGACCGTCCGGTCCTGCTGAACCAATTCACCTAGTTCGAGTGCTCTGAATCCATTTCTGAAGTCAGTTATCCCAACAGGAACTTACTTAATCATGTTTTACTTAATCTAAACATGATCACGTGATTAATTACTCATTTAATCACTAATCAGAAATGCGGGTTACTACATTCTCCCCCACTTAAGAAATTTCGTCCTCGAAATTTAAGTCTTAGAGGAAAAACATAAATAGCTAACCAATGTTCTTTATTACAACTGAACAAGTATAAACTTGATATAAAGAAGTACAAAATCTCAAAATAACTCGGGGTGCTCGGCTAACATCCGGCTCTCCAACTCCCAAGTAGCTTCCTCTGTACCTCTGTGTTGGCACTGTACCATCACCAACAGTATACTCTTGTTACGAAGTACCTTGTCCTTCCTGTCAAGAATCCGTAGGGGTTTCTCCACATACGATAGATCTCGATCCACTTTTACCTCGGTCGGATGAAAAATATGCGACTCGTCTGCCACATACTTTCTTAACAAGGATACGTGGAACACATTGTGGATCTCCGAAAGATCGTGTGGCAAGGCCAGACGATAAGCAACATCCCCAACCTTCTCGAGAATCTCGAAAGGACCAATAAATCTGGGTGACAACTTACCCTTGAGACCAAACCTCATCACCTTCCGGAAAGGTGACACACGCAAGAAAACATACTCTCCTACCTCAAAATGAAGTGGTCTGCGGTGAGTGTTTGCGTAGCTAGCCTATCGATCCTGGGCTGCCTTAACCCTGCTTCGGATCAACTCTACTGCATCAATCATCTGCTGAATCATCTGAGGACCCTCAACCTGACGCTCTCCAACCTCGTCCCAAAACAAAGGTGTACGACAACGGCGTCCATAAAGAGCCTCAAATGGTGCCATGCCAATGCTGCGGTGGAAACTATTATTGTAGGCGAACTCCACCAAGGGTAAATGGTCATGCCACGCTGGACCAAAATCCATCACCGCCGTGCGAAGCATATCCTCTAGAGTGCGAATAGTACGCTCCGACTGTCCGTCCGTCTCTGGATGATAAGCCGTACTCAAGCTCAAAGTAGTACCAATGGCTCACTGGAAACTACCCCAAAATCTCGAGATGAATCTCGGATCTCTATCGCTGACAATGCTCAACAAAATCCCATGCAATCGCACAATCTCTTGCACATACAATTGCGCCATCCTATCAAAGGTGTAATTGCGGTTATAGGGAAGAAAATGCGCTGAATTCGACAACCGATCCACGACAACCCAAATAGCATCACAATTCCTGGAAGACATAGGTAAGTGGGTGACAAAGTCCATCGTCACATGCTCCCACTTCCATTCAGGAATCTCTAAGCTGTGAAGTAACCCTCCGGGTCGTCTAAACTCTGCCTTGACTTGTTGACACACAAGGCATCGAGATACGAACTGATAAACACTGCGCTTCATCCCTTTCCACCAAAATCGAGTGTGAAGATCCTTATACATCTTCATGCTGCCGGGATGTACAGAGAATCGACTGCGGTGAGCTTGCAATAAGATCTCATCCCTCAAAGTAGAATCCTTGGGTACCACAACTCGACCAGAAAGACACAACAGACCGTCTCCTTGCAGATGAAAACCAGAAGTATTATCACCTTCAGCCAGCCGGACCAACTTCTGAGTCTTCAGATCAGAATTTTGAGCTTCCCGGATTCGTCTGTATAGCGCTGGCTTTGCAAGCACAGAAGAGACATGAATCCCTTGATGTTATTTCTTATGACGGAATGTAAATCCCAAAGAACAACACTCCTCCACTGCCTTCGAAATCGAACTGGTACGAAGGGAACTCACATAAACTTTTCGACTAAGCGCATCAGCAACGGGATTTGAAGAACCTGGATGGTACTTGATCTCACAGTCGTAATCCTTCAACAGATCCATCCAACGACGCTGCCGCATGTTCAACTCAGCCTGAGTGAACAGATACTTCAAACTCTTATGATCGGTGAAGATCTCGAATCATTCTCCGTACAAATAATGACGCCATATCTTAAGAGCAAAGACAATAGTTGCAAGCTCTAAATCGTGTACGGGATAGTTCTCCTCGTGAGTCTTCAACTGTCTGGAGGCATAGGCAATCACGTGACCATTCTGAGTCAACACACACCCCAAACCCTGGAGAGAAGCATCAGTGAAGACTACAAATCCACCTGATCCAGACGGTAAGGCAAGAACTGGAGCTGTCGTCAGACGATGTCTCAACTCACAAAAACTATCTTCAAAAGCATCAGACCAAATGAAAGAAACGTCTTTCTTCGTCAACTGAGTCAATGGCTTAGCTATCTGAGAGAAATTCTCCACAAAACAACGATAGTATCCTGCTAAACCAAGGAAACTACGAATCTCAAAAGCTGTAGTCGGACGCGATCAATTCAAAATAGCCTCTGTCTTACTAGGATCCATAGATACGCCCTCCTGATAAATGACATGACCAAGGAACACAACTCGGTCAATCCAGAAGTCACACTTACTCAGCTTCGCGTACAACTGTCTCTCCCTCAAGACCTGCAGTACAGTATAGAGATGGTAGGCATGCTCATCCATGCTGCGAGAATACACCAAAATGTCATCGATGAACACCACCACGAACTTATCCAGAAAGTCGCGGAAAACTCGGTTCATCAGATCCATAAAAACAGCTGGAGCATTCGTCAAACCAAACGGCATCACTAGAAACTCATAGTGTCCATACCACGTACGAAATGTTGTCTTAGGAACATCCCCCTGTCAAACTCGCAATTGATGATACCCAGACCGAAGATCATTCTTCGAATAGACAGAAGTACCCTGCAACTGATCAAAGAGATCATCTATCCACGGAAAAGGATACTTATTCTTCACTGTCACCTGATTCAACTGATGGTAGTCAATACACAACCGCATCGACCCATCCTTCTTCTTGACAAACAGTACTGGGGCTCCCCATGGCGAAACACTAGGTCGAATATAACCCTTATCAAGAAGATCTTGCAATTGCTTCTGTAGCTCTTTCATTTCTGACGGTGCCAATCGGTAAGGAGTTCTGGAAATCGGTGTAGTCCCTGGCACTAACTCAATGCCAAACTCAATCTCCCTTATTGGTGGCAAACCTGGAATCTCCTCCGAAAACACATCTGGAAAGTCACGAACCACTGGTATCTCTTGGATATCTGGCTCTCCTAAGGATGCGTCAATGGCGTAGATAAGGTAGCCTTCCCCACCAGACTCTAACGCACGCTGGGCCTTCAGAGCTGAAACCACTGGCATCGGAGGTCGCGCTCCCTCACCATATAAATACCATGACTCGTCATCCTCTGGACGAAACTGAACAAACCTCTGATAGCAATCCACTATCGCTCGGTAGGTAGTCAATAGATCTATCCCAATGATGCAATCGAAATCCTCCATCGCTAAAATCATTAGGTTCACACTAAGCTGATGTCCCTCGAAATCCAAAACACAAACCACAACTAGACGCTTGGCTAAAACCTCGCTCCCCATAGGAGTAGAAACCACTAATAACACGTCTAGAGGAATATATGGCAACTTATACTTCTTAGCGAAACGTGCTGAGACAAAAGAATGCGATGCACCGGTATCAATTAAAACATATGCAGGAAAACCATATAAACTACAAATACCTGCAATCATCCGATCGCTGTCAGCCTCTTCCTGCTCCTGGTTAAGCGCATAGACCTGACCCTGGGCACGTGGCCTCAAAGAAGAATGACCCCGAGAAGGAGTCTGAGTAGGCTGTCTCTGGCGGATGCTGACGCTGCTGCGAAAACTGCTGCTGGAAAGGTGGCTGCTGGTACTGAGGTGGCTGAACAGATGCCTGAGAACCTCCAGAACCACTTGCTGCCCCAATCAGCATAGGACAATCTCTCTTCATGTGACCCTCCTGGCCACACTGGAAACATGCAGTGGTCGATCGACCACACTGCCCTGGCGGATGTCTGTGTCGGCACTGATGGCAACGGTTCGGCCTTTGGCCACCAAAGTTATGCACTCCACCAGATCCAGAGGAAGAAAAAGAAGTACCTCCTGGCTTCTTGAAGGATTGTCCTTTTGGACCCAAAGGACTAGAGCTCGCTGGCCTGGAAGAAGAATAAAGTCCCCTGTTCCTCCGAATACTTACCTTGGCCTGGCGACAACGGTCCACCAAATCCTCGTAAGTCCCATCGCCGCCCACAGCAACCATACGATGAATGTCAGGATTCAAACCCTGAAGGAAATGATCAAACTTTGCCATAGAACTATCGGCAATATGAGGACAAAAAGGTAGCAGATCAAAGAACTTCTGCTGGTACTCCTCGATCGTCATCGTCCCCTGCCGCAAACTCAACAACTCACTGGCTTTCGCCTGACGAAGAGCTGGAGGAAAATAAAATCTTTGATAAGCAGTACGGAACTCAACCCAAGTAGCTGCACCTCTAGCTGCTATGAACGTTGCGGAAGTAGATATCCACCACTTCCTCGCTCTGCCTTCAAGCATAAAGGCAAGAATCTCCATCCTATCCTCAGCCGTGCAACGGAACTCCTGGAAGCACTGCTCCATCCTCTCCATCCAATCCTCTGCCTCTTCAGCTGTCTCCCCACCCGTCAAAGGCTTCGGGCTAATTTCCTTAAACCTACGCATGCTGACTCGCCTGCGCTCCTCGGGCTGTCCCCGACGTCTACGATCATCTGGATCGCCCCAACGACCGCCGTCTACGCTACCGTGACTTTCGTCGTAATATTCCATCTGTTATATAAGAACACATAATTACTTAATCCGCTTATGATATTCCCAGTGCAATGCGTCTCCCTGATACCAAAAATGTAGTGACCCAACCCGGATCCACTATCTAATCAGAGTTATAGTAAAAGCACACGCAATAAAAGCTTTAAGCGTAAAGTGCGGATAATTAAAATACAACAAATCCAATCGGCAGAATACAACCGACGCTGTCACAAGTATAAATACTGTTATACAACCAAATCGAAGGTTCAGGGTAAATAAATCCCTATCCTCTACTACCTAGGACTCTCCAAAGCTCAATCCTGGTGGGAGCCGCCTGAACCGTCCAGCCTCAAACCTGCCCTGCCACAAGGTACACAATACCCAAACACAGGGGCATGAGCTAGAACGCTCAATGCGAAGCAATGATATAATTACAAATATGCGCACACAGATGATTTAAAACTCAAGTGAAAACACTTGCTCATGGCGCCGAGAATATACAGTACCGGCTAGAGAGCTACTCCGCGGGGTACTCGTATATTCCATATCAGGGCTGAGCCAACCCCATCCTGACCCGAATCCAAAACAGGATACAAGCCTCATATGGAAACTGTCATACCTGACTCGAGTCCAGAATGAGATCATCGTTCCCTATGGAGACTGTCAATGACTCACATCTCTCCGGATGCAGTCACACGTAAAATCATGTATGTGCTAAGGCGGTAAAACATGCTAAAACATGATAAAACATATAGCACATACTCATGCAACATATAAGCAAATATATCATGCCGGCTATCTCGGTCAGTACTTACGTACCTCTTACACTGCTGGTCAAACCTAGCTCTGCTGGTCTAGACTCCAAGCCTACTAGTCCAGTCTACTAGCTACTACAATGCAAATATCCATGCATCAACAATTAAGCTCTAAAAGCCTTAACTAAGCTATTGCATACTCCTAAATATTTTTAGGAAGCCAAATTATACCTTCGTCCGTCGTCAGCCCGCTGGTGTAGATGTTGGAAAACGGTGTTCAGATCAATCAAAATTGATACCCGGTGCAGCGGAAGTTTTAAAATTTTATATGGAACGATTCCATATCATGGGTATCAAAACTTTACGATTAAATTGTGCGTGTAAAAATTAAATAACAATTAAATTTTTACCTTGAAATCTCGAAACGAGATTATGGACACCAACAGATAACTCTGCTCTTGTTGTATATCCAGGAACTGATGAACGAACTGTTGGAGAACGCGGCGATCAGATCAATCAGGATTGATACCCGGTGCAGCGGAAGTTTAAAAATTTTATATGAAACGATTCCATAATGGGTATCAACCTTACGATTAAATTGTGTGTGTGTAAAAATTAAATAACGATTATAAATTTTTACCTCCAATCTCGAAGCGAGATTATGGACACCAACAGATTGCTCTGCTCTTGTTGTATATCCCTGAAACTGATGGACGAACTGTTCTTCAATCAGGTCCACGAACGGATATTTAATCCCTCTGATAGATTGCACTAGAAAATCTATCAGAAGTTTCTACGAAGAGATTAACGAATTTGATCCGTTAAACCAGAATGTAAATCAAAATTCACAGACTGGATTTTCCGAGCAGAGGGGAGAAAGGGGGCGGCCACTATTGAGAGAAAAATACTAGGGTTTTCGAAAATTGTGACCTGTTGTATGTAATTTCTGTACTGCAATAACTTATTTATAATGTAGGCCGCTAACAGCTTAGGGCCCATTAGTCATAAGTTCAAGCCCGACAAGCAAAGCCCGCATGTTCAGAAATTAATATAAAATTCATCATGACTCCGATTGATAAACCGATTTCACCAATGTGCACAGAAACCATTTCTGCACCTTTTAAAGTCAAGATAAATTTTTCTGAATCCGAATTCAGTGGTTTCCAAAAATGCCCATCACTATGTCATTTTAGGAAATCTTACTCCTCTACTCATAATTAAGAAGTCCAACTTCTTTGTTCATTAAATTTAACTCTTTAAATTTAACTATCTCAACGGGGATTAAAAATCCATTACTCTGTGTGACCCTCAATGGTTCAGGGATACAGCTAGCCGTGGGCTCACAACTCCTTGTGACTCGAAACAACAATTTCCGACTTGCCCATCGAATCATGGTAAGAGCGCCTAGCAACATCGCCCCATGATTCCCTAGGTATCACTGATAGTGCCTGCAAGAACCAATAGATTTTGGTTAGCGTACAGTACGGTCCCTTCATCCATATATCCCGATCGAATCAACAACCATTGGTATATCGAGAGTCGTTCGAGATTCGATAACTATGCAATACATCTTGAAGATCAAATAGTGACATCGCATGTGTTACTAAGAAACCATTTCTTAAAACACATCATGTACTCTGGCCATAGATTCGTCACACTAATATCTCCTCAGATCGCATAGGATATCCACACTCGCAAGTATGTGGTGAATCCTTGACAACAAAGCATCGACTCCTATATGTGTCGTAACTGTACCCAATCCCGACACCTGATGACCCCAATAGAGTCGGTAAACGAGTCAAAGCACAGTACTAGCATATAGAGTCTCAATGATGTTTCAAGTAGTAAGGACTAATGGTGTACAACCAAAACCGCGGAATTTATCCACTCGATAAGTGATAACCACTTGGAAAGTCCGGATAGGGTAGTTCGATCATTCATCGTATTAATATCCATTTGCATGCTTCGAACATCTCTATGTTCCTTACCAATGAAACGTGGTACTCTGCATCGCAAATGCTAGTCTCAAACTCGAGCGATCCTTATCCTTATTATCGGACGGCTCAATCGACTAGGAACAGTTTAGAATATACAGTGACTATAAGATGTGTTTCATGATAGACATCTCCATGTTCTACCACATCTTACATACACTATAGTATATTCAAGGTCTTTATCAAAACAACAACAGTATATCACAATATAACAATATGAAGAAAGATAAAGTCATTGCCATTAATAAAAATGTAAATTATATTAAACAAAAGATTGTTTATACAAAGAGTCATCAAAGCCCTTAGCCACAAGTTGGCTCACCGGGCACCCACTCTTTCACGAACAATTCTTCAATCAGGTCCACGAACAGAAGTTTAATCCCTCTGATAGACTGCACTAGAAAGTCTATAAGAAGTTTCTGCGAAGAGATAGAACAGATATGATCTGCTAATTCAGACTGCAAATTCGAAATTCGCAGACTGGAAATTCTCTAAGACAGAGAGAGGGGGGCGGCCGAATTCTCAAGACTGGAGGCTAGGGTTTTCGAAAATTTGACCTCTGTTGTATAATTTCTGTACTGCAATAACTTATTTATAATGTGGGCTGCTAACAGCTTAGGGCCCATTAGTCATAAGTTCAAGCCTGACAAGCAAAGCCCGCATGTTCAGAAATTTATATAAAATTCATCGTGACTCAGATTGATTAACCAATTTCACCAATGTGCACAGAAACCATTTCTGCATCTTTGAAAGTCAAGATAAATTTTCTGAATCCGAATTCAGTGATTTAAAAAAATGTCCATCACTATGTCATTTTAGGAAATCTTACTCCCTCTACTCTTAAATAAGAAGTCCCACTTCTTTATTCACTAAATTTAACTCTTTAAATTTAATTATCTCAACGGGGATTAAAAATCCATTACTTGTGTGACCCTCAATGGTTCAGGGATACAGCTAGCCGTGGGCTCACAACTCTTTGTGACTCGAAACAACAATTTCCGACTTGCCCATCGAATCATGGTAAGAGCGCCTAGCAACATCGCCCCATGATTCCCTAGGTATCACTGATAGTGCCTGCAAGAACCAATAGATTTTGGTTAGCGTACAGTACGGTCCCTTCATCCATATATCCCGATCGAATCAACAACTATTGGTAAATCGAGAGTCGTTCGAGATTCGATAACTATGCAATGCATCTTGAAGATCAAATAGTGACATCGCATGTGCTACTAAGAAACCATTTCTTAAAACACATCATGTACTCTGGCCAGAGATTCGTCACACTAATATCTCCTCAGATTGCATAGGATATCCACACTAGCAAGTATGTGGTGAATCCTTGACAACAAAGCATCGACTCCTATATGTGTCGTAACTGTACCCAATCCCGACACCTGATGACCCCAATAGAGTCGGTAAACGAGTCAAAGTACAGTACTAGCATATAGAGTCTCAATGATGTTTCAAGTAGTAAGGACTAATGGTGTACAACCAAAACCGCGGACTTTATCCACTCGATAAGTGATAACCACTTGGAAAGTCTGGATAGGGTAGTTCGATCATTCATCGTATGAATATCCATTTGCATGCTTTGAACATCTCTATGTTCCATACCAATGAAACGTGGCACTCGGCATCGCAAATGCTAGTCTCAATCTTGAGCGATCCTTATCCTTATTAACGGACGGCTCAATCGACTAGGAACTGTTTAGAATATACAGTGACTATAAGATGTGTTTCATGATAGCCATCCCCATGTGCCACCACATCTTACATACACTATAGTATATTCAAGGTCTTCATCTAAACATCTTATAGTATGTCACAACATAATAATATGAAAAAAGATAAAGTAAATGCCATTATAAAAGTGTAAATTATATTAAACAAAAGATTGTTTATACATAGAGTCATAAAAGCCCTTAGCCACAAGTTGGCTCACCGGGCACCCACTCTTTCAATCTCCCACTTGCCCTAAAGCCAACTAGTCATACTACGTAGTCCCATTGCTTCGCGATGTTTGTCAAATAATGGACCTGGCAAGGGCTTAGTAAGTGGATCAGCGATATTGTCTGCAGAGGCCACTCTCTCGACAGTGATGTCTCCTCTTTCCATGATCTCCCGGATGATGTGGTATTTCCTCAGTACGTGTTTGGATCTTTGATGAGACCTTGGTTCCTTTGCCTGAGCAACGGCACCCGTGTTGTCACAGTACAGCGGGACTGGACCAACAGCTTCAGGAATGATGCCCAACTCTTGGACGAAATTCCTCATTCAAACGGCCTCTTTAGCAGCAGCTGATGCCGCAATGTATTCTGCCTCAGTGGTGGAATCCGCTGTGGTGTCCTGCTTGGAACTCTTCCAAGAGACAGCACCGCCATTGAGCATGAACAAAAATCCAGAGGTTGACTTCGAGTCATCCACGTCACTTTGGAAGCTAGAGTCGGTGTAGCCTTCCAATCTCAATTCTCTTCCTCCATATACCATGAACATATTCTTAGTCCTTCGTAAGTACTTAAGAATGTCCTTCACGGCTTTCCAATGCATTTGACCAGGATTGGCTTGATATCTTCTCGTGACACTCAGAGCAAATGCTACATCCGGTCTGGTAGATATCATCCCATACATGATACTACCTATGGCTGACGCATATGGTACATGTGTCATTTTCTCTATCTCTTCATCAGTCTTGGGACACATGGACTTGGATAGAGAAACTCCATGACACATAGGTAGATGTCCTCTCTTGGACCCATCCATTAAAAACCTTTTCAATATGGTTTCGATGTAAGTTGATTGAGTGAGTCCTATCATTCTTTTAGATCTATCTCTATAGATCTGAATTCCTAGAATATAGGATGCCTCACCTAAATCCTTCATCGAGAATCTACCTGATAACCATATCTTTGTTGACTGCAACATCCCTACATCATTCCCAATGAGTAAGATGTCATCAACATAAAGTACTAAGAATGTCACAGCATCCTTAACTACTTTCTTGTACACGCACGGTTCCTCCGGGTTCTTGATGAAACCAAAATCCTTTATTGTTTCATCAAATTTCTGGTTCCAACTTCTTGATGCTTGTTTGAGACCATAGATTGATCTCTGAAGCTTGCATACCTTATGCTCGCTTCCGATGGATGTGTATCCCTCAGGCTGCATCATATAGATCTCTTCCTTAATGTTTCCATTAAGAAATGCAGTCTTCACATCCATTTGCCATATCTCATAGTCATACCAAGCGGCTATGACAATAAGGATTCTTATGGACTTGAACATTGCAACTGGTGAAAATGTTTCATCATAGTCAACTCCTTGTCTTTGAGTATAACCGTTCGCCACCAATCGTGCCTTGTAGGTCAATATCTTACCATCAGGCCCAAGCTTTCTCTTGTAGATCCATTTACACCCTATTGGAACAATTCCATCGGGAGGATCTACTAAAGACCAAACTTGGTTTGTATGCATCGAATCTATTTCCGACTGCATAGCTTCAAGCCATAAATTTCAATCCGAATCAGAAATTGCTTCCTTGATGTTTCTTGGATCACATCCAACGTCGGGTTCATCTTGATCCCCTTCAAGAAGAAGATCATATCGAATAGGAGGTCTAGAAGTCCTCTCGGATCTTCTAGTAATAGGCGTGTCCTCTGAAGATTCTTGAGGTATGGGATCATTATTTTGTATTTCGGGTTCTTCTCGAATTTCTTCGAGTTCCATCATCTCGCCTTTCTTATCCAATAAGAACTCCTTCTCCAAGAAGGTGGCATTCCTTGAAACAAACACTTTTGTTTCAGTAGGATGATAGAAATAATATCCGATTGAATTCTTCGGATACCCTACAAAATAACATAAGGTGGATCGACTATCCAACTTATCTCCCACTGTCTGCTTCACGTAAGCAGGACATCCCCAAATCCTCAAGTACGAATACTTAGGAGTTTTGCCATTCCATAACTCGTATGGTGTTTTATTCACTGCTTTAGTGTGGACGTTGTTCAATAACAATACCGCCGTTTCAAGAGCATAGCCCCAAAACGAAGGTGGGAGCTCAATGAAGCTCATCATAGATCGAACCATGTCCAACAAAGTTCGATTGCGACGCTCCGAAAAACCATTAAGCTGAGGTGTCATAGGAGGAGTCCACTGAGAGAGAATCCCATTCTCTTTCAGATAGTCCAAAAACTCGGTACTTAAGTATTCTCCACCTCGATCCGATTGAAGTGCTTTAATACTTTTACCTAGCTTGTTTTCTACTTCAGCCTTGAATTCTTTGAACTTTTCAAATGCTTCAGACTTATATTTCATTAAATATAAATACCCATATCTTGAATAATCATCAGTAAAGGTAATGAAGTAGGTGTGGCCAAATTGAGTACCAATTCTAAATGGACCACAAACATCTGTATGGATCAAATCCAACAGATTTTGACTACGCTCAGGTTTCCCCTTGAATGGAGATTTAGTCATTTTTCCTTTCAGGCAGGATTCACAAGTAGGTAGAGAGTTAATATCAGACATATCAAACATGCCCTCTCCCACTAGCTTGTTCATCCTCCTTGAGGAAATATGACCTAGCCTAGCATGCCAAAGGTTTGCCGGGTTTTGACTATCGATTTTCCTTTTGTTCGTTGTTACCGGTTTATCAACATAATTTATTGGAACGTCTTTTAATTTTAAGTTATATAGGTCGTTTTCAAGTTGTCCATTTCCAATCAAACATTCATTCTTGTAAATATTGCAAATCTCATTCACAAAATTGCAAGAAAAACCATCTCTATCAAGCATAGAAACAGAAATAATGTTTTTAATCAAATCTGGAACAAATAAAACATCTCTCAAAAGTAACTTAAAATCGTTCTGCAAAATTAAATAAACGTCTCCCACAGCTTTGGCTTCAACTCTAGAACCATTTCCGAGCCTCAGCTGGGTCTCACCCATTCTAAGCTTGCGACTTCTTGTCATCACCTGCAAATCATTGCAAATGTGAGATCCACATCCGGTATCCAATACCCAAGAAGTAGTATTAAGTGAAACATTTATTTCAATATAAAAAATACCCTTCGCAGTTCGCAACTGCTCTAGATATTCCTTGCAGTTACGTTTCCAATGACCGGGTTTCTTGCAGTGATGGCAAACATCCTTGGACTTTTCCATGTTTGAAGCCTTTGTCTTGTTCTTCTTCTCGGGTCCGGTTTTCTTGGATGGGGCAGAACGTTTCTTTTCCTTTGTACTTGGCCCCTTCTTAGCAGAATAAGAGGAGCCCACCAAGAGAACCGGTTTATCCTTCTTTAAAGTGGCTTCATAAGTTACAAGCATATTGACCATCTCTTCAAGGGAGGCCTCTATCTTGTTCATATTGAAATTCACCACAAAACCGTCAAACGATGAAGGAAGAGAGAGAAGTAATAAGTCCACATTGAGTTCATGCTCCAATACCAAATCAAGCGTTACCAACTTCTGAATGAGCCAAATCACGCGTACCCCATGATCACGGACCGAAGTCCCTTCACGCATGCGACACGTCATTAACTCTTTTACAGTAGCGAACCTTTCAGCTCTCGATTGAGCCCCAAAAAGTTCCTTGAGTTGTACGTGAATGTCAGCAGCATTCACGGTATCCTCAAATCGCCTCTGGAGTTCATCAGACATCGAAGCTTGCATATAGCATTTGGCCTTGATATCATGGTCCCACCATTTATCAAGTTTGGCCAACTCTTCCGGACTTATATCAGCTGGTGCTTCCTTCGGAGGAGATTTTTCTAACACGTAGAACATCTTCTCCGAGGTCAAGACAATCTTCAACTTACGAAACCATTCCGTATAGTTTGCGCCAGTCAGTTTATTTTGTTCGAGAATAGAGAATAGTGGATTGCGCGAATTCATCTTAATGAAATACTGAAAAGAAACAGACAATAATCAGTGATTGTTTAATTAATTTACTAAGACATAAAATAGGCGAAATTTATTTTATGAATCTCACTCCCACTATTTTAACGATTTCACTACCCTCTAGTGAAAACGAGAAACATTTTCTTTAGTGGGAACATGGAGTCCAATTGACAAACTATAGTCCCGAATAATATCAGCCAACCATAATTTTCAAAAGGTAGTTCCCAATTGCTTCCAAAGCAACCTCCATGTTTTTACCTCATGTCCAATAAGGGCCCAATAATATGACGCCGTTTATTGTGACATGTCAAGATGACCCATCAATATCAAGTTGTGATGGACGGTCGCCATGTGGATCCCCAATAATATGAGCAAATCCCATGGGAGTTCCACCCAACTTACAACATGTGTCGATCCAATGTACAGCTTTTCGACGAACGGGCCGCCCCAATAATATGAGCCGGACCGTATCCGCAGGTAGCATCTCATACATTGATCGTTGATGGAAGGTAGGAACATTTAAACAATATTTAAATTTCTTTTATTTATATTGATATCAATTTTAAATCATATTTAAAATGAGGGATTTTAATTTTGAAAATTTGTCTTATCATTTAAAATTTGTATGCTTGCGGGATTCATACAATTTAGTCTAAACATGCATACAACGATAATATCATATATTATATTTTAGGATGATCGATTCCATTACTAATCGACCCGTGGTTGCCAATCACGAGTCTAAGTCCAATCCTAGGTGATATGCAAGTATGCAATGCAATCCTATTACATTGTGCTTCCAATTTACATTTCTTCAGTCTTTATTGTCTGCTGGGCCCACCTCCGTCTTCAAATCTTCATCTCCCACTAAGTATAATGTATTTACAATAAATAACTATGACAAGTAGGGGATACATTTTAAGGGGTGGGAACGGGCCATAAACCAGGCCCACTTTTATTACATATGACAATTCATATTGGGCCATAAACCAGGCCCATTAATAAATCCAACAACAATAAAAACAAATGTAAATTCCCTAACATACACCTACAAAATTGGTCATGGTAATCGATCATCCTTATCCAATAATATTTAATTCAAAATTAATTTATTGGATAACATGCAATGGCAATTAAATTAAAAAGGATAAAATCATATTCCATATATAAAATCTTATTTTACATACAAAATCATATTTTACCTTTTTATCAAATAAAATTATATTTTACATATAAAATCCAATTTTATACATAAAATCATATTTTACTCAATATTTCCATAAGATCATATCTTATCATCAATTGTACCAAAAATAATTAATTTCATAAAATCTGATTTAACGGATAAAATCTATAAATTTTCCAAAAATTCAAATTTATCCAAAAATCAATTTTAAAATTTTCGAACTCGAACAATTCGATCCGACGCCTCGTGGACCAATCAAAAACAATTTTCGATCGGACCAAAAATAGAATTTTAACATATTAAAATTTTAATTAAAAAATAAAAATTAATTTTCCCGGGCCGCCCGGGACGATCCCGGGCACAGCCCGCGCCCCAAAAGGGGCTCGGGCCTGGCAGCGACGATCGCTGCCCCGGGTTTGCCCATTAATTTTAAATTTTTAAAATTCTTTTGTTTCAAAAACCAAGGCTTAAAAATTTTTATACAATCGATTAATTTAATCGCTTGATCTGAGAAACCTGGCTCTGATACCACTGTTGGAAAACGGTATTCAGATCAATCAGAATTGATACCCGGTGCAGCGGAAGTTTTAAAATTTTATATGGAACGATTCCATATCATGGGTATCAAAACTTTACGATTAAATTGTGCGTGTAAAAATTAAATAACAATTAAATTTTTACCTTGAAATCTCGAAACGAGATTATGGACACCAACAGATAACTCTGCTCTTGTTGTATATCCCAGGAACTGATGAACGAACAATTCTTCAATCAGGTCCACGAACAGAAGTTTAATCCCTCTGATAGACTGCACTAGAAAGTCTATCAGAAGTTGCAGCGAAGAGATAGAACAGATATGATCTGCTAATTCAGACTGCAAATTCGAAATTCGCATACTGAAAATTCTCTAAGACAAAGAGAGGGGGGGGGGCCGAATTCTCAAGACTGGAGGCTAGGGTTATCGAAAATTTGACCTCTGTTGTATAATTTCTGTACTGCAATAACTTATTTATAATGTGGGCTGCTAACAGCTTAGGGCCCATTAGTCATAAGTTCAAGCCTGACAAGCAAAGCCCGCATGTTCAGAAATTAATATAAAATTCATCGTGACTCAGATTGACAAACCAATTTCACCAATGTGCACAGAAACCATTTCTGCATCTTTTAAAGTCAAGATAAATTTTCTGAATCCGAATTCAGTGATTTCCAAAAATGTCCATCACTATGTCATTTTAGGAAATCTTACTCCCTCTACTCTTAAATAAGAAGTCCCAGTTCTTTATTCACTAAATTTAACTCTTTAAATTTAATTATCTCAACGGGGATTAAAAATCCATTACTTGTGTGACCCTCAATGGTTCAGGGATACAGCTAGCCGTGGGCTCACAACTCCTTGTGACTCGGAACAACAATTTCCGACTTGCCCATCGAATCATGGTAAGAGCGCCTAGCAACATCGCCCCATGATTCCCTAGGTATCACTGATAGTGCCTGCAAGAACCAATATATTTTGTTTAGCATACAGTATGGTCTCTTCATCCATATATCCCGATCGAATCAACAACTATTGGTAAATCGAGAGTCGTTCGAGATTCGATAGCTATGCAATGCATCTTGAAGATCAAATAGTGACATCGCATGTGCTACTAAGAAACCATTTCTTAAAACACATCATGTACTCTGGCCAGAGATTCGTCACACTAATATCTCCTCAGATTGCATAGGATATCCACACTATCAAGTATGTGGTGAATCCTTGACAACAAAGCATCGACTCCTATATGTGTCGTAACTGTACCCAATCCCGACACCTGATGACCCCAATAGAGTCGGTAAACGAGTCAAAGTACAGTACTAGCATATAGAGTCTCAATGATGTTTCAAGTAGTAAGGACTAATGGTGTACAACCAAAACCGCGGACTTTATCCACTCGATAAGTGATAACCACTTGGAAAGTCCGGATAGGGTAGTTCGATCATTCATCGTATGAATATCCATTTGCATGCTTTGAAAATCTCTATGTTCCATACCAATGAAACGTGGTACTCGGCATCGCAAATGCTAGTCTCAATCTTGAGCGATCCTTATCCTTATTAACGGACGGCTCAATCGACTAGGAACTGTTTAGAATATACAGTGACTATAAGATGTGTTTCATGATAGTCATCCCCATGTGCCACCACATCTTACATACACTATAGTATATTCAAGGTCTTCATCTAAACATCTTATAGTATGTCACAACATAATAATATGAAAAAAGATAAAGTAAATGTCATTATAAAAGTGTAAATTATATTAAACAAAAGATTGTTTATACATAGAGTCATAAAAGCCCTTAGCCACAAGTTGGCTCACCGGGCACCCACTCTTTCAGTAGAATCGCCTCAAAACTTAGGCACACCTCCGCTACGACGCCGGGATCGATAGGCAACTTCCGGATTCCCAATAGGATGCCTAGAACTCCGTAGATCTAAGTAAGAAGGTTCGAAAACCAGAGGAAAGGAGGGAAAATCGGTGCACAGAATGAGGGCTCGAACCCCTTATTTATAGACGGCGATCGGAACCTCCGATCCCCGTTCGGAACGTCCGATCACTATCGGAACCTCCGATCGCACCTTCGAAGCATCCGATCGCTCAATATTACGTCAGCCATGACGTCATCTTGCTGACGTAAGCGATGACATGTTCACCGAGTCAGATCGGAGCTTCCGATCTTGCCGACAGAGCTTCCGATCTCGATCGAAGCTTCCGATCCTGGCACGGTGCTTCCGATCCACTTCGGATCGTCCGAACTTCTCATCGGACCGTCCGGTCCTGCTGAACCAATTCAACTAGTTCGAGTGCTCTGAATCCATTTCTGAAGTCCGTTATCCCAACAGGAACTTACTTAATCATGTTTTACTTAATCTAAACATGATCACGTGATTAATTACTCATTTAATCACTAATCAGAAATGCGGGTTACTAAAAATTCTCCCGCAGTTTTTATGGGTTTGATGAACTGTATCTTTCAGTGTTATTTAGATGAGTTCGTCATTATCTTTATCGATGATATTCTTATCTACTCGAAGAACCGTACTGACCATGCAGAGCACTTGAGGACCGTACTGCAGATTTTGCGCGTTGAGCAGTTGTTTTCCAAGTTGTCTAAGTGTGAATTCTGGTTGGATCGAGTTGTCTTTCTCGGTCATATCATTTCTGGAGATGGGATTTCTATCGATCCCAGCAAGATTGAAGCGGTTATGAATTGGCCTAGACCGACATCAGTACCTGAGATCCGAAGCTTCATGGGTTTAGCTGGTTATTATCGCCGATTTATCGAGGGTTTCTCGTCTATCGCCAAGCCAATTACCCAGCCGACTCAGAAGAATGCGCCTTTTGTCTGGACTGCAGATTGTGAGGCTAGATTTGTTGATCTGAAGAGGAGACTGACCAGTGCTCCGATTCTTTCTATTCCGAAGGGTACTGGAGGTTTCACAGTCTATTGTGATGCTTCTAACCGAGGCTTGGGTTGTGTTCTTATGCAGCATAAGCATGTGGTGGCGTATGCATTGAGGCAGCTGAAACCGCACGAGACTCGTTATCCGGTTCATGATCTTGAACTAGCTGCGATCGTCTTTGCTCTGAAGATCTGGCGTCACTATCTGTATGGTGAGTCTTTCGAGATCTTTTCTGATCATAAGAGCCTTAAGTACTTGTTTTCACAGGCAGAGCTGAATATGAGACAGAGAAGATGGTTAGATCTGTTGAAGGATTTTGATTGTGAAATCAAGTATTATCCAGGAAAGTCGAATGCAGTTGCAGATGCCTTGAGCCGAAAGCTTTGTTCTTTATCTCTTTCTACTATTGGTGTTTCTCAGTTGATCAATGATTGTTGCACTACTGGTTTAGAGTTTGAAACAGATAGGGAGACTATCAGAGTGTTTGCTATTCAAGCCGAACCGAAGTTGTTTGTTGCAATCAGAGAAGCACAGAAGTCTGAGCCGAGCATTCAGGTTTCAGTAGAGAAAGTCAGATCTGGGCATCATTCTGAATTCCAGGTTAGAGATGATGTTTTGTTTGTGAATAACCGTATTGTTGTGCCTGATTTTTCGGAGTTGAGACAGCGTATTCTTCGAGAGGCTCATTGCAGTCGGTTTAGTATTCATCCTGGAGGTCGTAAGATGTACAACGACCTGAAGAACCAATTCTGGTGGAAGAGAATAAAGAGCGATGTTGCGAGGTTTGTATCTCGGTGTTTGAACTGTCAGCAAGTAAAAGCAGAACGGAAGCGACCAGGAGGTCTGTTGCACAGTCTATCTGTTCCTGAATGGAAGTGGAATCATATTTCCATGGATTTCATTACGAAGCTACCACGATCCGTTCGAGGATGCGATGCCATTTGGGTAGTGATCGACCGATTGACGAAGTCTGCGTGTTTTATTCCGTACAGGATGACGTATCGTCACGATCAGATGGCTGAGTTATATGTTAGCAATGTTGTGAGATTGCATGGGGTGCCAAAGTCGATCGTTTCAGACCGAGACCCTAGATTCACTTCGCACTTTTGGTACAGTCTTCAGGGGGCACTTGGTACTCGATTTCATCTGAGTACAGCTTATCATCCTCATACCGATGGATAGTCAGAGCGGACTATCCTGACGTTAGAGGATATGCTGCGAGCGGTAGTGCTAGACTTTGGCACTAGTTGGCAGGATTATTTGCCTCTTGTCGAGTTTTCTTACAACAACAGCTTCCAAGCAAGTATCGGTATGGCGCCTTTTGAGGCTTTGTATGGTAAGAAGTGCCGATCTCCGTTGTTTTGGGATGATTTGTCCGAGTCACCAGATTTGGGACCGGAGATGCTTAGAGATATGGCAGAGCAGGTTAAGATCATTCAGACCAGAATGAAGTCAGCTCAAGATAGGCAGGTGAAGTATGCGAATGTCAGGAGTAGACCTTTGGGTTTTGATCAGGGAGACCGAGTCTTTCTGAAGATTTCTCCGTTCATAGGCACTGTCAGATTCGGTAAGAGAGGGAAGTTATCTCCGAGATTCATCGGGCCGTACGAGATTCTCGAGAAGATAGGCGATCTTGCCTACAGACTTGCAATTCCTCCATCTTTATCTGGTATTCACGACGTTTTTCACGTCTCTATGCTGCGAAAGTATCATCCAAATGCTTCTCATATTCTTCAGCCTGACAAAGCCGAGTTAGACGAGACTCTGAGCTACTTTGAACGACCGATTCAGATCCTTGATCGGAAAGAGAAGCAACTCAGAACCAAGTTGATTCCGTTGGTGAAAGTGCAGTGGAGCCGTCACGGAGTCGAGGAAGCGACTTGGGAGACAGAATCTGACATGAGACAGCGATTTTCGGAGTTATTCGGATGACGTGAGTTCTTCTTACTGTCTTTAGTTCTTTATTCTATCTTATGAGTTGTGGTTCTTGTTGATTTCGAGGACGAAATCTCTTCTTAGTGGGGAAGAATTGTAACGCCCTGTTTTTATCTTAAATGAGTTTTTTTGAGTTAATCGGAGATTACAGAGTTCACGAGCCGACTTGATTTTGATCTGGGTCCTTTTTGCAAAATTTGGATTTTTCAGGGACTAAAACGCAATTATTGAGTTTTATATATTATCTACACTTATAATTGGTTTGACAAGTCTTCTCCTCCTTCCCCAAGAACGTCTACTCCATTGAACCCGATCCATTGAGCCTCCAAGCTTTCTGAATCCAGTCCGAGCTCGATCCGGCCATTGGAATTTATTTCTTAAGGCAGATTATCGATCACTGTAGTGAGAGCTATGTTATATTGTAAGTTCTTCTACGATCGGATACATTCTAGTTTTTGGATGTTGTTAGAATCGTTCGAGATTCGAGTATGTTGTTCTTGACAGAGTTCTGATCGTTTATTATCTGTCGGTTTTGAATTAGAGCGACGTTCGGATTTGTTATGATTTTTGGAAGCCATTTTCGAAAACTTGGATTTTGAGATTGATGGGTTTGCTTTGTTATTGTTGTTTTGGGCATTGATATGAGGTTATATCGGTATTGAACTGCTGTCTACGTTTCCGGTTTGTTCAGTTTATAGCCGTTATGCCGTCGGTTTGAGTTTTGGAGATTTCGAACCATTTTCGTATTGATTGAAGCTTTGGCTTGTGAGTGATCATTGTTGTTGATCAACTCTTGTATTCTTACAGATTCGTTGGAGTTTTTCGAGCCCTGTGTTATCAGCATTGTTCGTCGAGAGTTGGACGAAGAACGATAAAGAGATTTCCTTGAACCGTTGTTTGTTGTTTAGGTTGTATAGTTGTTGATACAATCTTTTGTTGTAGCTTGTCCGGAGTTGGATCTACGGCATTGAAAGGTAAAAACAGTCATCGTAGCGGGATAGCATTCTCGGGATAGTTGGTTCTCGAGTTGTCCTTTCAAATCACATATTGCATCTACACTTATTCTAGCATGAGGAACTTGTGTCTTGTTGATTGATTTTGTTTTTGACTATGTGGCTTATGTTTTATGTTTCTGCTATGCATTTATCTTGAGCCTACGTTGATTTCAGCGGGCAGAACCGCCCTTTTTGTTTGGACGTTTGGGAACTATGATTGAGTGGCCTAGGTCATAGTCGTATCGCCTAATGCTAGCATACTCATTATGGTTGCTCAAAGTCTAGAGGAGTGAGATATGTGGCATCACCTCGATTGGGAGAGTCGGTGAGTCGTCACATGATCTCATCCTCGAGATCCCAAAAGCGCAGCAGCAATCCTTCGTTTATCAGATTTGATATCCCGGTTTAAAGACATGCATTTCATTACGTTGTTATTGATTTTGTTGTTGTCTTGAAAGCATGTTTATTGTTGTATTACTTGATATGTTGCTTTTACTGGGATTATCATTCTCACCGGTTTATCCAACTGTTGCTTTGTTTTATGTGTACTTGGCAACAGGAGGGGCAGGATCAAGTCAGCATAGACCTGGTTAGCGTCAAGAGCAAGATATAGAAGTGAGACTCTTTTAGAAGTCGAATCAGCATGTCAATCTAGTTATGTTTTGCGAACATGTTTAGTCATTCGAACTTCTCGTATTTGTTTTGTAAGCAAGAATCGATGTAGGTACTACCGAATTGAATGTTTCTCTTCCCTAAACCTTTCTTGTATGGTTATTGGCTTGTCAAATACTTTTAATGCAAGTGTTTAGGTTTTGTTGAGTTTATTTCGGTGCCTTAATATTTTTGGGCGAGAGGACGGCGCGGGCGCACGGCCTCTTTGCGAGGAAAGGGCGCGGGCGCTCTTCCTTAGAGCGCGGGCGCGCTGGTTTTAGCGAAGCTTCGGCGCGGGCGCGCTGACTTCAGCGCGGGCGCGCGAGCCTTCTTTTAAAAAAAAAAAAATCAGTGGTTGCTTCTAATCTTGGTTTCTTGTTTACTTATCAGTTGTTTTGTCCGAGATTAGTTGATTAGAAACGAGGTATCACACTAATCCAGAAAGACAACATTCTTCAATCAAATGGGATACACCAATCGTCGATAAAGATAGAGAACATACCTTTCGACTCAGTGCATCAGCAGCTGCATTAGATTTTCCCGGGTAGTATTTAATCTCACAATCAAAATCTTTAAGCAAATCAAGCCATCTGCGCTGTCTCATATTCAATTCTGACTGTGAAAACAAATATTTCAGAGTCTTGTGATCAGAATAAATCTCAAACTGTTCCCCGTACAGATAATGTCGCCAAATCTTCAATGCAAATACAATGGCGGCCAATTCAAGATCATGAATCGGGTATCTGGTCTCATGAGGTTTCAACTGTCTCGAGGCATAAGCAATCACATGCCCTCGCTGCATCAATACACATCCTAAGCCTCGATGAGATGCATCACAATACATAGTGAAACCACCAGTACCTGAAGGAATCATCAAAACTGGTGCACTGGTCAGTCGTTTCTTCAACTCAAGAAAACTAGATTCACAAGCTTCAGACCAGATAAATGGAGCATTTTTCTGAGTTAACTGAGTAATTTGCTTCGAAATACTAGAAAAATCTTTAATGAATCGGCGATAATACCCAGCCAAACCCATAAAACTACGTATCTCTGGAACAGATGTTGGTCTAGACCAGTTAATCATAGCCTCGACTTTGCTTGGATCAACAGATATACCATCTCTGGATATAATATGTCCAAGAAAAACAACCTGTTTTAGCCAAAACTCACATTTCGACAGTTTAGCATACAGTTTCTCAGATCTCAGAGTCTTTAACACAGTTCTCAAATGTTCTGAATGATCAATCAGATTCTTCGAATATATCAGAATATCATCAATAAAAATTATAACGAAGTCATCAAGATATTTCTAAAAAACATGGTTCATCAAAGCCATAAACACAGCTGGAGCATTTGTCAGACCAAACGGCATAACTATAAACTCATAGTGGCCATACCCGGTTCTGAAAGCAGTTTTTGGAATATCAGAATCTCTAACTCGCAGCTAATGATACCCAGATCTCAGATCGATCTTGGAATAAACAGCAGAACCCTGCAACTGATCAAACAAATCATCAATACGAGGCAAAGGATATTTGTTCTTTACCGTTGCCTTGTTCAGTTGCCGATAGTCGATACAAAGTCTCATGGAACCGTCTTTCTTTCTGACAAATAATACTAAAGCACCTTATCGAATGGCACTAGTGGCCAAGGGATACATTCAACCCAGTGTAAGTATGGTTTACGATTGTTAAAGACGCATGCTTACTGGAATATCTGAAACGATTAGAGGCATGTGTTCTGTTGTTTTATGACATGCTACTATTATCTGAATTGATTGGAAGCATGTTTTGTATGAGTACCTTGAGTATTTATTTAAGATTGAATCAGAACCGAGTCTTGATCAGAGGTAAGATGATCAGAGGAGGACTGAGATATATTTGGTATCCTAACCATTTTGATAATCAGATATGTCTCGACGACCAGGACGACCACCTCTTAGACCGCAAGCTCCTACTCATCTGCCAGAACAGACAGTTGTAGCACCGACAGTGCCACCAACTACAGAAATTCCTAGCAATGAACAAGGAAGTACCTCTCGAGATATGATAGATATGACCGCCACTCCGATGGAAACATTACTGAAAAGATTTCAATCCTATAAGCCGCCAACACTAAAAGGTACTGAGAATGCGGTTGAGTGTGAAGGTTGGCTTGATGATATGGAGATGTTATTTGATTCACTTGATTATGGTGATGAACGACGAGTCAGACTGATAGGGCACTAGTTGCATGAGGTTGCAAAGAGTTGGTGGGTGACAACCAAGAGAGCTTTGGAGCGCAGACGAACTGTAATTGTAGGAATGTCTTCAAAACTGAGTTCTACCAACGCTTCTTCCCAGTGTCGTACCGCAAAGACAAGGGTGCTGAATTTGCTAATCTGAAGCAGGGACACTTAAACATTGAAGAATATGTTGCAAATTTTTCTACCTTGCTACGCTCTAATACCACCTGTTGTGACGACCCGGTTCTAAATCTCTCAATCAATAAATAATCTATGAAACCTAAATTAAGGCCAAGAATCAAAGCCTCAAAGAAAAGAAATTTTTTTTTATATATAAGTAGTGACCTGCGCGCGCGCGGGGTTCGCCCCTCGCGCGTGCGCAGTTCAATGGGCAGAGCCCCCTTGGGCTTGGCCTGCGCGTGCGCGAGCAAGGGCTCGCCCGTGCGCAGGCCAAACGGCCAGAAATCTGCTGCACACCCAGCTTCTATCAAATAATGTACATGCTTCATTATATCAGCTCAACTCATTTCAAGAACATTATTCAAGTTCCAAAAAGCATAAAACAAGGTAAGTGAAGTCATTAGTAAGATCATAACATATCCTTCAATAAATCAAGTCTAGAGTAAACCCATAAATATCAAATGTGATTACAAGTTCAAGTCTAAACTAAACAATTCCAACTCTTGTTCTTAGCATAACTTGACAGCAACAACACATCTAAACCGGATCATCACACTAATCTCTTAAGTCTCGACTCATCAAGCCCGTCTTTGCCCTGTTCCTGAACCACCTGTTGCCATGCACACATACAAACACGACAACAGCTGGATAACTCCGGTGAGAAACATATTTCCCAATAAAAGCAACTAACATTCATATCAAATTATAATTATCAAACTCATGATAAGAAATAAAATACAATGCATGATTTAAAACAGGCTTCTCTCAAGAAATCTCTCATTTCGTCGGTTGGGATCCCGAGAAGAAGATATCGTAACTAAACCACCGACACTCCCGATCGAGGTGGGGCTACTTATCTTGCTTCTCTAGACTTTGAAGCCACCATATATGCAAATCAGACGCTAGGCTAACTCAACCACCCAGGCCATACATATATAGTTCCTCAAATCGTCTAATCAAACGTTTTCGTTCATTTTAAAATCAAGGAATAGGTTTCACGAGATGAATGCAAAATATAACATCAATATAGCATTCATTACCATCCTATATTCATTCAACAATTCCCATAGAACACATAAAAGCAATTAATCAAATACGTATGTGATTTAGGGAACACGATACAAACCATCTCGAGTTTTAATCCCATTCAAGTAGTAGTCCACTTTTACCTTTCAATTGTGATGTTTAAGGTGATTCCAAGATATCGCAATCTGAACAACACAATAACTAAATCTGTATCAAAATCTGCCCTCAAGTTCAATTCAATTCTATTGGCAAATAGACTCCAAACCTTGCTTCAACTCATTCCCGGTTTGACGTTGACGTTCTTGAACTCAAAATACTTCAACCACAATCTCAAATGAAGTATATACATCCAACAACATCAATACAATTCAATCATATCCCAACTCAATAAAAGAAGATAGCAAAAAAGTTCACAATCACAAGTCCGGCGACGTAACGGCATAAAGTCGGCAACCGAAACTCAAAGCTACCTAAACTCACAATCATATACAACATATATCAGTTGTATACCACTAAAACCCATCATATCAGATGCTAATCATGTCGCATTAAAGCTGCTAAATCATCACAATAACATACAATCACCATTTCTGAATCCATCTTCACTATAACAAGATATAACACTTCAAAAACTTCAAACAAAACACAACGTACTGATCTCTGCCATTTTTGAATTCTCAAAACACGATTAACCAAAATAAAACTTACATCAAATCTAAGGCCTCATTTTAAGGATTCCAGAACACTTTTCGGAATCGAAATCGAATAACCGGATTTCAAAATATTGGCATTTGAAGATGAAGATAAAACTTGAGTTTCCTTTCCTCTTTCTCTCTCGGTTCTTCTCTGATTTTTCTGATAGAAATGAGTATCATACACGTTCAAACTCATGTGCAAGACAAGTGTCCAATTAAAATCTGAAAATTGCACTTTGGCCCCTCAAATCTTGCTTATTTGCAATTCAGTCCTCAGCCAATCATTTAATTCAATTTCAATCCTAAATAATTTAAGAATATTAGAATTTAAATCAAAATTCCAAATATTCCCAAATTAAATGTATTGACCCTTACCCGGATCACCTACTAAACAGAACTTAGGCATGCAATTAACTTAATAAACAGATATCAGAATAAACTGCGGAAACATTACTAAAATTACAATCCCAAGGCAAGGAATCTGTAAATATCCAAAATAGATTATACAACCAAATCGAAAGCTGTATCAACCCAAAACAACAAAAATAAACCTAGACGAAGCTCCAGGTGGCCAACCACTGCCTAGCCCCTCTTGGAACCACCCGCCTCGTCCAATCGCAAACCTGCCCCATGGAATAGGGTGTCCAGAAACACAGAGTACGAGACGTGAGCATAAAACGCTCAGCACGAGAGTATGAGTATACATGCATGCAAAGTGAACTCCCTATAAACTCGAGGTCAAGGATCAGATAACAGAGACAGACCGGGCCCTGGTATGTAGCACGTTGTGCCGTCGCTTCAGGAGGTGGCTCCCATACCATAATACCAGTGGATATGCCGGACCCAAATCGATGGAAGTCCAACCACTAACAGGATAGGGAAAAACCCTACTAACAGACATCTCGAAGGAGATAGCTCAGTATGCAAATGAATGCAGCATAAATCAATGACATATAAACCATGCAGTCACATAATACATGCATACTCAGTCAGGATATCTCGAACAGTACTTCCGTACCTCAAATCAGTGCAAGCTCTACCAACTCTAGGTCCACGCCTATAGTCTGCTCTACACTGCCAAATGATACTACTATCATTATAGTGCTCTAGCCTTAACTAAGCTATAGAATACTCCTAAATATTTATAGGAAGCAAAAGCTATACCTTCGTCCGTCGTTAGCCCTTTGCTGTCGAGTGCCTCAAAATTAGGCCACAGCTCCGCTACGATGCCTGGATTGCTATGCCACTTTTGGATTCCCCACGGGATGCCTATAATTCCCTAGATCTGAGTTAGAAGGCTAAGGGATCGAGAGAGAAGAGAGGAACTGGTGCACTTCAAAAATGAGCTCGGCACCCCCTATTTATAGACGGAGTTCGGATCGTCCGAACTGGACTTTGGGTCGTTCGAACACATTCGGGTCGTCCAAACTGGGCTTCGGGTTGTCCGAACCCGATATTACGTCATTGCTTACGTCAGCATGATGATGTCATCCATGACGACTGTCGGCAGCACGTTCGGAGCGTTCGAACCACTCTTCGGATCGTCCGAACCCTGACTTCGGACCGTCCGAACCTTGACTTCGGATCCTCCGAACTCGATGACTCTCAAACCATTTTCAAGTGTTCTGAATCCAATTCCGAACTCTGTTAACCCATTAAGAGTTCCCTTAATCACGTTTACTCTTAAATAGTAGGATTAATGAATTGATTAACACTTAATCACTGATTTCGGGTACGGGCCACTACATTCTCCCCCACTTAAGATGTTTCGTCCTCGAAAACAGATCTTAAGTACTGAATGTAATACAGAAATCAGAAACATTCTTTATTCAAATCAAACATTTACAGAGTTTGCAACTGAATACAACTTAAAGAATGAAATCAAAACAACTCAGGATGGTCTTCACGCATCCTGTCCTCAAGCTCCCAAGTAGCTTCCTCAGTGCCTCGGCGCTGCCATTAAACTAAAACCAAAGGAATGACTTTGTTCCGCAAAACCTTATCCTTATAATCCAGGATACGAATAGGTTTCTCAACATAAGTCAAATCCTTGCTTACCTGAAACTCAGACCGCTGCAGAATATGAGACTCATCCGCCACATACCGTCGCAACAGAGATACGTGGAACACATCGTGAATACTGGAAAGATGTGGTGGCAAAGCTAGTCGATAAGCCAAATCGCCAATGCTCTCCAAGATCTCAAACGGACCGATAAATCTGGGAGACAACTTGCCCTTAAGGCCAAATCTGAGAATCTTGCGGAAAGGTGACACTCTCAGAAACACTTTCTCCCCGACATCGAACTGCAAAGGCCTACGCTTGGTATTAGCATAGCTAGCCTGACGATCCTGGGCAGTCTTAATCCGTTTCTTGATCTGATCAACAATGTCTATCGCCTGCTGGATAAACTCCGGTCCCTCAGCCTGTCTCTCCCCCACTTCTTTCCAGAAGAGTGGAGTACGACATCGCCCGTACAATGCCTCAAAAGGTGCCATCCCAATGCTAGTATGATAGCTGTTGTTGTACGCAAACTCGATCAATGGCAAATGATCCTGCCAGGCTGAACCAAAATCCATGACGCACGCTCTAAGCATATCCTCCAAAGTACGATAGTGCGCTCTGACTGACCATCAGTCTCCGGATGATAGGCAGTACTCAAACTGAGAGTAGTACCCATCGCACGCTGAACACTCCCCCAAAATCTAGAAGTAAACCTGGGGTCCCGATCGCTGACAATGCTCACAGGCACTCCATGAAGTTGAACGATCTCCTGAATATACAACCGAGCCATACGATCCACATTGTACTCCCGGCTATAGGCAATGAAATGCGCTGACTTGGTGAGTCGGTCCACCACAACCCAGATAGCATCACAGTTCCTCGGGGATACCGGCAAATGGGTTACAAAGTCCATTGTGATAAACTCCCATTTCCATTCAGGAATAGGCAGACTGTGAATCAATCCTCCAGGTCGTCGGTGCTCTGCCTTGACCTGTTGACACACCAAACATCTCGAAACAAATTGATAAACACTGAGTTTCATTCCCTTCCACCAGAAACGAGTACGTAGATCCTTGTACATCTTGTTGCTCCCAGGATGAATACTCAACTTAGTGCGATGCGCCTGAGACAAAATCTCCTCTCGCAACTCTTCATCCTGCGGAATCACAAGCCTACCAGACAAACACAGAAAGTCATCTGACTGATAATGAAATCCAGATGAGCTACCCTCGTTAGCTAGACGAGCTAAACACTGGGTCTTTGAATCAGACATCTGAGCATATCGAATCCGCGAATACAAAGCTGGCTCAGATAATATTGCAAATATTTGGATACTCTGCATACCTTTCTTATGCTTGAAGGTATATCCCGAAGTACAACAGTCACTGATCGCACTAGACATCGAACAAGTCTGAAGTGCGGATAGTCGCACCTTGCGACTCAAAGCATCAGCGGTGAGATTAGCAGCTCCCGGATAGTACTTAATCTCGCAATCATAGTCCTTAAGCAAGTCCATCCAACGTCTCTGCCTCATGTTCAACTCCGCCTGAGTGAAAAAATACTTGAGACTCTTATGGTCGGTGAAGATCTCAAATTTCTCGCCATACAGATAATGACGCCAGATCTTCAAAGCGAACACAATGGCTGCTAACTCCAAATCATGGACTGGGTAGTTGTCCTCGTGAAGCTTCAGCTGTCTAGAAGCGTATGCAATCACATGCCCATTCTGAGTCAGGACACAACCTAACCCCTGAAGAGAAGCATCAGTGTATACCACATACCCTCCAGATCCTGACGGTAATGTCAACACTGGCGCAGAAGTCAACCGCCGTCGAAGCTCACAAAAATTCTCCTCACACTCGGAGGACCACTCGAAATCCACACCCTTGCGGGTAAGCTGGCGCAGAAGTCAACCGCCATTGAGAGAAGTTCAGGATGAAACGACGATAGTACCCTACTAGACCCAGAAAACTACGGATCTCAGCAACTGTCGTCGGACGCGACCAATTAAGCACCGCCTCAATTTTGCTTGGATCAACAAAAATCCCCTCCCTGGATATGATATGGCCAAGAAAGACCACTCGATCCATCCAGAACTCACACTTGCTCAGCTTGGCGTACAACTGCTCATCTCGAAGAGTCTGCAGTACCAACCGCAAGTGAGAAACATGCTCTTCCGTATTACGCGAATACACCAAGATGTCGTCAATGAAGACCACGACAAACTTGTCCAAATACTCCCTGAAGACACGGTTCATCAGATCCATGAATATAGCCGGCGCATTAGTCAAACCAAATGGCATCACTAGAAACTCGTAATGTCCATAGCGAGTACGGAATGCAGTCTTGGCTACGTCCTGATCACGGACTCTCAACTGATGATACCCAGATCTCAAGTAAATCTTGGAGTAAACTGACGTGCCCTGCAGCTGATCAAACAAGTCATCAATACAAGGCAACGGATACTTGTTCTTCACAGTGACTCGATTTAGCTGCCGATAGTCAATGCACAGCCGCATCGACCCATCCTTCTTCTTTACAAAAAGAACAGGAGCTCCCCAAGGAGATACACTAGGACGAATGTACCCCTTGTCCAAAAGATCCTGTAGCTGATTCTTCAATTCACGCATCTCTGACGGAGCCAGACGATACGGTGCTCGAGAAATAGGTGAAGTACCCGGCATCAACTCTATGTCAAACTCGACTTCCCTAGCAGGAGGAAAACCCGGAATCTCATCAGGAAAAATATCTGGGAATTCATCTACAACAGGAATACTCTCTATCCCAATGCTCTTAGTAGACAAATCAATTGCATAGATAAGGTAGCCTTCCCCGCCAGACTCTAGAGCTCGACAGGCTCTCAAAGCTGATACCAAAGGCATCGGGGGTCGCGCTCCCTCTCCATAGAAAAACCAGCTCTCACTCCCCTCCGGATGAAAGCGTACTAATATCTGATAGCAGTCCACTGAAGCTCGATAGGTAGTCAACATATCTATTCCCAGAATGCAATCAAAGTCGTCCATCGCCAGGACCATGAGATTCGCTAACAGAATGTTCCCTTCGAACTCTAAAGGGCAACCCATCACTAGACGCTTAGCCAAAGCAGATTGGCCTGTCGGAGTAGAAACAGACATCACTACGTCTAGTGCAATGCATGGTAACTTATGCCTCTTAACAAAACGTGCAGAAATGAAGGAATGAGATGCACCAGTATCAATAAGTACAAGAGCAGGTATACCATGAAGCAGAAATGTACCTGCGATGACTTTCTCATTCTCCTCCACTGCCTGATCATGTCTCAGGGCAAACACCTGGCCAAAAGCTCGTGGTCTCAAATGAGAACTACCAACAGGCTGTCCCTGCGTCCTCTGCTGAACGGTAGCCTCAGAACCAGATCCTGAACCAGAACCAGAACCTCCTCCCCCCAGATAGTGGACAATCCCTCCGGATATGACCAGTCTCTCCACAACGAAAACAAGCTCCAGAAGCTCTACGGCACTTGTCGGATGGATGGTTCTTCCCGCAATGATCACACTTGTCCTTCCTTTCGAAACGAACAACACCTCCAGAACCAGAGGAAGAAGTAGATCCAAACTTCTTGAAAGATTGGGCACGGGGACCCAAAGAACTAGCAGGCCTCGACTGAGGGAAAGACCTGTTCCGCCGAATGCTGTCCTCCGCCTGGTGATAACGGCTCACCAAACCCTCGTAGGACATGTCGTCGCCAACCGTCACACGGTCATGGATCTCAGGTTTAAGGCCCTGAAGGAACAGATTATACTTCATCCCAGAGCTGTCAGCAATTTCGGGGCAATAGGATAGCAGATCAAAGAACTTCTGCTGATACTCATCAATGGACATGGCTCCTTGTCGCAGACTCAGTAGTTCACCTGCCTTCGACTGACGGAGTGCAGGAGGAAAATACAGCTTCTGAAAAGCTGTTCGGAACTCGGCCCAGGTGGCCACTCCTCTCGCCGCAATAAAGGGTGCAGAAGTAAACCTCCATCACCTACGGGCTCGCCCATCCAGAAGATAGCCAAGGGTCTCCATCTTCTGCTCCTCGGTGCAGTGGTAAGTCTGAAAAGTCATCTCCATACGGTCTAACCAGTTCTCCGCATCCTCCGGAGACTCACCTCCAACAAGGGGCTTAGGACCCATCTGCAGAAATTGCCGTACAGTAAAACGATCCTCATCACGACGACGATGATGACGGTCCCAACGACGCTCACGATCGTCATCTCCCCAGCGTCCACCTCCACTACCATGGCTACTCTGGTCATCGTAGTTCGCCATCTACAAAAGAACCTCACGGTTACCTTATGCAGAGTCTAAATCCCAAGAATACTATGCATGCTCAGATACCATAAATGTAGTGACCCTTACCCGGATCACCTACTAAACAGAACTTAGGCATGCAATTAACTTAATAAACAGATATCAGAATAAACTGCAAAAACATTACTAAAATTACAATCCCAAGGCAAGGAATCTGTAAATATCCAAAATAGATTATACAACCAAATCGAAAGCTGTATCAACCCAAAACAACAAAAATAAACCTTGACGAAGCTCCAGTTGGCCAACCACTGCCTAGCCCCTCTTGGAACCACCCGCCTCGTCCAATCGCAAACCTGCCCCATGGAATAGGGTGTCCAGAAACACAAAGTACGAGACGTGAGCATAAAACGCTCAGCACGAGAGTATGAGTATACATTCATGCAAAGTGAACTCCCTATAAACTCGAGGTCAAGGATCAGATAACAGAGACAGACCGGGCCCTGGTATGTAGCACGCTGTGCCGTCGCTTCAGGAGGTGGCTCCCATACTATAATACCAGTGGATATGCCAGACCCAAATCGATGGAAGTCCAACCACAAACAGGATAGGGAAAAACCCTACTAACAGACATCTCAAAGGAGATAGCTCAGTATGAAAATGAATGCAGCATAAATCAATGACATATAAACCATGCAGTCACATAATACATGCATACTCAGTCAGGATATCTCGAACAGTACTTCCGTACCTCAAATCAGTGCAAGCTCTACCAACTCTAGGTCCACGCCTATATTCTGCTCTACACTTCCAAATGATACTACTATCATTATAGTGCTCTAAAAGCCTTAACTAAGCTATAGCATACTCCTAAATATTTATAGGAAGCAAAAGCTATACCTTCATCCGTCGTTAGCCCTTTGCTGTCGAGTGCCTCAAAACTAGGCCACAGCTCCGCTACGATGCCTGGATCGCTATGCCACTTCCGGATTCCCCACGGGACGTCTATAATTCCCTAGATCTGAGTTAGAAGGCTAAGGGATCGAGAGAGAAGAGAGGAACTGGTGCACTTCAAAAATGAGCTCGGCACCCCCTATTTATAAACGAAGTTCGGATCGTTCAAACTGGACTTCGGGTTGTCCGAACACGTTCGGGTCGTCCGAACCCAATATTACATCATTTCTTATGTCAGCATGATACCACCTGTTGTGACGACCCGAGTTCTAATCTCTCATTTAATCAAATCATCATAATTAATAGTCAAGGAATCAAAGACTAAACAAAGTAAAAAAAAAAAAAAAATTTAAAAATCAGAGCACCTCGCTCGATCGGTAAAAAGCTATCGATCGAGCGAGCACAAAGGCCCAACTCTCGGGTGCAACAAAATGGTGGCCTCGCTCGATCTGCAACAATTCACCGATCGAGCGAGCCACAATCTTCAAGTTTTCTGTCCCTGCAATAATGGCCTCGCTCGATCCATGATAATTCACCGATCGAGCGAGAGCATTTTCCAGAAAAAGAACAGAAGAACTTTTGCTGTCAAAAACGAGTTCCTTCATGCATTTTTCATCCAATATCAACTCATACAAAACCTATTCAAATATCATAAGCCAACATGCATTCTCACATGATAAAGTTGATAGAATTGAATCATCACAATGCCTTAAAATCATCTCAATATAAACACATGAACCATAGAAGATTCATTATGATAGTAAAAATATTAAGCTACAACAACATGTTGTCTCAAGGATTTACACATCTTTCCAAATCCTATATACATAAACAAGACAACAACTTATTTTCAACAAATCTTGGTACAAGTAGCTATATCATGTTCATGTGTTTGGACTCAACACTATCATTGACAGCACAAGAAACCATCTATACTCGGATCATCACGCTATTCTCTCATCCCCTTCTTCTTCATGTTCGCTTTTGCCCTGTTCCAATCCCGCCTATTGCCATGACACATACAACACAACAATAGCCGGATAACTCCGGTGAGAAATAGATTTCCCAGTAAAAGCAACTAAACATGCATATAAAACATATATCAAACTCATGATATAAAAGATCATAACTTCCATGCATGTTTTAAAACAAGTTTCATCTCTTATCTCGTCGGTTGGGATCCCGAGAAGAAGATATCATAGCTAACCACCGACTCTTCCAATCGAGGTGGGGCTACTTATCTTACTTCTCTAGACTTTGAAGCCACTACATATGCATTTCAGACGCTAGGCTACGTCAACCACCCAGGCCATACATATATAATCCCTCAAATCGTCTATTCGAACGTTTCCGTTCATTTCAAAATCAAAGAATAAGTCTTTCAAGATGAATGCAATATATATCATCACAAGAGCATTCATTAACATCTAGTACTCATTCAATAAATCATAGAAGAGCATAGAAAAGCAATTAAGCAAATAAGTATGTGATTTAGGGAACTCGATACAAACCATCTCGAGTTATAATCTCATTCAAGTAGTAGTCCACTTTTACCTTTCAAATGTGATGTGTATGGTGTCTTCTAACTTGTCAAAATCTGTACAAGATCAACCATAAGCCTATCTCAAAATCTGCTCAAGTTTCAACCCAAACTTCAAGGCAACACGCTACCAACCTCGTTCTTTCTTCTATCGGTTTCGGAGGCAATGTTCTCAAGCTCGATGTGTCCTGTGTATACACTGAAAACAGAGCATACAACCAAGGAATCATCAGCTAATAACCCAACAACATCTTAGTCCAAGAAACAATAGCAAATCACTTCAAAACTTAAGTTCGACGGCATATCGGTATAACTCAGCAATCCCGAGCGCAACTATAATAAATCTAACATTCACATCAGCTGTATAGGATTCAAAACAGCATAATCCTCAACATATCAGCAAGAATATACATCGAATAATAGCTGGGAAATCATAAGAACATGATACAACAATCATTCCTCAACCCAACTTCAACAAAACAAGGTATAGAAGCTCATCAACACCATTCCATACACAAATCTGATGTCTGTCAATTTCGAATTCCCAAACCCTGATGAACTAAGAGAAAAATTACATCAAGTCGAAGGTCTCGTTGCAAGGATTCCAGAACATCTTTCGGAATCGAAATCGGATATCCGGAGCTCAAGATATCTCAATTTGAAGATGAAGAATGAACTTGGTTTCTTTGCTCTTGCACTCTCGTTTTCTTCCTCTGATTTTCTGATAGAAGTTGATGAATCACACGTGAATAAGCTTAGGAATAACAAGTGTCCAACTCAAAATAAGGATTTTGCACTTTGGCCCCTCAAGTTATCAATAATTGCAATTCAGTCCTCAATTTCTTATTTCATTCAATTTCAATCCTAAATAATTTAAGAATATTAGAATTTAAATCAAAACTCCAAATATTTCCAAATTAAATATTCTCGGATCAAAATTAAATAATTTTGGGCGTTACAATTCTCCCCCACTAAGACACGATTTCATCCTCGAAATCTCAAGTAGTTTCAACAGATCATATAATAGAAAGAACAGAAAGACTAAAGGAGACTCACATCATTGAAACATCTCTGGAAATCATTGTCGCATATCTGATTCTGTCTCCCAAGTAGCTTCTTCAATACCATAACGACTCCACTGAACTTTCACAAATGGAATAGTCTTCGTTCGAAGTTGCTTCTCCTTACGATCAAGAATCTGAATTGGCTTTTCGAAATAACTCAAAGTCTCGTCGAGTTCAGCCTCATCAGATTGAAGCACATGAGATTCATCAGCAAGATATTTTCGAAGCATCGATACATAAAAGACATCATGTATTCCAGATAAAGCCGGAGGAAGAGCTAATCGATAGGCAAGATTGCCTATTTTCTCCAGAATTTCATACGGACCAATGTAGCGTGGAGAAAACTTCCCTCGCTTGCCAAATCGTATGGTTCCTCTGAATGGAGAAATCTTCAGAAATACACGATCCCTCTGTTCAAAAAACAAAGGTCGACGTCGAATATTAGCATACTTCGCTTGTCTGTCCTGAGCTGTCTTCATTCTTTTCTGAATAAGCTTCACCTGTTCTGTCATATCTCAAATCATATCAGGCCCAATGTCAGGTACTTCAGAGATATCATCACAATAAAGAGGAGATCGACATTTCCTACCATACAGAGCTTCAAACGGAGCCATCTCAATACTCGATTAATAGCTGTTGTTGTACGAAAATTCACAAAGTGGTAGTGATTCTTGCCAACTAGTGCCAAAATCAAGCACTACAGCTCTCAACATGTCCTCCAATGTCTGAATGGTACGCTCAGACTGTCCGTCTGTCTTTGGATGATACGTTGTGCTCAAGTGTAGCTGAGTACCTAAAGCACTCTGTAAACTGTACCAAAAATGAGATGTAAATCGAGGATCACGATCTGATACAATAGACTTCGGCACTCCATGTAATCTGACTCGAACATAAAGTTCTGCCATCTGATTGTGTCGATATGTCATACGATAAGGAATAAAACATGCTGACTTCGTTAATCTGTCGATAATCACCCAGATAGCATCGCAACCTCTAGAAGATCGAGGTAACTTCGTCACGAAGTCCATGGAAATATGATCCCATTTCCATTATGGCACTGATAAATTCTGTAACAAACCAGGCGGTTTCTTCCTTTCAGCCTTCACCAGTTGGCAATTAAGACATCGAGACACAAAATCAGTAATATCAGACTTCATTGATTTCCACCAATATCGAGTCTTCAGAACATTGTACATCTTCCTCCCTCCAGGATGAATGCTATATCGACTACAATGCGCCTCTGTCAGTAGTTGTTGTCTCACATCAGAAATATCAGGCACTACAAGGCTATTATGAATATAAAGAAGATCATCTCGAACCTGATATTCAGACACATGCCCTAACCGGACTTTCTCAATTGAATTCTGCACACTCTGATCAAGTTTTTGATCTTCTCTGATTCTCAAAAGTAACTCTGGTTCAACTTGATTTGATAAAGTCGCAGAGGCTGATAATTCGTATCAAATACCAATCCAGAACAACAACAGTCTTCAATCAAATGAGATACACCAATCGTCGATAGAGATAAAGAACATATCTTTCGACTCAATGCATCAGCTGCTGCATTCGATTTTCCCGGATAGTATCTAATCTCACAATCAAAATCTTTTAGCAAATCAAGCCATCTCCGCTGTCTCATATTCAGTTCTGACTGTGAAAACAAATATTTCAGACTCTTGTGATCAGAATAGATTTCAAACTGTTCCCCGTACAGATAATTTCGCCAAATCTTCAAAGCAAATACAATGGCGGCCAATTCAAGATCATGAATCGGATATCTGATCTCGTGAGGCTTCAACTGTTGTGAGGCATAAGCAATCACATGCCCTCGCTGCATCAATACACATCCCAAACCTCGATGAGATGCATCACAATAAACAGTGAAACCACCAGTACCTGAAGGAATCGTCAAGACTGGTGCACTGGTCAGTCGTTTCTTCAACTCAAGAAAACTAGATTCACAAGCTTCGGACCAGATGAATGGAGCATTTTTTTGAGTCAACTGAGTAATCGGCTTCGCAATAGTGGAAAAATCTTTAATAAATCGACGATAATACCCAGCCAAATCCATGAAACTACGTATCTCAGCAAACAGATGTTGGTCTCGATCAACTAATCACTGCCTCGACTTTACTTGGATCAACAGCTATACCATTTCCGGATATAATATGTCCAAGAAAAACAACCTGTTTCAGCCAAAACTCATATTTCGACAGTTTAGCATACAGTTTCTCAGATCTCAGAGTCTTCAACACAGTTCTCAAATGCTCAGAATGATCAATCAAATTCTTCGAATATATCAGAATATCATCAATAAAAATAATCACGAAGTCATCGAGATATTTCTGAAACACACGGTTCATGAAAGCCATAAACACAGCTGGAGCATTTGTCAGACCAAACGGAATAACTATAAACTCATAGTGGCCATACCTGGTTCTGAACGCAGTTTTCGGAATATCAAAATCCCTGACTCTCAGCTGATGATATCCAGATCTCAGATCGATCTTGGAATACACAGAAGAACCCTGCAACTGGTCAAATAAATCATCAATACGAGGCAAAGGGTATTTGTTCTTTACCGTTGCCTTGTTCAGTTGCCGGTAGTCAATGCACAATCTCATTGAACCGTCTTTCTTTCTGACAAACAGTACTGGAGCTCCCCAAGGAGAAACACTGGGTCGAATGTATCCCTTGGCCAGTAAATCTTCCAACTGATCTTTAAACTCCTTCAATTCAACTGGTGCCATTCGATAAGGTGCTTTCGAAATCGGTGTTGTACCTGGCAACAGTTCTATGTTGAAATCAATCTCACGGTACAGAGGTAGTCCTGGAATCTCATCAGGAAAAACGTCCACAAATTCACTAACCACTGGAAAGTCAGCCAGGTTCGGGCTAGCTTTCAAAACATCAACTGCATAAACAATAAATCCCTCCGCTCCTTTCTGCAAAAGTCGGGTCATGGATAATACAGAAATTAGAGGAATCTTAGCACGAGAACCCTTACCATAAAACTTCCATTATCCAGCCATCTTAGGTCTGAACCTCACCACTTTCTGAAAACAGTCCACGGTAGCTCTGTACTTGGTTAGCATATCAATTCCGATAATGCAGTCAAAATCAGACAAACCAAGCACAATACAATCTATCTCTATTTCATTACCGTCGTACTGTAATAAACAATCCTTAACTGTCTGAATTGATATAAGACCTCTCCCCAAAGGAAAAGAGACAGATACAACAACAGGTAAAGATTCAGCAGGCAAAGCATGTAATGACACAAATCGTTCAGAGATAAATGTATGGGATGCACCTGTATCTATCAATACATAGGCAGGATAACCATAAAGAGAACAGTTACCTGTAATAACATCATCCGGTGCTCCCTGCGCCTGTTCCTCTGTCAGTGCAAAGACATGAGCCTGTTGTCTCGAAGGCTGGCTACCTGTCTGACTCCCTCCTGGCCTTGGTTGTTGCTGTGGGTGTGGTGGTTGGAAGGAATGGACAGATGAGGCTTGCCTCGCAGGTTGAGCCACTGATCATGATGACTCTGTACCTTGTGACTGTCCGGAACCTCTCTGAGGACACACTCTCGAAAAATGTCCTGGCTGATGGCATATATGGCAACTCCCAAATACGCCTCGGCACTGATCAGTCGGATGACTTCCACCACAACTGTTACAAACCATGCCAAACTTCGATTTTGACCCACTCAAACTCGAAGAACTGCTCCCAGATCTCTTAAACTGCTTTCCTCGTGCTTGCCAAAATTTCTTCTTGCCACTGCTACTACCACCACTTTCAAACCGAGGAGGTTGTTGTGAGATTGAAGCTGAAGATTGTGGCTGTCTCGGAGGTTGAACAGAATACAAAGCTCCTCGCTGTTGTATCAAACCAGCTTCTGCTCCTTTGGCACTGTTCAAGGCATCAGCAAATGTATTTGGTCGCCTTGTGTTCACCAAAGTAAATACCTCTGGATTCAGTCCATTAATGAACTGATCAGCCATAGCCTCATCACTGTCGGCAACGTGTGGAGCAAAACGTAGAAATGTAGAGAATTTTGCAACATATTCTTCAATATTCAAATTTCCCTGCTTCAAATTAGCAAACTCTGCACCCTTATCTTTGCGGTAAGACACCGGAAAGAATCGTTGATAGAATTCAGTTTTGAAGACTGTCCAGGTGAGTACTGTTCCTCTACGCTCCAGAGCCTTCTTAGTCGTGAACCACCAGCTCTTCGCAACCTCATGCAATTGGTGCCCAATCAGTCTGACTCTCCGCTCATCACCATAGTCGAGTGAATCAAACAACATCTCCATATCATCAAGCCATCCTTCACATTCGACTGCATTCTCAGTACCCTTCAGTGTAGGCGGATGGTATGATTGAAAATGTTTGAGCAGTGTTTCCATCGGAGTAGCTGACATATCAGTCATATCTCGAGAAGTACTTCCCTATTCATTACTCGGAATTGCAATAACTTGAGGCACTGTCGGAGGTACCACTGTTTGTTCAGGCAGAGGATGCACCGTTTGCTCTGGCCTAAGAGTAGGAACCTGTGGTCTGAGAGGAGGTCGGCCTGGTCGTCGAGACATATCTCATTATCAAAAGTGTTAGGATACCAGAATCATCAAATCTATTTCAGTCCTTCTCTGATCATCTTACCTCTGATCAAGACTCGGTTCTGATTCAATCGTAAATAAATAATCAAGGTATTCAGATAACATATGCTTCCAATCGACTCAGATAATCAGGTAGCATGTCGTAAACAACAGATCACATGCTTGTATCATGTCAGATAGTGCAATAAGCATGCATCTTTAATCATTATCAATCGTACTTTCAAATAAAATAAATACAACATCATGTAATAAAATACTTGAAAGTATAACATGCTAGAATTTATAACATGTAAGTCAAGCATGTAATAAATCATAGCATAATAAAAAAGTAAGGAAGAAGACTCGATCTACCCCACTTGCTATCTATCTTAGTCAAGAATTTTCTCGCTTTGATACCACCTGTTGTGACGACCCGAGTTCTAATCTCTCATTTAATCAAATCATCGTAATTAATAGTCAAGGAATCAAAGACTAAACAAAGTAAAAAAAAAAAAAAATTTAAAAATCAGAGCACCTCGCTCGATCGGTAAAAAGCTATCGATCGAGCGAGCACAAAGGCCCAACTCTCGGGTGCAACAAAATGGTGGCCTCGCTCGATCTGCAACAATTCACCGATCGAGCGAGCCACAATCTTCAAGTTTTCTGTCCCTGCAATAATGGCCTCGCTCGATCCGTGATAATTCACCGATCGAGCGAGAGCATTTTCCAGAAAAAGAACAGAAGAACTTTTGCTGTCAAAAACGAGTTCCTTCATGCATTTTTCATCCAATATCAACTCATACAAAACCTATTCAAATATCATAAGCCAACATGCATTCTCACATGATAAAGTTGATAGAATTGAATCATCACAATGCCTTAAAATCATCTCAATATAAACACATGAACCATAGAAGATTCATTATGATAGTAAAAATATTAAGCTACAACAACATGTTGTCTCAAGGATTTACACATCTTTCCAAATCCTATATACATAAACAAGACAACAACTTATTTTCAACAAATCTTGGTACAAGTAGCTATATCATGTTCATGTGTTTGGACTCAACACTATCATTGACAGCACAAGAAACCATCTATACTCGGATCATCACGCTATTCTCTCATCCCCTTGTTCTTCATGTTCGCTTTTGCCCTGTTCCAATCCCGCCTATTGCCATGACACATACAACACAACAATAGCCGGATAACTCCGGTGAGAAATAGATTTCCCAGTAAAAGCAACTAAACATGCATATAAAACATATATCAAAATCATGATATAAAAGATCATAACTTCCATGCATGTTTTAAAACACGGTTCATCTCTTATCTCGTCGGTTGGGATCCCGAGAAGAAGATATCATAGCTAACCACCGACTCTCCCAATCGAGGTGGGGCTACTTATCTTACTTCTCTAGACTTTGAAGCCACTATATATGCATTTCAGACGCTAGGCTACGTCAACCAGCCAGGCCATACATATATAATCCCTCAAATCGTCTATTCGAACGTTTCCGTTCATTTCAAAATCAAAGAATAAGTCTTTCAAGATGAATGCTATATATATCATCACAAGAGCATTCATTAACATCTAATACTCATTCAAAAAATCATATAAGAGCATAGAAAAGCAATTAAGCAAATAAGTATGTGATTTAGGGAACTCGATACAAACCATCTCGAGTTATAATCCCATTCAAGTAGTAGTCCACTTTTACCTTTCAAATGTGATGTGTATGGTGTCTTCTAACTTGTCAAAATCTGTATAAGATCAACCATAAACCTATCTCAAAATCTGCTCAAGTTTCAACCCAAACTTCAAGGCAACACGCTACCAACCTCTTTCTTTCTTCTATCGGTTTCGGAGGCGATGTTCTCAAGCTCGATGTGTCCTGTTTATACACTGAAAATAGAGCATACAACCAAGGAATCATCAGCTAATAACCCAACAACATCTTAGTCCAAGAAACAATAGCAAATCACTTCAAATCTTAAGTTCGACGACATATCGGTATAACTCGGCAATCCCGAACGCAACTATAATCAATCTAACATTCACATCAGCTGTATAGGATTCAAAACAGCATAATCCTCAACATATCAGCAAGCATATACATCGAATAATAGCTGGGAAATCATAAGAACATGATACAACAATCATTCCTCAACCCAACTTCAATAAAACAAAGTATAGAAGCTCATCAACACCATTCCATACACAAATCTGATGTCTGTCAATTTCGAATTCCCAAACCCTGATGAACTAAGAGAAAACTTACAACAAGTCGAAGGTCTCATTGCAAGGATTCCAGAACATCTTTCGGAATCGAAATCGGATATCCGGAGCTCAAGATATCTCAATTTGAAGATGAAGAATGAACTTGGTTTCTTTGCTCTTGCACTCTCGTTTTCTTCCTCTGATTTTCTGATAGAAGTTGATGAATCACACGTGAATAAACTTAGGAATAACAAGTGTCCAACTCAAAATAAGGATTTTGCACTTTGGCCCCTCAAGTTATCAATAATTGCAATTCAGTCCTCAATTTCTTATTTCATTCAATTTCAATCCTAAATAATTTAAGAATATTAGAATTTAAATCAAAACTCCAAATATTCCCAAATTAAATATTTTCGGATCAAAATTAAATAATTCTGGGCGTTACAAGCTGCACGCACCAAGCTAGCTAACAACTACAAGGCGCCGTGGAAGAGCACTTATGTAAGATTTTGATGAAAGATAACTTTTTTCTATCTTGTTTTTTTGTTTATTTATATTATTTGTTTGTTTTATTTTCATTATATTCAAAAAAGATGGTTTTTGGACGTGTGAAAGGAGCAATCTCTCGAAATGCCGATCTAAATACTTAATTATTTATAAATAAAATAAATAAATCAATTTTTATTTTCTAAATTATTTAATTTTATGTATACATATTTTCAAAAATATTAAACCTCTTATAATTTATTGTATGCCTTTTTTAAATGATTACGAATTTAAAATAAATAAATAAAAAAAAAAGAAAAGATATAAATGTGATGTACCGTTGCGTCCGCATACGCTAAATACACGCATATATGTATATATACCATACCACTTGCACGCATCAAGCTAGATAACAGCTACAACACGCCGTGGAAGAGCACTTATGCAAGGTTTTGATGCAAGATAACTTTTTTCTATCTTGTTTCTTTGTTTATTTATATTATTTGTTTGTTTTATTTTCAGTATCTTCAAAAAATATGGTTTTTGGACGTGTGAAAGGAGCACTCTCTCGAAATGCCGATTAATACTTAATTATTTATAAATCAAATTAATAAATCAATATTTATTTTCTAAATTATTTAATTTTATGGATACATATTTTTCAAAATATTAAACCTTTTATAATTTATTGTATGCCTTTTTTAAATGATTACGAATTTAAAATAAATAAAAGGAAAAAGAAAAGATATAAATGTGGTGTAGCGTTGCGTTCGCATACCCTAAATACACGCATATATGTATATATATCATACCACCTGCACGCACCAAGCTAGCTAATAGGTACAACGCGCCGGGAAAGAGCATTTATGCAAGGTTTTAATGCAAGATAACTTTTTTCTATCTTGTTTCTTTGTTTATTTATATTATTTGTTTGTTTTATTTTCAGTATCTTCAAAAAAGATGGTTTTTGGACGTGTGAAAGGAGCACTCTCTCAAAATTCCGATCTAAATACTTAATTATTTATAAATCAAATTAATAAATCAATATTTATTTTCTAAATTATTTAATTTTATGGATACATATTTTCCAAAATATTAAACCTCTTATAATTTATTGTATGCCTTTTTTAAATGATTACGAATTTTAAAAAAATAAATAAATAAATAAAAGGAAAAGATATAAATGTGGTATACCGTTGCGTCCGCATACCCTAAATACACGCATATATGTATATATATCATACCACCTGCACGCACCAAGCTAGCTAACAGCTACAACGCGCCGTGGAAGAGCACTTATGCAAGATAACTTTTTCTATCTTGTTTCTTTGTTTATTTATATTATTTGTTTGTTTTATTTTTATTATCTTCAAAAAAGATGGTTTTTGGACGTGTGAAAGGAGCACTCTCTCGAAATGCCGATCTAAATACTTAATTATTTATAAATCAAATTAATAAATAAATATTTATTTTCTATATTATTTAATTTTATGGATACATATTTTCAAAAATATTAAACCTCTTATAATTTATTGTATGCCTTTTTTAAATGATTACGAATTTAAAACAAATAAATAAAAAAAAAGAAAAAGATATAAATGTGGTGTACCGTTGAATCCGCATACCCTAAATACACTCATATATGTATATATATATCATACCACCTGCACGCACCAAGCTAGCTAACAGCCACAACGCGCCGTGGAAGAGCACTTATGCAAGGTTTTGATGCAAGATAACATTTTTCTATCTTGTTTATTTGTTTATTTATATTATTTGTTTGTTTTATTTTCAGTATCTTCAAAAAAGACGGGTTTTGGACATGTGAAATGAGCACTTTTTCGAAATGCCGATCTAAATACTTAATTATTTATAAATCAAATTAATAAATCAATATTTATTTTCTAAATTATTTAATTTTATGGATACATTTTTTCCAAAATATTAAATCTCTTATCCTTTATTGTATGCCTTTTTTAAATGATTACGAATTTAAAATTAATAAATAAAAAAACGGAAAAGATAAAAATGTGGTGTACCGTTGCGTCCGCATACCCTAAATACACGCATATATGTATATATATCATACCACCTGCACGCACCAAGCTAGCTAACAGCTACAACGCGCCGTGGAAGAGCACTTATGCAAGGTTTTGATGCAAGATAACATTTTTCTATCTTGTTTCTTTGTTTATTTATATTTTTTGTTTGTTTTATTTTCAGTATTTTCAAAAAAATGGTTTTTGGGCGTGTGGAAGGAGCACTCTTTCAAAATGCCGATCTAAATACTTAATTATTTAAAAATCAAATTAATAAATCAATATTTATTTTCTAAATTATTTAATTTTATGGATACATATTTTCCAAAATATTAAATCTCTTATAATTTATTGTATGCCTTTTTTAAATGATTACAAATTTAAAATAAATAAATAAATAAATAAAAGAAAAAGAAAAAGATATAAATGTGATGTACCGTTGCGTCCGCATACGTTAAATACATGCATATATGTATATATAACATTCCACCTGCACGCACCAAGCTAGCTAACAGCTACAACGGGATGTGGAAGAGCACTTATGCAAGGTTTTGATGCATGATAACTTTTTTCTATCTTGTTTCTTTGTTTATTTATACTATTTGTTTGTTTTATTTTCAGTATCTTCAAAAAAGATGGTTTTTGAACGTGTGAAAGGAGCACTCTCTCGAATTGCCGATCCAAATACTTAATTATTTATAAATAAAATTAATAAATCAATATTTATTTTCTTAATTATTTAATTTTATGGATACATATTTTCCAAAATATTAAACCTCTTATAATTTATTGTATGCCTTTTTTAAATGATTACGAATTTAAAATAAATAAATAAAAAAGGAAAAGATATAAATGTGATGTACCGTTGCATCCGCATACCCCAAAAACACGCATATATGTATATATACTATACCACCTGCACGCACCAAGCTAGCTAACAGCTACAACGCACCGTGGAAGAGCACTTATGTAAGGTTTTGATGCAAGATAACTTTTTTCTATCTTGTTTCTTTGTTTGTTTATATTATTTGTTTGTTTTATTTTTAGTATCTTAAAAAAAGATGGTTTTTAGACGTGTGAAAGGAGTACTCTCTCGAAATGCCGATCTAAATACTTAATTATTTATAAATCAATATTTATTTTCTAAATTATTTAATTTTATGGATACATATTTTCCAAAATATTAAACCTCTTATAATTTATTTTATGCCTTTTTTAAATGATTACGAATTTAAAATAAAGAAATAAATAAAAAAAAAGGAAAAGATATAAATGTGGTGTACCGTTGCTTCCGCATACCCTAAATACACGCATATATGTATATATACCATACCACCTGCACGCACCAAGTTAGCTAACAGCTACAACGCGCCGTGGAAGAGCACTTATGCAAGGTTTTGATGCAAGATAACTTTTTTCTATCTTGTTTCTTTGTTTATTTATATTATTTTTTTGTTTTATTTTTAGTATCTTCAAAAAAGATGGTTTTTGGACGTGTGAAAGGAGCACTCTCTCGAAATGCCGATTTAAATACTTAATTATTTATAAATCAAATTAATAAATCAATATTTATTTTCTAAATTATTTAATTTTATGGATACATATGTTCCAAAATATTAAACCTCTTATAATTTATTGTATGTCTTTTTTAAATGATTACGAATTTAAAATAAATAAATAAATTGTGACGACCCGGTTCTTAATCTCAATTAATACAACAACATTCAATAGTCAAGGCCAAATATCAAAAGCCTAAACCAAACAAAGAAAAGAAAAATTATTTTTTTTTTATAAATGGCCTGCACGCGCGTGGGGTTCGCCCCTCGCGCGTGCGCAGTTCAATGGGGCAGAGCCCCCTTGGGCTTGGCCTGCGCGCGCGCGAGCAAGGGCTCGCCCGTGCGCAGGCCAAACAGCCAGAAACTTCCTGCACACACATAGCTGCTATCAAGGCTATTCAAGGTCCATTATATCAGCTCTACTAAGGGTAATAACCATCAAGCAAGTTCCAAGAGGTATTAACAAGGCAATAACATAAAATACAACATGTCATTGCAAAGAAAATACATCAAGATCAAGTGTTATACAAACAAGGATAGTATCCCTTCTAGATACAAGTTCAAGTCTCAAAACTAAACAACTCCAACTCTAACATATGATCAACTTATATTGTAAAGTAGACAAGATTCAAGTCTAACAACTATACAACATAACTCTTGATCTTATCAAACAAGTTACAGCAACTCAACATCTATACCGGATCATCACGCTAATCGCTCATTCTCTGTTCTTCAAGTTCGCTTCTGCCCTGTTCCACTCCCGCCTATTGCCATGACACATACAACACAACAATAGCCGAATAACCCCGGTGAGAAACATATTTTTCCAGTAAAAGCAACTAACATGCATATCAAATTATATATATCAAACTCATGATATAAAATAAAATACAATGCATGCTTTAAAACAGGGTTCGCTAAAGAATTCTATCATTTCATCGGTTGGGATCCCAAGAAGAAGATATCGCAACTAAACCACCGACTCTCCCGATCGAGGTGGGGCTACTTATCTTGCTTCTCTAGACTTTGAAGCCACTATATATGCAATTCAGACGCTAGGCTAAGTCAACCACCCAGGCCATACATATATAATCCCTCAAATCGTCTAATTGAACGTTTCCGTTCATTTCAAAATCAAGGAATTGGTTTCTCAATATGAATGCAACATATAACATCAATATAGCATCCATTAATATCATAAACTCATTCCACAAGTCATACAAAAGCAAGTAATCAATTAAGTATGCGATTTAGGGAACTCGATACAAACCATCTCGAGTTTTAATCCCATTCAAATAATAGTCCACTTTTACCTTTCGATTGTGAGGTTTATGGTGTCTTTTAGCTGTCCAAATCTGTACAATAAACAACCACAAGCCTTCTCTTAAAATCTGCACTTAAAACCATTCAAAATCCATTGTAGAATAACTTCAAACCTTGCTTCAATCTCTATCGGTTTGAAGGTGACGTTCTCGAGCTCGATGGTATTCAAACAGAATCTGAAATGAAGTTTAGAAAGCTTACAAACATCAGCTAGGACTCACCAAAATCACAGCTCAATACAAGATAGCAAAACAGCCTCAATTCACAATCCGACGGCGTAACGGTATAAATTCGGCAACCGAAAATCAATCCTATCAACTCAATCATTCAACACAACTTCATAACAATATATATACCAGCAAGAATACCATCAATAAACCAGCAAATCAGATGGCATAATTTTCGAACACTTGCTGAAAAGTAACATTAATTTCAAACGGCATTCAATCTTCAATCCGCCTTTGAATATACAAAACATGTAATCTCAAGAACACCAATTCATACACAAATATGATCTCTACCATTTTCAAATTCTCAAACCATGAAGAATCAAAATAAAACTTACATAAATTCAAAGACCTCGTCGCAAGGATTCCAAAACACTTTTCGGAATCGAATTTGGATAACCGGAACTCAAGATACGACAATTGGAAGATGATAAAGAAACTTGGAGTTCTTGATTCTCCCTCTCGGTTCTTCCTCCAACTTATCTGATGAAATGTTGTACCAAACACGTGAATACCTTTCAGAATAACAAGTGTCCCACTAAACATAAGAATTTTGCACTTTGGCCCCTCAAGTCTTCACTAATTGCAATTTGGTCCTCAACTTTTCATTTCATTCAATTTCAATCCTAAATAATTTAAGAATATTAGAATTTAACTCAAAACTCCAAATATTTCCAAATTAAATATTCTCGGATTAAAATTAAATAATTCCGAACGTTACAATTCTCCCCCACTAAGACACGATTTCGTCCTCGAAATCTCAAGTACTAACAGCACATAAGATATATCAGATAACAGAAAGACTAAAGGAGAACTCACATCATTGAAACATCTCAGGAAATCGTTGTCTCATATCTGATTCCGTCTCCCAGGTTGCTTCTTCAATACCATGACGACTCCACTGAACCTTCACAAGCGGAATAGTCTTCGTTCGAAGTTGCTTCTCCTTACGATCAAGAATCTGAATTGGCTTTTCAAAATAACTCAAGGTTTCGTCGAGTTCAGCCTCATCAGATTGAAGCACATGAGATTCATCAACAAGATATTTCTGAAGCATTGATACATGAAAGACATCATGTATTCCAGATAAAGACGGGGGTAGAGCTAATCGGTAGGCAAGATTGCCTATTTTCTCAAGAACTTCATATGAACCAATATAACGTGGAGACAACTTCCCTCGTTTGCCAAATCGTACAGTGCCTCTGAACGGAGAAATCTTCAGAAACACCGTATCCCCCTGTTCAAAAGACAAAGTTCGACGTCGAATATTGGCATACTTCTCTTGTCTGTCTTGAGCTGTCTTCATTCTTTTCTGAATAAGCTTCACCTGTTCAGTCATATCTCGAATCATGTCATGTCCAACGTCAGGTACCTCTGAAATATCATCCCAGTACAGAGGAGATCGACACTTTTTACGATACAAAGCTTCAAATGGAGCCATTTCAATACTCGATTGATAGCTGTTGTTGTACGAGAATTCATAAAGTGGTAGTGAATCTTGCCAACTCGTGCCAAAATCAAGCACTACAGCTCTCAACATATCCTCCAAAGTCTGAATGGTACGCTCAGACTGTACGTCTATCTATGGATGATAGGCTGTGCTCAAGTGTAGCTGAGTACCTAAAGCATTTTGTAAGCTGTGCCAGAAGTGTGATGTAAATCGAGGATCACGATCTGATACAATAGACTTCGGCACTCCATGCAACCTGACAACTTCTCGGACATAAATCTCTGTCATCTGGTCGTGTCTATATGTCATGCGATAAGGAATAAAACACGCTGATTTCGTCAATCTATCAATAATCACCCAGATAGCATTGCAACATCTGGAAGATCGAGGTAACTTCGTCACGAAGTCCATGAAAATATGATCTCATTTCCATTCAGGCACTGATAAACTCTGCAATAAACCAGGCGGTTTCTTTCTTTCAGCCTTCACTAGTTGACAATTAAGACACCGAGATACAAAATCAGTGATATCTGCCTTCATTTGTTTCCACCAATATTGAGCCTTGAGATCATTGTACATCTTCCTACCACCAGGATGAATGTTATAACGGCTAAAATGTGCCTCTTTCAGTAGTTGTTGTCGCACATCAGAAATATCAGGCACTACAAGGCGATTTTTTACATATAAAAGATCATCTCGAACCTGATATTCAGATACATGCCCTGATCGGACTTTCTCAATCGAATTCTGCACATTCTGATCAAGTTTCTGAGCATCTTTAATTCGCAACAATAATGCTGGTTCAACTTGAATGTGATTAAGTTGAAGAGGCTGACAATTTGTGTCAAATACTAATCCAGAAAGACAACATTCTTCAATCAAATGGGATACACCAATCGTCGATAAAGATAGAGAATATATCTTTTGATTCAGTGCATCAGCAGCTGCATTAGATTTTCCCGTGTAGTATTTAATCTCACAATCAAAATCTTTAAGCAAATCAAGCCATCTGCGTTGTCTCATATTCAATTCTGACTGTGAAAACAAATATTTCAGACTCTTGTGATCAGAATAAATCTCAAACTGTTCCCCGCACAGATAATGTCGCCAAATCTTCAAAGCAAATACAATGGCGGCCAATTCAAGATCATGAATCGAATATCTGGTCTCGTGAGGCTTCAACTGTCTCGAGGCATAAGCAATCACATGCCCTCGCTGCATCAATACACATCCCAAGCCTTGATGAGATGCATCACAATACACAGTGAAACCACCAGTACCTGAGGGAATCGTCAAGACTGGTGCACTGGTCAATCGTTTCTTCAACTCAAGAAAACTAGATTCACAAGCTTCAGACCAGATAAATGGAGCATTTTTCTGAGTTAACTGAGTAATCGGTTTCGCAATGCTAGAAAAATCTTTAATAAAACGGCGATAATACCCAGCCAAACCCATAAAACTACGTATCTTAGGAACAGATGTGGGTCTAGACCAATTGATCACTGCCTCGACTTTACTTGGATCAACAGATATACCATCTCCGGATATAAAATGTCCAAGAAAAACAACCTGTTTCAGCCAAAACTCACATTTCGACAGTTTAGCATACAATTTCTCGGCTCTCAAAGTCTTTAACACAGTTCTCAAATGCTCAGAATGATCAATCAGATTCTTCGAATATATCAGAATATCATCAATAAATATTATCACGAAGTCATCAAGATATTTCTGAAAAAAACGATTCATCAAAGCAATAAACACAGCTGGACCATTCGTCAGACCAAACGACATAACTATAAACTCATAGTGTCCATACCTGGTTCTGAAAGCAGTTTTCGGAATATCAGAATCTCTAACTCTCAGCTGATGGTATCCAGATCTCAGATCGATCTTGGAATAAATAGCAGAACCCTGCAACTGATCAAACAAATCATAAATACAAGGCAAAGGATATTTGTTCTTTACCGTTGCCTTGTTCAGTTTCCGATAGTCGATACAAAGCCTCATGGAACCGTCTTTCTTTAAACTGGAGCACCCCAAGGAGAAACACTAGGTAGAATGTATCCCTTGGCCAGTAAATCTTCCAATTGTTCTTTCAATTCTTTCAACTCTACTGGTGTCATTCGATAAGGTGCTTTAGAAATCGGTACAATACCTGGCATCAGTTCTATGCTGAAATCAATCTCACGATAAGGAGGTAATCCAGGAATTTCATTGGGGAAGACGTCAGCAAATTCACTAACCACTGGCAAATCAGCCAGGTTCGGGCTAGTTTTCAGAACATTAACTGTATAGACAATAAATTCCTCTGCTCCTTTCTGCAAAAGTCGAGTCATAGATAATACCGCAATCAGAGGAATCTTAGCACGAGAACCTTTACTATAGAATTTCCATTCTCCAGCCATCTCGGGTCTGAACCTCACCTTTTTTTGAAAACAGCCTACGGTAGCTCTGTACTTGGTTAGCATATCAATCCCGATAATGCAATCAAAATCAGACAAACCAAGCACAATACAGTCTATCTCTATCCCATTACCATCAAACTGTAGCAAACAATTCTTAACTATCTGCATGGATATAAGACCTCTCCCCAAAGGTGAAGAGACAGATACTACAACAGGTAATGATTCAACAGGCAAAGCATGTAATAATGCAAATCGTTCAGAGATAAACGTATGAGATGCACCTGTATCTATCAATACATAGGCAGGATAACCATAAAGAGAACATTTACCTGCAATCACATCATCTGGTGCTCCCTGTGCCTGTTCTTCCGTCAGTGCAAAGACATGAGTCTGTTGTCTCGAAGACTGATTACCTATCTGACTCCCTCCTGGCCGTGTCTGTTGCGGTGGATGTGATGGTTGGAAGGAATGAACAGAAGAGGCTTGCCTCGTAGGTTGAGTCACTGATCGTGATGACTCGGTACCTCGTGATTGTCCAATACCTCTCTGAGGACACACCCTCGCAAAATGTCCAGTCTGATGGCATATATGGCACCTCCCAGATACACCTCGGCACTGATCAGTCGGATGACCTCCACCACAACTGTTTCAAAACACTCCTGACTTCGGTTTTGAGCCACTGGAACTCGAAGAACTGCTCCCTGGCTTTTTAAACTGTTTTCCTCGAGCTTGCAAATATCCTTTCTTACCACTGCTACTACCACCACTTTCAAATCGAGAAGATTGTTGTGGAGCCTGAACTGGAGGTTGTGGCTGTCTCGGGGGCTGAGTGGCATATGAAGCTCCTCGCTGTTGTATCAAACCAGCTTCCGCTCCTTTGGCATTATTCAAAGCCTCAGCAAAAGTATTCGTTCGCCTTGTATTTACCAAAGTAAATACGTCTGGATTCAGTCCATTAATGAACTGATCACCCATTGCCTCATCACTCTCAACAACATGTGGAGCAAAACGTAGCAAGGTAGAAAATTTTGCAACATATTCTTCAATGTTTAAATTTCCCTGCTTCATATTAGCAAATTCAGCACCCTTGTCTTTGCGGTACGACACTGGGAAGAAGCGTTGGTAGAATTCAGTTTTGAAGATGTTCCAGGTGAGTACAGTCCCTCTACGCTCCAAAGCTTTCTTGGTTGTGAACCACCAACTCTTTGCAACCTCATGCAACTGGTGCCCTATCAATCGAACTCTCCGCTCATCCCCATAATCAAGTGAATCAAATAACATCTCCATATCATCGAGCCAACCTTCACATTCAATCGCATTTTCAGTACTTTTCAGTGTTGGCGGCTTGTATGATTGAAATCGTTTGAGCAATGTTTCCATTGGAGTGGCGGTCATATCGGTCATGTCTCTAGAAGTACTCCTTTGTTTATTGCTCGGAATTTCTGTAGTTTGTGGCACTGTTGGTGCTACAACTATCTGTTCTGGCAGAGGAGTAGGAGCTTGCGGTCTAAGAGGTGGTCGTTCAGGTCGTCGAGACATATCTGATTATCAAAATGGTTAGAATACCACAATCATCAAATCGATCTCAGTCCTCCTCTAATCATCTTACCTCTGATCAATACTCGGTTCTGATTCAATCTTAAATAAATAATCATGGTACTCATATAAAACATGTTTCCAATCAATTCAGATAATCAGGTAGCATGTCATAAAACAACAGAACACATGCCTCTAATCGTTTCAGATATTCCAGTAAGCATGCGTCTTTAACCATCATAAATCATACTTTCAAATAAAATAAATACAACATCATGTAATCAAATACTTGAAAGTAAAACATGCTAGCATTTACAACATGTAATTAAATCATAGCATAACAAAATAATTAAGCAAGGAAGATGACTCGATCTACCCCACTCGCTATCTAACTCAGTCCAGAATTTTCTCGCTTTGATACCACCTGTTGTGACGACCCGGTTCTTAATCTCAATTAATACAACAACATTCAATAGTCAAGGCTAAATATCAAAAGCCTAAACCAAACAAAGAAAAGAAAAATTATTTTTTTTTATAAATGGCCTGCGCGCGCACGGGGTTCGCCCCTCGCGCGTGCGCAGTTCAATGAGGCAGAGCCCCCTTGGGCTTGGCCTGCGCGTGCGCGAGCAAGGGCTCGCCCATGCGCAGGCCAAACGGCCAGAAACTTCCTGCACACACACAGCTGCTGTCAAGGCTATTCAAGGTCCATTATATCAGCTCTACTAAGGGTAATAACCATCAAGCAAGTTCCAAGAGGTATTAACAAGACAATAACATAAAATACAACATGTCATTGCAAAGGAAATACATCAAGATCAAGTGTTATACAAACAAGGATAGTATCCCTTCTAGATACAAGTTCAAGTCTCAAAACTAAACAACTCCAAGTCTAACATAGGATCAACTTATATTGTAAAGTAGAAAAAATTCAAGTCTAACAACTATACAACATAACTCTTGATCTTATCAAACAAGTGACAGCAACTCAACATCTATACCGGATCATCACGCTAATCCCTCATTCTCTGTTCTTCAAGTTCGCTTCTGCCCTGTTCCACTTCCGTCTATTGCCATGACACATACAACACAACAATAGCCGGATAACCCCGGTGAGAAACATATTTTCCCAGTAAAAGCAACTAACATGCATATCAAATTATATATAGCAAACTCATGATATAAAATAAAATACAATGCATGCTTTAAAACAGGGTTCGCTAAAGAATTCTATCATTTCATCGGTTGGGATCCCGAGAAGAAGATATCGCAACTAAACCACCGACTCTCCCGATCGAGGTGGGGCGACTTATCTTGCTTCTCTAGACTTTGAAGCCACTATATATGCAATTCAGATGCTAGGCTAAGTCAACCACCCAGGTCATACATATATAATCCCTCAAGTCGTCTAATTGAACGTTTCCGTTCATTTCAAAATCAAGGAATTGGTTTCTCAATATGAATGCAACATATAACATCAATATAGCATCCATTAATATCATAAACTCATTCCACAAGTCATACAAAAGAAAGTAATCAATTAAGTATGCGATTTAGGGAACTCGATACAAACCATCTCGAGTTTTAATCCCATTCAAATGGTAGTCCACTTTTACCTTTCGATTGTGAGGTTTATGGTGTCTTCTAGCTGTCCAAATCTGTACAATAAACAACCACAAGCCTTCTCTCAAAATCTGCACTTAAAACCATTCAAACTCCATTGTAGAATAACTTCAAACCTTGCTTCAATCTCTATCGGTTCGAAGGTGACGTTCTCGAGCTCGATGGTATTCAAACAGAATCTGAAATGAAGTTTAGAAAGCTTACAAACATCAGCTAGGACTCACCAAAATCACAGCTCAATACAAGATAGCAAAACAGCCTCAATTCACAATCCGGCGGCGTAACGGTATAAATTCGGCAACCGAAAATCAATCCTATCAACTCAATCATTCAACACAACTTCATAACAATATATATACCAGCAAGAATACCATCAATAAACCAGCAAATCAGATGGCATAATTTTCGAACACTTGCTAAAAAGTAACATTAATTTCAAACGGCATTCAATCTTCAATCCGCCTTTGAATATACAAAACATGTAATCTCAAGAACACCAATTCATACACAAATATGATCTCTACCATTTTCGAATTCTCAAACCATGAAGAATCAAAAGAAAACTTACATCAATTCAAAGGCCTCGTTGCAAGGATTCCAAAACACTTTTCGGAATCGAATTTGGATAACCGGAACTCAAGATACGATAATTGGAAGATGATAAAGAAACTTGGAGTTCTTGATTCTCCCTCTCGGTTCTTCCTCCAACTTTTCTGATGAAATGTTGTACCAAACACGTGAATACCTTTCAGAATAACAAGTGTCCCACTAAACATAAGAATTTTGCATTTTGGCCCCTCAAGTCTTCACTAATTGCAATTTGGTCTTCAACTTTTCATTTCATTCAATTTCAATCCTAAATAATTTAAGAATATTAGAATTTAACTCAAAACTCCAAATATTCCCAAATTAAATATTCTCGAATTAAAATTAAATAATTTCGGGCGTTACATAAATAAAATAAAAATGAAAAGATATAAATGTGGTGTACCGTTGCGTCCGCATACCCTAAATACACGCATATATGTATATATATCATACCACCTGCACGCACTAAACTAGCTAACAGCTACAACGCGCCGTGGAAGAGCACTTATGCAAGGTTTTGATGCAATATAACTTTTTTCTATCTTGTTTCTTTGTTTATTTATATTATTTGTTTGTTTTATTTTAGTATCTTCAAAAAAGATGGTTTTTCGACGTGTGAAAGGAGCATTCTCGCGAAATGCCGATCTAAATACTTAATTATTTATAAATCAAATTAATAAATCAATATTTATTTTCTAAATTATTTAATTTTATGGATACATATTTTCCAAAATATTAAACCTCTTATTATTTATTGTATGCCTTTTTTCTAAATTACGAATTTATTATGCATTTATATATATATATATATATATATATATATATATATATTTTATGTGTACTAAGTATTAAATACCGATAAATTTGATATTTATATAGTGAAAATTATATTATATGATATACTTGTTTAAATATTCAATTTTTTTGTTTATTGTTATATTAGTTTTTTTTTATTTTTGTTAAACAATCTTAAATAAACCAATAAACTTGACAATTTTATAATTTTTGTATTTGAAGTTTTATAATAATCTTTCTATAATATATAATTGCTAAAATTAAACTTAAAACATCATCTTTGTGAATCGATTTCGTACTCACTAGTATATTACTTGTGCAGACAACTTACACTTGAATGAATTATTATATATATAGGATAAACATATATATATATATATAGTTAAAATCTGATTATTGTGTTGGTTCAAGACCTTCAAAATCTGGAATCAACTATGAGCCCAAATAAGTGCTTTGGGAACAGTATACATTTTGGAAAAAATACTTATTTTTTTAAAAAAATATTTTTTTTAAAATGTTATGTGTTTGGTTACAATAGACATTTTAAAAAAATCACTTATTTAAGCCCAAATAAGTGCTTTTTTAAAAGCCAGAAATTTTGGCTTTTTGGCTTCTGCTTATGTTTTAATTCAAAAAAACACTTTTTTAACATTTATCCAAACACTAAAACTGCTTCTGCTTTTTTTAATAAAAGCACTTTAAAAAGCTGAACATATTTAAGTGTTTTTTAAGCCAATAACTTTTGTTTCCAAACGACTCTATATAATCATAAATTGAACAATCATTTTGCATTAAAAAACTTAATTACTTTTATGTATGGTTGGAAGCTGAAAAACCCCTGAAAAACTAAAATCAACCGTAATGTACTCAGTGCACAAATACAAGTTCTGTCATGAAGAAAAAATACAAGAAGTACTGTGAGAAATTCCACACCTTGCATAATAAAATCATAATTACAAAAATATTTAGGAGTGATTAATTAAATAATTTTCACAATTTTTGTGGACCTGGAAAGTCGTCGGCAACAATAAAATTCGCATTTTAATTGGTGGTGTGTTGCCGGTGTTGGATTTTCAAGTATATGAAAATGGCCATGGCTCTCCTTCCACCGTTCGTTTCTGTAGGTATCTTTTCTTCTCGCCTTTTTTCGTTCTCAGGGACTTTATGGGGTATCCATGCTTTGAACTAATAGATTTTTGTGGATGCGGTGCTGTAGCTAGCTTTGAATTCCCAGAAAATGAATGGGGTATTTACGTTTTTAACTTGATTTTTGTGGATGCGTGTGTTGTAGCTAGCTTTGAATTCCCAGAAAAATGAATTTGTAATTTTATTTCTGTTCTTGCTCTTCTGAAGGCTGGACTGTGAAATCGGGACACGTGTTTATCATTCCAAAGAAGCAAGATGGTTTTTAAAACATTTTGCTTTCGTTTTTCCTGTCACTTGCTTTACCTGGCGGGTCATTCACATAGTCATGGTACTTGGCCATGTGAATTACAACGGCCTTAGATGTGAAAGTACTCACAGATATTATGTAGTGATTTGAGTTAGTGCAGTCCGAAATCTGAAGGGAAAAGTTAAATGATATTTTTTGTTTTAGTGACCTCACTTTCTATAACATTCTACAAGCAAAGGTTAAATTTTTTGTGGATGGAATTTTTTTCGAAAAATACAGCCTTTATGTTCTTTTATGTTTGAAAATTGCAATAAATGCTTGGCATCTTGTATTCCGAGACAACTCAAAGCTAACTGAACATGCAGACAATCAAAGGTCCTAGAGACTTGCTGGGAACATTGTTTACTGGTAACTCTTCTGCACCAAATTTGCGTGGGTTCCTTTTTCCCCCTGCTGTTGTAATCTAGCTGATTGTCCTCTATATGTTCTTCCTATGTGTCAGATACTGTCAGATCGATTAGCAAAGATGGGAAAACACGGTGGAGGTCTATCAGATTCATATCGTCTCAAGCAGCCGTCAGACTTGTGCAAAGGTCATATCGTATATCACCTTCTGGGGCTCAGATGGAAAATAAAGAAATACCTTCAAATTTTTTGAGTGACAAAAAGATGGTTCCTTATTCAGATCCACCTAAAGATCAAGATATCGACCTCTTGCATCAGTTTTTCAAAAGAAGGTAATCATGGTGTCCTGCAAAGGATGAAGGAGCTAAAAAAACAAGTCATTAAGATGGCATGTACTTTGGCAGTGACTGCTTTCTTAGATACACGGTGTTATCTTTTAGCTGAAGCATTATAGGCTCAGTATGTTTATAAGATTGGTTATTTATGAAACCAGGTTGTTTGCAGATCTTAGATGCCAATAATCTGCCGAGGATCTTGTTTTTCTTGGACAATGTGCTAGGATTGGCTCTATAGTGTGACCAAACTGTTGAATTTTCAATCCCAAAGTTTTGTCAAAATTGCTCTCCTATTTCATTCCGCTCTAGAGACTTGCTTGTTCCAAGTCCAACAGTCTTAGACTCTTAGTTACAAAGTCGAGGTGTGGTTTATGTCCTGCTGCTCCTGCATCAACCTTTTTACTTGAAATATGATTTAGAGACTTGCTTGTTCCAAGTCCAACAGTCTTAGACTCTTAGTTACAAAGTCGAGGGGTTTATGTCCTGCTGCTCCTGCCTCAACCTTTTTACTTGAAATATGATCTGGGGATGAATATTTTATCTGATCATATTAAGCTGGACCATACCTTCTGCTATCTATCCAGAAATTCGAACTATACTTATTTTGGGCTATTTTTTGCAGTTCGAAGCTTGTTGTCTTGACCGGAGCTGGGATAAGCACGGAGAGTGGAATTCCTGATTATAGAAGGTTGTTTTTGACCTCCTATTAAAGTGTTTACCTGGTGATTTGATGACATGTTACCAGGTTCGGTGGTCATGATTCTTGTATATCACTCTACCTTCTTTATTTCTGTCATAACATTAATTATTATAAGGACCATATCTGACTAAATTTACTCATTTTTTTGGCAACTTAAAATGTGTTTGCCGATCCTGTTGCATGAATGATCTTGCTTGGTTACGAATAGTCTCTAGAAAGTTATTCTGATTTAGATTTGCCTCAATAGTTGCAATGGTGCTATATTCTTCTTGCGTTTCATAGTTTTACAGCTTATACTCCTCTCACTACCTTCATTGAACACGGTGAACCTGGCAGCCTTAATTATCACAATCAATGGTTTAATAAATGTCGGATGAGCTATGTAGCATTTTTTTTATCAACTTGTCAGTCACGTATCATCTGTTGCTGGACTCAATATTTCCTATTGAAGTTTCCTGGCTGTTAATGATTATAACTTTGTCATGTTCATTTGTAGTTTCCCTGATATTTTCACATTGCAATCTAGTTTGAAAATTCTAACCAGAAATGAAACTTAATGCTCGTAATTGAAGTTGACTCTGTATCTTTATTTTTTAATGATTGTCAATTCTGACTTCATTACAGCTTCTAAAACTTAATCAATCAATCACTTTATCTGCTTTAAAAAAAATAAAAAAATTCAAGCTCTGGTATTTACCGTTTTGCAGTCCAAATGGAGCTTATAGTACTGGATTTCGCCCAATAACTCATCAGGTGATTAGAAAGCATGTGCTGCCTTTGTATATCTTCTCTGTATCATATTAAACTTCATTTGAGATTTTTGCCCCAGTTCTATAGTCTGTATGTGTACTGCATGGCATAAAATGGTGTTGTGAACATGATGCAATTGTGATCATTTCATAGAAGTTGGCTTTTCTCACAAATTCTGGCGCTAGAGGATTTTAAATTTCACTCATCGGTACTGAATATAACTGCTGGACTGACTCAAAACAATTTTATCAAATTCAAACTAGGATGGCTAAAAATCATAAATTAGCATTGCTTTGGGAAATTAAGTCGATTGGCATAGGAAGAATAGCTATTTACTTTTTGGGAAATAACTATTTATCGATAGTTTTGAACAGGACTGCTTGAAGTTCAACTTAATACATGTACTTCATGGACTTCAATGCAACACTGACTCTCGAGTCTCGACTGCTTAAACTCAATGCTTTAAGACATAAAAGATTTGTCTTCTGTAGTTCTTCTTAGTTTTGATTTGTTTGCTTACTACAGTTTTGAAACTATGCTTTATTGTGTGTACTCTGTTTTTGTCCATATTTTGTGTTGTACGGGTACTTAAGTTCTAGACTTGTACTTTCTCAACGAACAGGAATTTCTCCGTTCCCTTCGCTCCCGGAGGCGGTACTGGGCAAGGAGCTTTGCTGGATGGAGAAGATTTACTGCTGCACAACCAGGGCCAGCGCATGTTGCATTGGCATCTCTTGAGAAAGCTGGCCATATAAGTTTTATGATGACTCAAAATGTAGACCGGTAATGGTTCCTTATGTGAGGTTTTCCATTTTAGATTTCCTACATTGATTGCAATGCCTTCTTTTCTCAGGTTGCACCATCGTGCTGGCAGCAATCCTCTGGAATTACACGGGACTGTATATATTGTTTCTTGTACAGAATGTGGTTTTTCTATATTCCGAGATTCATTTCAAGATCAAGTGAAGGCTCTTAATCCGAAGGTTTGTACTTTGGTAAAAAATAATTATACTGGAGTTCTGTTCTCGCTGTAGTTTATCCGAGAATTTTCTGTTCAACCATTAATTTTATTCGGATGAATGTAATTGAGGAACTTTCTATTTTTAGTTTGAAAATAAATCACTTGCATTAAATACATCATAGAACATGTGAATTGTTTCTTCTCATTAAATCTTAGAGAAGATGTCTCGAAAAATATGAAGAAAGGAAATATTGTCATGGCAAACATGACTGATTTATGTCAAATCTATGGTTTCAATCAAATTCTTTTGATGTTTATGAGGTTCTGTTGACGAGATTTATATGTTGACTCTGATGTATCTGCTTCTGTTATGAATCCTACTGGCAGCATGTTGGACAGCATTAGTCTTAGTCCTGATCAGCTCTTACGTTCGCTTTGTCTCGAATTTAACATTTCCTAGATTTCACCTTCTTACATTTAATAGTTTTGTTCAGGATGATACTTACCCCTTCATTGTGATTCTTAGATATGAATGTCTGCTTAGCAGGTCCTCAGTTTACTATCAGAACTGATAAACGTTCTCTAGTGATATGATTTGTTTTCTCCAGTGATATAGTTTGTTTGCTCATTGAGCTATATTATACTCGAAAACACATAAAACTGTATGTTTTTGTCAGCCGTGTTAAAATTCAAAAGCATGTCTTTGCTCCTTCAAAACACTACGCTTGATCATATTTTCTCTCTCTTTTGTGATGTATTATTGAATTATGGAATGCTTCTTTTTTCTCAGCTATAAATATTTTTAGCTTTCATATTGTGTTTGTTTCTATGGAATTTGAAACAAGAAAACTTGATATGATTTCAGTGGGCTGAAGCAATTGAGAGTCTAGATTATGACAGCCGCTCGGATAAGAGCTTTGGGATGAAACAGAGGCCTGATGGAGATATTGAGATAGACGAGAAGTTCTGGGAGGAGGAATATCGTATTCCTAGTTGCAACAAATGCAATGGAATACTGAAACCTGATGTAAGCAATTTGCTTTTTAGTGGTTGTAGCGATCTCTGAAATTCTGGTACTGAGTTTTGGATGATGTGATAAAACAATGTCATTAACATAACTAATATATGTATTCATTATACTGTTTTAGCTTCTTTAATTTTCTAACAGAAGTTTTTGTTTATTATTGTAACTTAACCATTCAATACGACACTGCCAGGTTGTCTTTTTTGGCGACAATGTACCCAAGGGTAGAGCTGATAGAGCAATGGAAGCTGCAAAGGGATGTGATGCTTTCCTTGTACTCGGTTCATCTTTGATGACCATGTCTGCTTTCCGGCTGATCAAGTATATTCCATACTAATTTACCTACTCTGTTTATTTTGGTCGGTTATTACTTGTTATAGGGAGGGAATTGAAATAATAATTGCAGTTTTCCCAACAATATTGAATTTTCCTCATTTTGAATTCCTGAAACTGGTAAAAGAAAAGGTTATGTAATTGTGCATGTCACTTGTCATCAGCAATCTGATCAGTGACAGCTCTAAGACGTGAAACAAATATTAATAGTTGTGGAAGATACCACCTACATATAATTAAAAATTAATGAACTTGTGATAACAAAATAAAAAAAAGTTACCTTTGATATTGTTAGCTTATACGCTTGCGGCACTGTAGACTGGGCAAATATCACACTTGTAAAATTTATATAGAACCTTGGGCCCTCGTGATATTAATAATTTCAATCAGATACGAAATCGCACAATGTTTTTATGAACTCCTGTACAGGGCTGCTCATGAGGCTGGTGCCGCTACCGCAATTGTTAATGTTGGCGTGACAAGAGCTGATGATTTTGTTCCTCTTAAAATTAGTACACGCCTAGGCGAGGTATATGTCCTTTACACCTTCAGTTGACAGTAATCGTGTTATAGAATTTTCAGACTGTTTGAATCACACAATGGTGCAGATATTGCCCAGATTACTTTCAGTTGGATATCTTAGCATCCCTCATCTCTAGCACCATGCGGGGAACAATGTGTATCATGTTGAAGAATCAAAGATATGATGTGATGCTTCTGTGTGGACTGTGGTGAAGCACTATCCGATCCGTTGTATCGTTCTTTAACCATGGTTTTTATTCAATCGAGCATGGCAAATGTATTGAGCTCTGCTTACTTTGTATTTTTTAATTTTAACCACTGTTTAAAAATGTAAACATAGAATGTTTATAATGGAAGTCATGCTTTAGTACACATGAAATCCAATTACTGTATAGTGGACATGATTAAGATGATTCTTGCATGTCATATGTAGTTGCTCGTGAATTTTTTCTTCTTCTTTGTACTTCTACCCGTTTTCGTGGGAGAATGAGATTTTTCTTTTATGTTTATCTCGACTTGTATCTTGAACTTTAACTTTTTGCTTCAATAAAAAAAACAAGTTGTTTGAAAAAGAAAAAAAAAATTGAATCTTGCATGTGTTACATTTATCATCTCGAGCAACTCGAGTTTGACCTCTGATTATATATAAGATAAACATATATATAGTTAAAATCTGGAATCAACAATATAATCATAAATTGAACAATCATTTTGCATTAAAAAAACTTAATTACTTTCATGTATGGTTGGAAGCTGGAAAACTGAAATAAACCGTAATTTACTCAGTGCACAAATACAAGTTCTGTAACGAAGAAAAAAAATACAAGTCGTACTGTGAGAAATTGAAATTCCACACCTTGCAGAATAAAATCATAAATACAAAAATGTTTAGGAGTGACTAATTAAATAATTTTCACAATTTTTTGTGGACCTGAAAAGCCGTCGGCAACTATAAAAGTCGCATTTTACATGGTGATGTGTTGCCGGTGGTGGATTGGAGTAGAGCGAGAGCCACTAAATTTACCAACCTGAAGAGACACTTGATTTTCAACCATTTATTTAAATTTAAATTTAAATATGAATATGAATAATATAAATTAAAGCTTCCATTGAAATTTTCTGCTGTGGCTCTTCAGAAGAGGGAGAGGGTTAGGGCATCCCCTGAATTACTGCCCTAATTTCCCATTGATTTTCCGTGATTGTAGATGATCGGTGATTGATTTAGAAAGGAAATATATCAGGGAGAAATGAGTGGTCAGATGGGTCCTCCGCCACCCAGACGCAGCAGTACGGTTCTAAGACGCAATTCATCCTCCGTGAGGAAGTCGTCGGTTCCACCTTCCGAGAATGGCGCCGCCGCTGCTAATGGGTTTCACGCCAAGCCTACTTCCCCTACTCAATCGTGAGCTATCCCGATTTATTTTATTGTGTGTATTTGTGTTAAATTTCTCGTTACTTAAATTTCATATTTAAGAATCAAGTTCATTTTTTGAATTTTGGGTCTTGGGAGAAAGAGATTGAATCTTGAAGCTGAAATATGCTGAATCAGGAACTCGAACAATCTCTATCACACGTGGGACTGCTTGCAGCCGTGTTGTTAAGAAGAATTTAGCTTGTTACATGGATCCTTTAACTGTCAGTCTGCCTCGTTAATTGAGAAATACAGAGGCAGAAAATTTAAATTAGGTTTGGAATTTATGATATAGATTTTTAGTCTTGGGATCGGCCAGGTGTGTTTTGAGAGGGATATATATATGGAAATTAACATTGTCTTTCACTCTTTGGTAAATAGTTTGTTCCTATGGTGATCCTTCTGATACCGAGTATTGACATAATTATCTATCTATGCTCCATGTCCCACAACCAATGTTGTAAATGGCGGGTGGTGGGGAGGTCAGTGACCGTCTCGGCCGCCCAGGCGGTTGAATTTTTTTAGCGATTTTTAATAGACAATTATATATAATCATGCAATGTATTTACAAATAGTCAAAATTTTTTGTTTAATATATGCAATTAAATAATGTTTATGCCTAATGAAGTTTAATATAATATATACAATCTAGATAAAGTGCAAATAATATATTAATGCAAACTAACAAGATAATTAAGGTGGTGGCAGATGGAGCAGCGGCGGAGGGCGGATGGAGGCGGTTTGAGGCAGGTGGTGTCTGATGGTGGAGGAAATTTGAAACTAAAAGTAAATACAAAATAGAGTGAGAGGTGTTTTTATTATATTTAATGTTTTTAAAATTAATTGACTGGTTTTAAAATTATTTGACTTTTGATAGTTGACTAAAATTTTAAAATCATTTGCCGCCTCGGCCGCCTGGACCGCATTCTTGCCCACCTCCGCCGCCTCAACCGCCTGCTTACCCGCCTACAGAGACCGCCTTAGACTGAGGCGGGGCGGTCGAGGGCCGCCTACGCCTAGGCGGTCGAGCGCCTAGGCGGCCGCCTCGACCGCCATTTTGAACACTGCCTACAATGGCCTCATAATCAGTTATGAAGCGACTAACAAGCTTGACAATTTCTCCAATGTAGAAAGCTATGTTTTTGGATTTGGGTTCTCTCCTTGGCTAATGGCCTAAGTTCGTACACTCATTCAGAGGGTTGACGTAGCAGAAAGGATGACAACCTGTGAAAGACTATTATTGTGTAACTGTCCGTAGTGTTGTTCGTGTCCACATTTGCTTCACTATCAAATGTGAAGTTCTTAATAGGTTTGAGGGGTTCTCCCACAGTTCTGCTTAAAAGTCTAGTCTTTGGGTTTGAACTTTCTCATGGACTTATGGCCCAAGGCCCCAAATCCTAATATTTGTGCTCTTGTCTTGAGTCATTACAGTGGAGAGTGCTTCCAAATCCACCAGGTGACTGTCGGTAACGTAACAAGTCCTGTATTGGTTCTACTACAAAATGTGAAATGACTAAGCATGAATAGATCTCACCTCGAATGGTAGTTCTTGGGGTTGGGCTTGGCTCTTGCATGCATATTCTGTCATTATCAATGTAGATTATTTCAGTTTCTCCTTTGGTTTATTTTTAGCATTTTGTTTCTTTTAATTTTCATCCATTTATTTTCAATAAGCCGATGAACATCTTATTATATTCTTAACGTGGTATCTGTGCATTTTTTTTTTCTAGTGTGGCAGACAGTTTAGGTCCAAATATATAGTGGTTTCCCCACTTTTTTACTTCTAGGTTTGAATGTGTATTCTGACACCATTTTTTGTTCCGCTCCGTGTCTATGCATTATGCTGATGTCATATTTGTTGATTTTACATGCAGCTCTGTTGTTGGGGAAAGGACAGTGAAGAAACTAAGGCTCTCGAAGGCACTCACAATTCCTGAAGGGACCACTGTGTCAGATGCCTGTAGGAGGATGGCAGCCCGTCGTGTTGATGCTGTCTTGCTAACTGATGCTAATGCTCTGCTTTCTGGAATTGTAACTGATAAGGTATTTATTTAGGTGTGTAACTAGCTGTTGATCCATGATTACAGTAAATGGGTTTGGTTTTTAATTATTGATTTTTTCCTGAAGGAGATGGAAGAAGGTGCATTATAAGGCAACGTTTCTGAATAGGCTTATTGCAGTGAACACCTTATCTGTCATGGAACTAATATTCTAGGAAAATGTAACATATAGCATTACTGTGTATGATTTTTTTTATTACTAACTCAGATCTTGTATGGATAGGACATTGCAACCAGGGTCATAGCTGAGGAGTTGAGGCCAGATCAAACAATAATTTCGAAAGTGATGACGAGGAACCCAATATTTGTGAATTCAGATTCACTGGCTATTGAGGCTCTTCAGAAGATGGTTCAAGGTTTCTTCTTCTAAGTCTTTCTTTCCTTATTGTAATGCTCACTGCACGTGCTTTCTGAATTTGGTTGATTTTAAGAAAGTGAGTTTGAAAAAATCTACATGTGATTAACTTCATGTGGAGTTAATACAGTCAGAAGAATTGGCAACTTTAGCAGAAAGATAATGGTGTACTATGTTGGACTTAGAAAATTGCTACTATCACCAGCATGTAGATTGATCAGCAGATAAAAACAAGCTATTTAAACATGTGGCAATGTTTCTGCTCCTTGAACTTTGGTGGTGGTCTTGTTTTATGACCTCAAACGTTAATGATATCTGTGTAATCATTTTATATGCTACCACTCTATTTCCATTTTTCCCAAAAAGATATGCCAAAATTACTCTTAGCATGATAATTCATCAGCTTAGTTTTTATGTTTCAGTTGACTTGCTCCACTAATCTCATTTTGAACATGCACCTCTTAGGCTCTTACTTATAAGTACAGGTTTAACTTTTCCTGCTGTTCTTTTACATACGATAGGTAAATTCCGGCACCTCCCTGTTGTTGAGAATGGAGAAGTCATAGCTCTTTTAGACATTACAAAATGTCTTTATGATGCCATATCGAGAATGGAGAAGGCCGCAGAGCAGGGAAGTGCCATTGCAGCAGCAGTTGAAGGAGTTGAACGTCAGTTCGGGAGCAATTTCTCGGGTCAGTTCGTATTTCTGTGGCTATTGTTTTTAAAATAACGGTTCTCTACTAGGTATATTTTCAGTAAAAATAGTTTCGAGGTTTGTTTGTCAGCTAAATGGCTAATTCAATTTCCACTGTAGCTGTTTTTTTAATAGGTTGTTCTTCTGTATTTCAGCACCATCAGCTTTTGTAGAAACACTTAGGGAACGCATGTTCAAGCCAGCCTTATCAGCTATCATTTCCGATAATTCTAGGTACAACGGAACTTGCTAGCCTACTCCTATAGATGGAAAATTGTCATATTGTCTGCATCTGAAAATTACTCTATACTTTATCGCAAATTCAGGGTCGCAATAATATCTCCATCAGATCCTGTTTATGTTGCTGCTAAAAAGATGCGTGAGTTACGAGTCAATTCGGTGGTTGTCATGACAGGAAATAAGATTCAAGGGATATTAACGTATGGTTTTTGTCCAGAGTATCTTTCTTTTACTTTACATATATATACATATATATATATATATATATAGAAATTTTTAGCTGTCCAATAATGCCTCCCCATTTCATGCACGACCGCTAAAACCCACAATCGGGTGTTAGTGGTGCGAAAAATCAAAAACAAAAACAATTAGAACCCACCACCGGGTTTTAGTGGTCGGGATGAAGTGGGTAGGAATTTGTTGGGCAGCTATATATATATATATATATTCGTGTAGTGGAGGCTGAATTGATCAGTGCTTTTTATCATTGCTTATGATTATTATTTGGGTATTGTTACAGTTCAAAGGATATACTCATGCGAGTTGTGGCCCAAAATCTCTCTCCCGAGTTGACTTTAGTGGAAAAGGTTTGGGCCCGCTTCTTTTTTGTTCCATCATCAAAATATTGTTTTGTGTTCTCTAATTGCATCATCAATCACGTGACTCGCATCAGATGATCAGAAAATCATATTATGCAAAGACAGTTATCATGATATACTTTATGCTCCTTAGGTACGATAATATTGACATAGAAAACTCAAATTTCCATAGGTGTTCTCACAAGTTTTCCTTTCCCAAATTTTCCTAGGTGTCCTGTTTGTTGCCTTTATGACCTTTCCCTTCTTGTTTGAACTTTTGAAGTGTCCTTTCTCAATAGTTTCACAGGAAAATGTTGCACCCCTTTCTTTGTGGTCTGATTGTTGACAAAAGATGCATAGGTCAGATCAATGTCAGCCAATTGATTTTTTTAGGCTTTTGTCTGTATGTTGTGGTGGAGAACACTTCCATGCAACGTACAGTCTAAAAATTGAATGACCTAGTGGACTCTGTTACCGAACTTTTACTCCACAATTGTTTGGATGAAGATGTTTCTGCTGAAATATTTTTTTTATCCAATTTGACTTCTCTTTGTCTAGGTAATGACACAGAACCCTGAATGTGTAACACTGGAGACGACAATCCTTGAAGCATTGCATATAATGCATGATGGGAAATTTTTACATTTGCCTGTTCTGGAAAAAGGTAAGCGTATATTCATCCTTCTCTATTCGAAGCAAAATGATTTGATGTCAAGCTTTAGTTTTTATTACTTTTTATATTATTTGGGGACGGCCGGCAGATGGAGGTATTGCTGCCTGCATGGATGTTTTGCAGATAACTCAGGCAGCAATTTCTATGGTAAAGTTATTTTGCCCTTTGAGTGTTGTTTTTAGGCACATATTGATGTTTTCTTACTTGTATTAAAACTACGAGTTTTCACCTTCATGTTTGTTATATTTCTGGAATTTAACGGTGTTCATTGTGTTTAGTAAGAACGGTTTAAATCTTCCATTTTTTATATGCTATCTTTATGTTTTTCAAGGAATACTATCTATTGTCAAGTTTTGGTAACTTGAGAGAATTCTTCCAGTTGTGGAAGTAGATGGCCATTTTAGCACAAGTATAACTAGTTTTTTTTTTTAAAAATAAACGAAACAAAGATATATTAATATAGAAAGTTAATATTTACCGCACAAGTATAAAGAATTGATGATATCATGACCTCGTTTTTAGTTATTTGAATTTTAGTGGCAAATATATATTTATGTAAGGCTGTCTGTAATCTGTATACTTCTTACATTCAACGAGGTTGCATAAATAAAATATTTCTATCATTCTATGCATTTGTCTGCTTTATGTGTTTTTGAAGGACACATTTATTGGATGATAAAAAATTATAGTAGTCAGCTCTCGTACCAATTTCTTTTGCTTGTATTTAACTTTTTATGGGAAATTTTTACATCATGAATGACTGCAAATCTGCAATCTTGTATTTCTATACTTCAGTCTTTTGCTTTAAATATTCATTATGACATAGAGGTAGATTTGTTTTGTGAAAGTGAGTAAATATTCTTTTATCGAGGCATTTCTTCCGGGTTAAAAATTCTTGAAACATGGTTTTATTTATATGAACAAGAACCGGCATTTGATAAAATGGGAACAAAATAGAATTAAAATGAACATACCTGGTAGTGATGATTTTTCAGGGAGTTATAGAATTGAGACGGTTAAATATTTTTATGAAGGTGGAAAGTAGCTCTGATGTTGCCAATGATGTAGCAAATACAGTGATGCAAAAGTTCTGGGATTCAGCACTAAATCTAGAGCCCCCAGATGATTATGACACCCATAGGTTTTCCTTCACCTTTTCTATCGAGAACATAACTAATGATCTATAAATATGACTATTGCCCTTGCATGCTTTGCTGTACAGTGAGATGTCAATGTCCCAATACATAGCATCGGAAAGAACAGAACACGCAAAGGCCACATACCCGTCTCTCGGTCTTGGGAATTCATTTTCTTTCAAATTTGAGGACGATAAAGGACGTGTGCATCGATTTAATTTTGGTGAGTTAGATTTTATTGGCGGTATAGGTTAAATGAAACTGAACTCCTCATGATTCTTACTCTGTCATATGATTGTATATCTTTTACCTGGTATGATGTTTAACTTTTTATTGTCGCCCATTTACTGTATAAACCCAAAATTGTTTTCAAAATCAGTTTTTAAATTCGGACTGTTAGTACTACGACAGCAGCATTGAGTGATGGTGGTGCATTGAGGTTTTGGTTTTGTGAAACAAATGAAGCAAGAAAATGAAAAAAATATAAATAACATGTCTAAGTTGCAGTGCAACTAGAACTTGCATTGTGCTCTATGAGAAGGTTTATGTAGTTTAAATGCCTAGCTGTTGGAATTTTTTTTTTAATATTAGGCTGTGGGCTTGAATTTTTGGTTGGCTTGGTCTTTTTGTTATCGAGTTTAATGAAAACAGTAAACCCCTTTTGATGTTCCGAATCCCTTCCCCATCCAGGCTTTGAGAATTTATCTGAGCTTGTTTCTGCTGTTATGCAACGGGTGGGTGCATCAAACGATAACATTTGCCCTCATCTTTTGGTGAGTAAAAAGAACGTCCAGGAATTTTGGTCAACTATCAAACTATTACGACCTTTTAATTTTTTTTTTTCCTAATTCTGTTTTAGTATGAAGATGATGAAGGAGATAAAGTCCTGCTCACGACAGACTCAGATCTTGTCAGTGCAGTTAGCCATTCAAGATCAGTGGGACTAAAGGTGTGAGAATGATTTTTTTACCATCCACATCTTACAAGGACATTCACTATCTGTTGTTTTCATCTTCTTTATGGGGGAAAAGATTTAGATATCTGCGTAGAAAGAATCTTGTAAATTTTGGTGGTTGTAATGCCAGTCTGTTTTACACAGCCACTATTGCCTCCTGGTACTTCTGATGGTAATTTTAGACATCTTTAACAGAGTCACAACACCAAAAAAATCCGGATGTCTTCAAGCCTGGCACCTTTAGATCTTAGAGTATTCAGCAATCTCATTCTTATAACCAAATCTCTTGTGGCCTCAAATTATTTTTTCAGACTTTGATTCTTAAAGTCAATATCCACTTTGCCTGAACTAATATAATTTTTCCTGTGTTTTCTTGAGAAGAAATAGCTTTCTTTCCTGTTATATCCTATGAATTAACAAGAGAAAATGGCCATCAACAAAGTTATTGTGATCTCCGAGTTTTCCATGAATGTGCTTTTATATCTACGTAGCATAATAAAATGCAAAAGTATATAATTTGTACATCCAAGAAGCATGCTTCTTCTTCTGAACCATAATCAATTTAGTTTATATTGTTTATGATGTACAATAAACACAGTGTGATGTAAAGAGATAAGAGCTTAGAGTGTGGTCAGGGATGCACATACTAAAGGCTTAGAATGGACACATTTTTGTATGTTGCGCTTGCTTCACCTGCTAGCGGCTGGTAAAGCTTGCAAATTGCACTGACATTCATTGTCACATGTTTCCTAGCTTTCAGCCTTCCAGTGGGCTTATGTTAATTTGATAGTTTTGGTTGTATTTATGTCAGTGTCCATAACTTCTTTTTTTAGCAGGTTTTGAGATTACATTTGGATTATTATGATGCAAGTCAAGTAACAAGGAAGTTGTCGTCTGAATCAGAGACTGCACAGAAACCCGGTTTGATCCCTCTCCACACTGGGATATTTGCAGGGGCAGTTGTTCTAACAAGCATAGGAGTTTTGGTCTATCTGAAACGTACTAATATATGATGCCCTGGAACTAATGACACAGCCCTCGTGCATATGCAAAGCCATTGCGAGTGGAACATACAATGGATTACACCAATTAGTATATCTTTGAAGGTGTTAGTAACAACTTAAAGCGTATCAAGAGAAGGGCAAAAGAGAAAGGGCGAAAATGGTAAAAAGAACAACTTGCAAGCCATCGTTTGTGTACCTATGTTCGCAAGAAATAACATTGAAAGTTCAGGTGCTCTGGTCTATGTATTGGCTGCTCTGTCTCGATGCATGCGAGATGTTTCATCTCATGTTTTACCATGTATTATATATATACATACACACGAGCAATGTGCCTTGAGATTAAATTTAACAACGATTTTGTATATAGCGCTATTCATCCTCGCGTAGAAGGTAGAGGTGCAACTTATATTTTATATACCCGTCGAGTTGTGAATAAACACAACAGTCGTAACTGTCTGGAACTAATCTTGTTTTTTAGTTTGATTTGAATTGTACCCGTCGGTTTGCTATACTAAGTTCGTCAAATTGTTCGCAACAATGACGACCGTAGAATGAATGAGGGCTTTAGGATTAAAAATAATTGTAAATGGAAAGGGCGGATGTGATTTGATTAAGCCGATAATTTTTTTTATATATTTTGTTATTTATTGGCATACTTAGATATCAATCAATACAAGCATATTTAAATTTAATGTGTTAAACTTTATTCAATATTTCACAGACACAAGCATATTTAAATTTAATGTGTTAAACTTTATTCAATATTTCACAGACACGCAACATGTGTGAGTTTGAAGGTAGTGTTATACAAATGTTAAATCTCTTATATTAAATATTTTGGTGTGTTATTTTTATATCCATAATTTTCGCCCTCTAATTTTTCAATCAATTGATCAAATAGTGCAAACTATTTAATTCTTAACATAACCATAAATATTTATATATTTTAAACTATTTTTTCTTTCTTTCATTCAAATTAAATTAACTCTATATAATTGAAATGTTATTAAAAAAATCTTACTATCTTACTATTTAATTAAAAAAAAATACATCCTATTACTAACTAACTTTCAATTAATTTGGTGAAGCCAAAATAAATGTACACTATGTTCATTTTTTTTTCACCTACAATAGATACTTAACGGTAATTTCTTCAAACATATTAATTGATTTTCCTAAAATATCATTTATTTTTAATCTTCAATACTATCTTTATCTATATATTTAAATTCAATAGTTTTTTATCTATATATTTTTAATTTTTAGATTGGACTTAAATTTATATATCAAAACCTTGAGAAAAATTTTTTTTTTGAGAAGAAACCTTGAGAATTTTTTAAAAATAATAAAAATATAGAGGCTAATTGAAATTTAACGGAAAGGGCATAAGGAAACGCGCGAAAGCCCATATCAATTTTTTTTAAGCGTAACGACGCCTCAAAGAAGCGTCTCCAACGCAGATCAGTTAGGTACAATTTGTCAATTTCTTTTTTATTTTTCACTTTCAGTTTCAGGTTTAAAAAGATAATTTGTGATGAATAACATGACGTTGATTTGCACACACCACTTCAATTGAAGGAATTCTGTTTTGTAATTTTATTTTATTTTTTTTTGAAATTTTGATTTTGCAGCAAGTTTTTGAGAATTTTAGACAGTAAGTTTTTTTCATTTGGTGTTTGTTTACATAAATTGATTGGTATGCAGCATCATTATTATCTTTTTGGAAATTATAATGGGTAAATTTGTGTAAGAGAAATGAGTTCGCTGACTGATTCATAGAAGTAAAAAAGCAGATTGTATTCGATAACATCTAGGTGATGATCGATTAAAACTATTGGCATTTCACATGATATTAATTCTGTTGTATTGGGCTAGTTATATTTTGGATATTCGCCAATAAAAGGCCAACTGAAAGTTTTAAACTGACATATTCTTACTATGTTGCTGGATAATCTTCAGATTGCTTCATTAGCTAAGACTTGTATGTTGTTTGCTTCCTTGTGTTTTTTTTCCCTACTGGGATATCGGAAACAGTAGCCAAGCCAAAATAACTCCCTAACTTTGTTTGCTGATACGTTTACGTTTTTGGTGACAGGCATTTCATAAGTTCCCTGTTTAATAGATGATCATGGATAGCAGGGATATAAAATCAGAACTTCTAGCTCTACAGAAATTGTATGGTCTCCTTAAAAACGATGGAGACAGTATGGAAAATCCAGCCTTTAATATGGTATGCTCTCGCACATTTTTTTCGTCTTTCATGTTTTTCTTTTCCTTTTTCTCTGCCAACACTCCAGCCTCTATATCTCCTGAACTTGTGAGCTATTATACTCATCTATGAAAGTTTAAGTAGAAATTTTTTTGTTCTTGGCATAAAATGATATTTTTTTTAATGGCTCTGCGGTAATATATTTCTGAATCCAAATGTATCCCTTGGGTATTTCAGAAAATTACAAGTCTTGGTTGGTTTTTCTGCAAATATATTTGTTGTTCTAGAACATGTATAAGAACTTCTCCATTGATAGGTCAGAACCTTAGATGAGGTTTCAGTTCATGTGGCTAGTATTGTGATCTCAATATTTTTAGTATCTTAGAATCCAGGCTTGTTCCAGCATATTATAGATATTACAACTGCCAGAGTTTCTGTTAAAAGATGACACAAAGTTCATAAGATCCTTCCATATTATTTATTACTAATAGTTTTTGAACAGCTGGATGATCATGCACGCCTTATTTTAAAGCATTTTCTGGATTCAGCAACTCAGAGTGCACTCAAAGTGTATTCCGAGGTAATGTCCACTCCTGTATTTCTTTCACTTAATGTATGCATTCTTGTGCTTTTCTTTTGCTTGGATTTTAAGGCAAACTTTTCATGAAGTTGGATCCATAATTAAATTTTGCCAATTACTCCGAGTTTTATTCGATGCCATAGATACTTGCTGGTCAAGTGGGAGTATTACAGACACCATGTTCCTCTCATCTGCAGCAAACAGATAACACCGTTCAGGAGCAATCTTCTCGAATCCGAATGACTAGAGAAGTGGATCAGAGTTTCAGAAATGACCTGGGATCTGACAAAGAAAGAAAGGTGGATGGTCTACATTTCAAATTATGGAACGACCAAAGACTTATTCGACAAAGGAGTCGAGTAGATTCCATAGAGCAATCAACACCAAGTGCTGATGCGACTGGAGCTGAATTTAGAAAGAAACGTTGCAGGGTTTGTCAGCGAAGCACCGTAAAGCAAATGGTAACTAATGATGGCACTGCTAAATATTCGGACATATCGACATACCCGCAGCATGAGGTGAACAATCACTCTGATCATGTTCCTTGGAACATCGAGCAAGAAACTGGATCTGTACTGGGATATAAGACAAATGAGTCTATGACTGACAAGAGAAGGCAGACTGGACCTTTTGTGAGTAACTTGAGTGGTGTTGGATCCACGGGATTTTCGTCAGACACTGTGGTCCCAGGCATCGCTACAGTTTGTAAATCTAACTTTGAAGCCATGCACAAGCGTGTGGAAGCTGACTCTATATCCAAAGAAGCTTCGGAAGCGATTGAGCAGCTTGAATCATGTATCTCAGGTTTGAAAATAGGATCAGATCATGTGCACCTGCTCCGGGAATTTTCTGGTCAACATGAACATATGGATAGCAATGATGTAGGATATCAGATTACAAGCCAAAGTGCTCAGAGCCCTTTTAACTACCCATCGCATCAGATCTACGGTGTGTCAACAGAAGTGATAAATCAGCCTTCGGCAAAGGTGCAAGCAATAAAAAGCATGTTCTGCCGATCAAATGGTTATTTTCCCAGGAGTGGAGGGACCTATGAAATCAGAGAGTCAAATGAAGAGCCTAACATGCCTCCTCATCAAGAATCTTCATATCAATCAGACCGACACCACAAGAATGGAATTGCAGCAAGCAGAAATTCGATGACTGCATCAAGGATGTTTTTAAATAAGCAAAACTCCGAAGATACAGCTTCTAGCTTGTACTTTTCAAACACAAGAAGTCAGCAAGCTAGCAGTTATGACAGTGCTGGTGAAGATTATTCATTCTCAGATCAGACAGGAAGCCAATATAATACTTCAAGTACAAGCAGTGGAAGTGGAGCTTCTTTTCAGTCACATGGAACTATGAGAGACTATGAAAGTTGCACAAGCAAGAGTGAGGACGATATATACTCGTCCTCAAGCGGTGATGGAACTCCTGAAGTAACTTCCAGCAGCAGTGGCAAAAGTGAAGGATATTCATCATATAATCAGCCAACAAACCATCCTGCAGGATCTACATACTCCCACTCCTCGATGAAGTCCACATCAAGGAAGAAGGTTCCTGGAGGGATTAGCAAATCAGCAAGAAGTATAAATCACAAGAAACCGAGTACAACGTGGAAGAGATTGAAAGACAGATTGGCAATTATCTCTCATCATCACCATCATCACCACCACCATCACCATGACAGCCGAGATGATCATCGCCAAGGTAGTCATTGGAAAAAGATAAATGTTGGCACACTTTTTAAGAAACACGAAGGGAAAATCATACGTTCCAAACAAGGAGATGAGGCTTATGGTGAAATGGCTGTTGAAAAACTGAGGAAATCTCTGATTCATGACAAACATCAAAAGGGTCATTTCCATGGCCTTGTGGAAGCTTTCTTGAGGCACATTTTGCACTCAAAGAAGTCGAAACTGGCAAAAGGAACCGGTGACAAATTAGCTACAAACCAGCGAGGCCGGAAAAAGGCATTGAAGAAATCACAGTGGTGGAAACTGCTGCGACACCAAAGAAGGGGAAAATATCCCAAGAAAGCAAATGTGAAGCTTGGGTTAGGCAGGAAAAAAAACCATTTAAAGGCACTCCGAAGTTGAAATAAGATGACTTCAACTCCAGTAGTTTTCATGTATTGTTGTATCTGCATTTCTATTTCTCTATCACAAAAAAAAAAAAAAAAAAAAAAAGTGCAACTTGGTGACGATGACATGATACAATCTCATTTGTGTTGATTTGAAAATATGGAACCAAAAAATATTCAACCATAGCAAAAATGTAATTATTCTAAAAAAGGAAAACACTAAAATGTGTTAAAAACTCGGCTTGTGCTATGATAAATATTTACCGCAAAAGTACTCAAATTCTGTATCAAAAAGAAGGGGGCAAAAAAAGTAATCAAATTCAATAAGAAAAACAAAACTTTCATTTTATTGTACTGTAAAATAAATTATTTTTGGTTTATTTATTATTATGCATCTCAACATTGTGTGTTGTAATAAAAAGAATAACCAAATGACGTAGATTAAAAGCACGATATGAAGTTGTTCAAATTAATAATAATTGGTATGTATGCATATAATTTTATGGGTCCAGATCCTCTGCAGTGTTAATTTTACAGCACAAGGTGCTGTGCCATCAAACGGTGTCGTTGATGGCTTTTTCTTTTCTTTTTTTTTTTTTACCGTTTGATGGCTTTTTTTTTTTTTTTTTTTTTTTTTAATTTCTTCCTTCTGTAAGGCAGCTTGGCTTCACATTTAATACTTTTTTTCTTCCTTTTGATCATACGACTTTTTGGGCTTTTGTGAAGTGTGAACACATATGCTAAATTTTGTTTTTTTTTATAATTAATTATGACAAGGGGAAGGAAATATTAATTATATATGTATTTTTTTAAACAATCAATTATTTCATATCAAGTGTATTAGTATTAAAACTTTAAAAAACAAACATAAAAAATATATTAACAAAAAACTCTCCGTAGATAATTCAATTAAGAAATATTGATTAATTTGACTTAAAAAATTTAATTAAAGAATATAATTTTTTAATAATTTTAATTTTAAATTCTTGATAATTTATTTTATATGAAATAATATATATAATTACATTCTATTAAGTTAAATTAATGATTTAAAAATAAATTATTATTATTATATAAATAATAATATTTTTACTAGTTGTTAACAATTTTTTCGAATCATTTCTCCCAATTGAATAAGTATTGTCAAGTTTTCTTTGTAAATGAATTAAAAAAAATTCTAAAAAGTCGATTTATACCCATCATTGTGTGTTTTAATACAAAGAATAACCAAATAACGTAGATTAAAAGGCACGATATGAATAAGTTCAAATTAATAATAATTGGTATGTATGCATATAATTTTATACCCATCAACAGTTGAAATATCTCTGGAAGCCAAAACATGCGATCTATTGGTAGACCAAAGAAGAGACCAATTCCCAGTTTGCAAACCAAAGATCATGTGCATTGCGGCGTTCATCTGGAAATCTCACCCGCTCCACCCATTCCTCCTTTTGCTCAATCGAGACGAATATCACAATCGGTAACGATTCGAAAGAACAAATTTTGATCATGGTTTTTCAAGAAAACATTTTTACTCGCTTTTTCTTTCAATCTCAGCCCTACGACGCCGTTGAGGTGGTGGGATGACGGCGAAATTCTTGGGGGAAGAGATGAGCAAGCAGGTGGGACTTGGTTGGCTTGTTCAAGAGATGGGAAACTTGTGTTTCTCACTAATGTGAGGGAAATACGGACGAATCCACTTGCCAAAAGTAGAGGTGATCTACCTGTTCGTTACTTGAAGGTATTTGATTTATTGTCATGGGATTATTCATTCATCCTTCAAAGAGCAGAAGCGGGACAGTACAAAGCTCTGTTCAATGTTTATTTGTTTATTCACGATACCCTTTTTGTTGTTTTGACTTCTCCTCTGCTTATGCTAGCTGTGATTTGGGCTTTCTGTAGAGTAAAAAGAGTCCCAAAGAATTTTCCGAGGAACTTTCGGGAGAAACGGATTTGTATGGTGGGTTTAATCTGATAGTGGCTGATCTTTGCTCTATGAGTATGGTTTACATAACCAACAGACCAAAAGATTGTGGTCTATCTATTGCTGAGGTTTCTCCTGGCATTCATGTTCTGTCAAATGCAAAATTAGACACGCCATGGCCTAAGGTCAGAATCTGATTGAAATATTTCATGTATGATTCACAATGACTTGATATCCAAACACAAGGATTTCTCGAGGTATTCACTATTTATTTACTTGCGTTTTTGGTTGTGTAGAGAAAAAATGGAGTTCTTCTGATTTAGGAGCTAGCATTCTTTTTTTTTTTTAATAGCCATTTACATTTAATTGTTTGATGTAAATAGTTTTTACACTTACGGAGCTGGTCCACAAATTTGAACATATCCATTACAGTGTTTGGTACAAAGGGCCAATTATTCTGTAATAGAGGTGCTAAACCCTTGACATGTTTGGTTCTCTGTAATTTTCAGCTCGTGCAACTTTGAATTTAACTAAAATCAAACAATTTTCTTCTGCAATCTTTGCCAACGATGTTTCTTTCTATGCCTTCATGGGTGAGCAATCACGCTGATTCATGTTTAACAATCAGGTATCTTGTCAGTTCTCATGAAAGCTACCCTAGTGCAATTAAACTGGTATCCATGTTTAATTATTTAGTATTCTCATGTCAAGCTACCCACACAAAATCTCGTGGCTAATCTTTAATAGCATTCTAATTTCAAATACTATACAAACACTTGATAAGCACACTATGTTTTATGATTTCTTGTGGCGTACCGTTTTCCTGTTTGAATCTTTTCCTGATTTTTGCCTTGTGTCATCTTTGGTTTTTTGGAACGTTTTCTCAATTGAGCAAAATTATGTTGTAATTGTTAAAATAGACGAGTGTTGTGTGTAATTTATCTAGTGGTCCTTTCCTTTTAATTCTTGCATTGAAGGCTCAGAGGTTGCTATGTTCTTTTGAGGAATCATTGATCAAATGCTGTGACACTGAGATTTCGATAGAGGAGATGAGCGAAAAACTAATGAATGACACAACTAAGGATGAAGAAAGCAAACTACCTCATGTTTATCCTCCAGAGTTCGAATACCATTTAAGTGCCATTTTCATCGAAGTTGATACACCTCTGGTAACTTGAACTTATCAATTCACATTTCACATCTTCGCAGGTTCAAGTTTCCTTGCATTGGAAAGGTCTCTTAAGTTACTTTTCTAACTGGCAGGGGCGATACGGCACAAGAAGCACCTCTGCAGTAGTTCTGAAAACAAGTGGTGAAGTATGCTTTTATGAAAAGTATTTAGAGGAAGATATGTGGAAGAAGCATAAAGTTAGCTATCATATTGAGAAATAGAGGTACATGCCCCTTGAAGTTCATAAATAGTACTGATGGATGCATGACAAGATTCACAACAAAACAGGCAACACAGTAGTGTGAATCAAGTGGCATAAATTTCATAGGTTTAAAATTCTGATACTTTTGAAGTAAGAAACACTTCGTAGACTTTTCTTTAGAGCTTGACTTAGTTATTATCCAAAATAAATAGGACAAATTATTTAAAAATCTCCATTCACAAGCATTTCTTTCTCTTGATTCCCTACACCTATTTTTCTTTATTTTAACTCTCTAGTGGTCCCAAATTTGAATTAAATAGTAACTATTAACTAATCATTTGTACGAGCATTGTTATACCTATTGAATCAGTCCAGACCATGAAGGACTATTGATTACACAACATTTTTGGCCAATACACTCTGGATTAATGTCCAACATGCTTTCGAATAATGAATTTGACCATAATGTCGTCAGATCATACCTAATGAGTTTTACGAAGTGTTTCTCACACTCCAACCACGCAGTCGCAATAGATGGTTTTTGTGCATGCTCAATGTTTTCAGCTTTCTTGAATCCTTATATTTATAGTTGTGATTCCAGTCGTTTAACTATGAATTAAGAAATATATAAATAGATTCTAATCCTGGTCTACAAAAAGACATGAAAAAGTCACTTGGAAAGATTGTGCAAGTAACAGCACAAAGGGACCAACAAAGCAAGCACTTTGGAGAATTGTGTCTATACATTTTTTTTTGAAACTGAAATTGTGTTTATACTTGAATTAATATTAAACTGTTTGTGTCTACACTGAATTATTTTTCGACTCTAATTTTCCTATTATTCTCCCTTAGACACATATTTTATCCAAATTTCAACACCAAATCGATATCGCAATACCAAACTGAATTGCATCAGTCGAACAAGAGAACATCATCATTTTATCTTGAGAAATTATGGTATTTGGGTCATATCTTGCAGCTCAGTTATCTGAATGGAACGATTCACCATGCGTAGTCTACAAATCCTATTTTATCAAAATTTCAACCGGTGGCTTAACTTACTCAAATTTCCGTTCATATTAATTTTAATGAGCTAATTTATTCAGGATTCTTGCCAAAAATTGTATTATACTTCATGCACCCATTGAAAATTCAAATTGTGGAATGCTTTTAACACTGAAAAATGGCCAAGTAACTGTCAAACATTTAAACACGTATATATTTTATATAATTATTTGTACATATTGAAATAAATTAGAAGTTAATGAAATAGAAACATTACATTTACATATACTTTGATTTATAAGTGATCTTGTGGGCGTGCAAGCATGTGACATATCAGAAAATGATTAAAAAAAATTTAAAATATCTAACTTCTAAACAAATTACCGGGAGCCTAGGTTCAAATGTCTATTTCAAATTTTAATATCTCAAAACATAAAGATATTAAAAAGTTGGACAACTATCGACATTATCTGTGCCAATGTATTTATAAAAATTAACTGAAATACATTGCCCGAATTTGACAAGAGATAATCTAAGGAATGAAAAGAAACTGGGCATGCGTTGCAGGCCTTACGGAAACCTACTTTTGGGCCAAACAGAAATCCAATGGATATTATAAGATGCTTACGTTTAGTAATATATTAAGGTAACGCAGGCCTTACGGTCGGAAACCTACTTTTGGGCCAAATAGAAATCCAATGGATATTATAAAATGCTTATGTTTAGTAATATAGTAAAGTATCATTTGGTAGGTATGATGGGATAAAAAAATATATAAAAAAAATAATATAATGTAATAAAAAATTATAGTGACTATAGTATTTGATTTGATTGATGAATTATAGTTTATTTGATTTTGATTGATTAAATTTATGTAAAAATGATAAATTATCATTTTCTCCTTTTAACAATAAATAAAATATGAATAATATTATTTATAAGAGATAATATATTAATTTAAATTAAATGATTTGATTGATATAAGATAAATAGTTAATGATTTGATTGATATAAAATAAATAATTAATATATTGATAAATAATATGAGGAGCAGAACGTGAGATTGGATAAAATGAATTATACACATATTAATAATATAGGCTACCAAACGGAGCCTAAGTAAACATGGATGTTATAGACAATCGATTTTATCCAACAAAAATAATTAAATGAAATGTGAATCGTCGCCAGTCGTCGGTGGTGGTCCCTCCGGTGACTCGCGGATTGACTCGGCCGAGTCACCGAGTTTGCTCGTTTATGTTGACTCGACAGTCAACCCCCCGATTTCCGTGGATTTTAATGTTCCGATTGCTTTTTCGGCTCCTCCAGCTTCTCATTTGGTCTCTTTTAGGGATGTCGTGGATTCATCGTCCTCTGGTTCATGCAATTTGAGCTTTGCGGGTGTTGCGGACTTGATGATTGAGGCCTTTGCTCCGACGTTTCGCAATGAGATCCCCTGGATTCTCTTTTCGGATCAAGTTATTTCCTCCCTCTCCGAGCCTTTTAAATTTGCTTTGATTGAGAGGATTTCTGGAAACAGGGGTATGACGCCGAATTGTGATATTATTGATGCAATTTCCCATATTAGCTTAAAGGGTTCGTACACGTTGAAATCTTTTCCTCGGGTTTCATGGTTTTAACTTTGTCTGTAGAGGAGGATTACCTGTTGTTTTGGAGTAGGACTGAGGTGTCTATTCGATCTGTCACGATTCGATTTTCTAAATGGACGCCAGAATTTAAATTTGATGAGGAGTATTCGGTTGTTCCAGTTTGGGTCAAATTTCCCAACTTGCCCCTTCATCTTATGATAAAAAAAAGTCTCTATCCGACTGCAAAGATCCTAGGTAATCCAGTTAAGATTGATGTGATTACGACTGATGCTTCTCGGGGTTCGTTTTCTAGGGTTTGTGTGGAGATGGATGTTCTCTTGGATCGCCCTGAACATGTTTGGGTTGGTTGGGGTGATCATTGTCAGATTGTTGAGGTTGTGTATGAGAACGTTCCTCATTTTTGTACACACTGCAAGTTACTGGGACATTCTATTGAGTTTTGTTCTCGGAATGGTCACTCGGTCCGTAGTTGATGGCCTAGGCGTCATCGAAAGTCTTCTCAAAATCATCAGGATTCCAGCGTGAGTCCTGAGGTCCCGTCTCAGACTGTTTAGCAAGATCTGGTTCCTCCCTCTAGTTTAGCAATGACTGTTGATGTTAATGTATGGACTCTTAAGACGGGTAGACACTGGACCCGTCACTGGAGGCGTCAGATTCAACGTCATGTTCTGCCCCAGTCTTCGGTGAATCCCATTGAAGCACTTCGGGCCTTCAAAGATGATGATGTTGTGGTTGTTTCGACAGCTGAGGATAGTCCTCATTCGGATTCTCAGGCGGCTGTTGTGGATGTCCCTTTTTTGAGAGAGGTGGCGGTTTTGGTTCTGCCACAGACTAATATTTCCCCTGACGGTCAGGGTTCTGATGCGGGTTCTGGTCAGTTGCCCTTGGTGGCTCCTCCTCGTACGAAGTCTTATCCTCTCGTTCTGGGCCCTATTCTCCTTGATCAATCAGAGGTGTTTAAGTGGGAGTTGTTGCGGGTGAATGCTTTTTTGGGACACAAACTTCTGTCTTCTAGTGGGAGCTTCAACCCACAGTTGTGCTTGCGTGCAAAGTAGGTTGCGCAAAAGAGCAGGGTTCCTACTGTTTGGACGAACCCTATGTCACGACGTCACTTCAAGAAGACTCATAGCACGACGTCTGCTTCTCTGGATAGAACCTCTTGACTTTGTGATGTGGGTGTTGTTTTCGCTTGTGGCGGATTATGGTGGGCGTTCACTGCAGGTTTTTCCTTGCCCATTGATGTTTTATTTTATTTTATGGACTCTTGTAGTCTTTTATACTTTATGTTTTTATGTTCTTTTGTAGCCTTTGGAGAGGTCTTGGTTTAGTCCCTCTCTCTCTCTGTTGTTTGTTCTGCTGCTTTCAGTTTATAAAATAAGTGGCTATGCCACATTTTCTTTAAAAAAAACTAAAGTGAAGTTCCAAAAGAAATGTCAAACATCTCAACCAATATATTTTTATCCCGACAAATTTTAAAGAAAGGAAGCCACAATTAATTTAAATACTAATATTATGATGCTTTCGTTTTCCATCTTCACTGGGAATCCCAAAAACATACATGACTACAATTGGTGAGGTGTGTAAATATTAGTCAGTTATATTCATGTAAAAAACACCAGTCACTTGTATGAATGTAAAAATCACAAAACTCACTGGGCTATTTCTAGTACACTGTTGCAATGTGTCTGCGCCTAAAAAAAATCGGATAATATTTTATATGTGAAATAAATCAAACAAAAAGAAGGATTAAACAACCTACTTTATGATTGTTTGCACACCCAAGCTCCCCATGATAACTACGCACCCCAACCTAAAAACTGAAATAAGTAAAATATAGTATAGCCAAGAGCCAAGGATGCAACACATTGATATTAAACTTTATTTTGTGAGGGAAATAATTAAAGAATTGCTCTGGCAGGTGTAATGGAAATTTGGACACCATAATAGTATCGCTCATATTTATCCGAAAAGTAATTTCAAGGTAGATTCATTTTTTAAAAGTAATACTATTGGCTTCTATCAACACACGTGATGATATGATAAAAATTATATCATATTTTTATTTATATTTTAGATATATATCAGAATATTGCATAGATATTCATAATTTTAGTTGATTTATACATTAAAATTTTACATGGACTGAAACTCTCTTCCTATAAATTAGATATCTCTAACCCGAGGTTGTACTTTTTCTTAACTTCTCCCTTCCTATAAATAAGAGATCTCTAACCCGAGTTGTACTTTTTCTTAACATATCCCAATCCTTTTCTAAAACATCTTATACGTCTTTTATACATCTTTCACATATTTTTTATTCCTTGCAATTTCCACATTTTTTCCATTGAATCCTATGCTGAGAGCGTCGGAGTGGCTTCACCTTCAGGCGAAGTCATCTCACATATTTTCTTTGATACACAACAATATTTTGGGATCATTAGGCTCGGTTTATTGAATCAACTGGTTCGTTGATTACCAGTTTGAGGTAATTTATTTGATGCAAAATTTTGAACTCATCAGTTGGAGCCGTATGTGGGAACAAAAATTAATCCCGCGAGTATAGTCTCCACGGTGAGTGCAAGAATGACTGTCTTGGGATCTAGGGCTTCTTGGTTTCTTGGTGAATCGGCTTGTAGACTCCCTCGGCTATTATATTACAGTTTATCTTATTACATTGACGATGATCAACGCTCTATCGCTTAGAGTTTCTTCGATTTACATCTATGAATCTATTTCTCTAGAGGAAGGTTGTCTTGGACCCTTTGTACTCCGTGTATCATTTCTATTATTCTTGACGCACTCTAAAATATTGATTAACTCTACTTAAAATTTTTAATTAAAATATATAATTTTTTAATAATTATAACTATTAAAATTTTGATAATTTATTTTATATGAAATAATATATATAATTTAATTCTATTAAGTTTCATTACTGAGAGAGTGTTTGTGAGAGCTTATAAGCTCTGTTTAAGAGCTTATAAAATCTTTAAATCTGTTTGGAAAATTTTTTGTCAAATCGAATATAATCTGTCAAAATAAGTTGTTTGACAGCTTATAAGTTGTTTTTTTTAAAAAAGTAAGGGGACCCTACTTTTTTAGAAAAAAGATCAGATTTAATATTTTACTTCTTCATATTATCCTTATATATTTAATTAAATTCCCACTCTGCCTTCTGCCCATTTTTTGTACATAATTTATCAAAAAAAATCTAAATTAAAATTTAAAATATTTTAATTTTTTAAATATATTTTTAACATTTAGAATAAATTTTAAAATATTTTTTTATATATATTACTATTTTGCATTACTTTGGTAATATTATACCCTTTTGGTAGGGATGGCAATGGGGCGGGGACATGTTTGTCGTGCCCATTCCCGTCCCCAAATTGAAAACTCATCTTCATCCTCGTCCCAATCCCCGGTTGTACGTAATTGGGGAATCCCCGTACCGATGGGGATGGATCCCCGAACCCGTGGGTTGAAGATTGGGAGCGGAAGAGAAGGAACGCAAAGAAAATAAATTTAGTATTTGGTTTTCTGTATGCAACGTGCAAATAAAAATTTTAAATAATATTAAAATTATTATTATTAATAATTATAAATTATTAATAATATCGGTCTATCGGAACGAGTTTGAGGATGAGGATAGCATACCCATACCCGCCGCAATCTGCTGCGGAGATTTTTAAAAATCCTCGAACCCGAACCCATACCCAATAACTCCCCTCCAAACCCGCCCCGTTTCGGATTTTTCCCGCGGATATTCGAACCCGCGAGAAAAATTGTCATCCCTAATTTTTGATAATTTTGACAATAAAAAAATCTTATAATACCAAGCACATCAACATATTTAAGTTTTTTTTAAATAAGTTCACCCAAACGCTTTAACAATTTATTTTTAAAATAAACCTGACAGTTTATAAGCTCCTAAAACAGCTTATAAACTCTAGCTTATAATTTGTTTTTAATAAGTTTAGCCAAACACGCTTTAATTTGAAAATAAATTATTATATTAATAAAAAAAATTTACTAGTTGTTAGAAATTTTTCCGCATCATTTCTCCAAATCTAATAAAATATTGTCAAGTTTTCATTGTAAATGAATAGATTTTTTTTACCATGAAAAGTCGATTTCTGTTCAAGGGGAGAAAAAAAAAGATGAGAAAAAAATTGTGAGAAAATAGTCAATTTTGGGGCAAACGCTTTACATGGATTAATCGATTTTTTTTAAAAATAATATATAGTTATTATTTCCTTGGCCTTGTCTTAATTTATTAATTTTTCTTAATTCTTTTTAAAAAAGAGAACCAAAATTTGGGACATGTTATTTCACAAGAAGCCCAAGAATTAGTACATTTCAATAATCAAAAGGTGAGAAAAATGGGCATCAAACTGCAGTATTGCACTATCACAAGAAGCCAAATTTGCATGATAAAAGAAAAGAAAAGAAAAACCATTAAACGACGCTGTTTTATAACACAGCCCAAGGTGTTGTTATCCCTACATTGCAGAGGATTTAAATTCGAGACAAAGTAGCCGGAGATTACATATCAGCCACAATGGCTTTCTCAAAAGCAAAAGATATTTTTCTGAGTGATTCAATGAGCAAGACTGTTGTCTTTGTCGCGTCTACGACTCGCTGTATACGTTTGGGATTTAGGGATGGTTGCAAGGGACAGAATCCCGTAGAAACTACTTGACCATGTGACTAATATAGCAAAGAATGTTGTATGTTTAGAATTTCATTTTCATTTGTTTTGTTTGTTTCGATAATTTATATAATTTCTCAATTTCTGATAGAGAAAGATCGCTGGTACTGGGGACGACAAGAATGTTGGGGTTGGGGCTTCCACTGGGGGACGAGAAGAATGTTGGGGCTTCCACTGGGAACGACGAGAATTCTGGGGATGTGGCTTTCACTGGGGACGACAAGAAGGTAAGATAGATTAATCGTTCGCTGGTATCTTTGTACTCGTTCGCTGGTATCAATTTTAATCGAAAAGGGGTGTGCAAAATTTTTCATCCTCACAAAGGTCTTAATCTAATCTTGGTTTGTTATTTGTGCTAAATCTAATCTCGGCATATGCACATTGTTATGGCCACAATTTTTTTCTAAGGCATTATAATTGTCAGCCAAGATGCTAAATGCACATTGTTATATTTTGCAGGTCTAGAGTTGCTTATTGACTATGTTGTTTAATGCTAAATCTTTGGTTCTATGGATATCATTTAATACAACAGTTGATACCATGACAAACAAAAACGAACCGACATTATGTCGTTACTAATCACCATCACTTTCTGACTGACTTAGTACAACATAAAGGTGCAATATTTAGAATATTCTGCTTTGTCAGATTATCGTCGAAGTAATTTGTTATTTTCAACTTTGAAGCATATTAATGAATTAAATATATTTTTTTAAATATAAAAAAGTATAGTGTCTAGTATCTTTTTTTTTTTTTTTGTGTTTTGTGCTTTTTGTTTTATTATTTTTGATAAGTTTTTATGCTTATCGTTTTCAATGTAGTCTTTAAAAATTAATAGATCATCATCAAAGTATAGCTCAAAAATCAATGATTGAATTTGCATAACTATGTTCTTTTGAGAATGCAGTGATCAAATGCGGTGACAGTGAGATTTCGATCGAGGAGATGAGTGAAAAACTAATGAATGACACAACTACGGATGAACAAAGCAAACTACCTCATATCTATCCTCCAGAGTTTGAATACCATTTAAGTGCCATTTTCATCGACGTTGATACACCTCTGGTAACTTGAACTTATCAATTCACATTTCACATCTTCGCAGGCTCAAGTTTCCTTGCATTGGAAAGGTCTCTTAAGTTCCGTTTCTAACTTGCAGGGGCGATACGGCACAAGAAGCACCTCCGCGGTAGGTCTGAAAACAAGTGGTGAAGTATGCTTTTATGAAAAGTATTTAGAGGAAGATATGTGGAAGAAGCATACAGTTAGCTATTATATTGAGAAATAGAGATACATGCCCCTTGAAGTTCATAAATACTACTGATGGATGCATGACAAGATTCACAACAAAACTGGCAAAATAGCAGTGTGAATCAAGTGGCACAAAGTTCTTAGGTTTAATATTCTGATACTTTTGAAGTAAGAAACACTTTTTAGACTTTTCTTTTGAGCTTGACTTTTAGTTATTATCCAAAAAATATGGATTTCTTGATTTATATTTTTGAAAAATAAAAGAATATTTTTATCAAGCAAAAAAAAAATTGATTATCAAGATTGATGAAACATGAAATTTGTAGTGGCAAAACATCCCGATACTTGTTTCCAATTTTGCTTCTCTCTCATGTTGTCTTTGTATTTTATTTTTATTATTCACAATTTAAACTTTTTGAAATTTCTAAAGGGTCAATGCTATTTTATTACATGACAAATGCATTATTCGTTCTTTGGTTTCGAAATCTCTTTAGCCAAATGACACCAGTGTGTGCATTAGTTTCCAAAATTGTTAGGATTGTGGGCTACCTCTCTCTCAATATATAAATGCAATGATTAATAAACAAAATAAATGTTCACAATAATAATTTATCCTCAATTTTATGATTTCGTCATTCTTATTTCACAAAATTTTAAACTTTTATCACTTCTTGATATGATATACATGTGTATTAAAGTTTAATATATAATATAATTTTGATTATACTAATTTAATTATATTTGGATTTTTCATCAAATATAATTAATCAATTAATGTGTGTGTGTTTCGAATAATTTGTTTTTAAAATTTTGAATATTTGTTTATAATATCTAAAAATATCAATGATTTATAATTCAATACAAAACTTTAATTTAAAATAAAATAATTAAATATAATAAATGATTAAAATTGGCTCTAAATAGGTGTCTTGGTAGTTGGTAGGTTGAGTAGATGAACCTTGATCATGTCAGGACTTCGATTTTTTCCATTAGTACCTTCTTGGTTTACACTAGGTCGGTTTACACATCTAGAATAGTTTTTACTCAGTACACACCTAAATATAGCGACTACAGGTTCTCAAATCATAAAAAAAAATTAATGATTAAAAAATTACCCCAAAAAAACATCAATTTAAATTCTGTATTAAATCTATGAATTTTTTAGTAGATAAATATCACCCTTTTATCTAGTTTAACAAAATTATTATTACTATTATTACTAAACTTAAGACCCTATGATATCATGCTCGTCATTTTATTCAATACTAAATTTACTCTGATTTGACTAACACCCGTTAGTTAAAAAAACAAAAAAAAAAAAAAGAACTATTATTATCAATTTTTCAACAATTGATATAAATTTTGAAATTTTGTATAATTTTATTTTTTGCGTATGAACACATCACATATATCAAAGATATTAGCCAAGTTGGATGGCACTTCCCTCTCTGATCCCACCTATTTCATTCTTCTATTGAGTCGGCTAACTGTAACTATAAGCTACACGCCTCGAACTCGTATAAAGATTCTTCCTCTAGGGCCTCCTTTCACCTTTTGTTAGCGACCGTCGATAAAGATTCATCCCCAGCTCAGCTCTTATTGCTAGCTCTTTTCCTTTTTGCCTGGCACTGAAGAGATGTCCAACACACGAAACCGTTCCAAGTCACTCTAGCGGAGAGACTCAAGCAGTTAGATGTCCTTTCATCTCGAATCGAATCTCCACAGAATCTCCATGCATGCGTTCTTTATCTCCTCCCCTCAGCCATACATCTCTTGCGTGCACGTGAATATTAGTATTATATAATTTATATTTAATGTTTGGTTTTTTTCTGATTATTAAATCTAGAAACCGATGGAAAACAAAACCTTAAAATCCAAATTACCAAAGTTCAAAATCGAAATCGAAGGGAAACGATTTAGGTAGTGTTTGCAACTTCTAAAAATAAGTGATTATGAAGACATAATATATGTTCAAAATTGAAACATAATATTTGATGAAAAATTCAAATATTATTAAATTAGTATAATCAAAATTATATTATATGTGCAATCTGTGAGGTGGTCTTACATATTGTGTTGGTTCACGCAGAGTATTAGATCATGATAATGCTAAGTTGTCTTCTCATTCGTCGAGCTTAGAACCTGTTGAATCGAGATCAGTAGATGAGCCAGTAAGCTATTTCCCTTCAAGTTTAGCCACTGATATTATTTGCTTGATGCCTTTTGGAAGGTTGTTCTGTTTCTTCTCATATATTTTTTAAAAATATTGTTTGTAAATTAATTTCTATGGCAAGGTCTGCCCAATCTGCTTAACAAATTCGAGGAACATGGTTTTTGGGTGCGGTCATATGGTAAGATTCGATTGCTGATTATACTTGAATTAAATGTCTACCACTAACATGAGGCATGTGTGTTGTCCTCAGTAAAATCAACACTTCGTATTTGAGTTCTTTGCCTCTTAAGATCAAATTGGCTTACCTCTTAAGTTGTGAAACTCTTGGGAAATGGATTACATGAACATCATATAGTGAAGGAAAAAAGTAAAATAAACTTGTTGGCAATGATTTTACATGTGTTAGGATATCAACCTAAGTCCCACATTGGTAAATCAAAGAAATAATCATGGGTTAATAAATAGAATGATATCTCCATTGGTATGAGGCCTTTTGGGTTGGTTCCCAAAAACAAAACCATGAGGCACCGTTTGGTTTGAGTGATAGGATAAATAATCCATAGATAAGTAATATAATGTAAATTAAAAATAAATAAGAAAAAATGGTTAATACATTATTTGATTTGATGGTTAGATTATAATTTATTTGATTTAATTGATGTAAAATTATTAATTAATAAATAGATAAATAATATGACGAAAATAAGGCAAAATTGATTGGGATAAGTTATACATAGATTAATAATACATCAAACCACCCAAAGTGGCAATATCATACCATTGTGGAGATATCCGGATTCCATTGATCTAACAAGTGGTATCAGAGCCATGGTCTGATCAAACCAATGTGGGTGGAATCCTCGAAATTAAAAACGAAGGAGGTGAGGCTCCCGGTAAGATCCGTGTTAAGCTCTCGAGGGGTGATACTCCCGGGAATTCATGTAAGACGTGTGCCTCAACGCAGTGTAGTGGAGTAGCCTCGATTGGAGACGGATTGAGGGGAGGCCAGGACCATGTGAATAATGGTGTGACTTCGTTTGAGGGGAGGATTGTTAGGATATCAACCTGCTTCTATTCCCCAAACTGTTAAAAAATAAAAATCATCTTTCTCTTTTTTCTTTTTGATTAAATCTTTCTGAGAGTATCGTAGTTTAGATTTGTGCCAAGGTTTTAAGTCCCACATTGGTAAATCAAGGAAATAATCATGGGTTAATAAATGGAATGATATCTCCATTGGTATGAGGCCTTTTGGGTGGGTACCCAAAGTATGTGAAGATATCCGAATTCCATTGATCTAACAACATGCCACTTTCATAACTGCAGAAAGTAAGGTGTTTTGGAAAAACCTACAATTTTTGTGAGAGAATTTTGTCGGACCAGACTTCCTAGACTGAATGCTGTCTAGCAAACCTCTACTTATCAGAACAGTCCTAGATCGTGTAATGAAGGGGTGTGACTTCGTTTGAGGGGAGGATTGTTAGGATATCAACCTAAGTCCTACATTGGTAAATCAAGGAAATAATCATGGGTTAATAAATGGAATGATATCCATTGGTATGAAGCCTTTTGGATGGGTACCCAAAGCGGACAATATCATACCATTGTGGAGATATCCGAATTCCATTGATCTAACAACATGCCACTTTCATAACTGTAGAAAGTAAGGTGTTTTGGAAAAACCTACAATTTTTGTGAGAAAATTTTGTCGAACCAGACTTCCTATACGGAATACTGTCTAGCAAACCTCTACTTATCAGAACAGTCCTAGATCGTGTAATGAAGGGGTTTGACTCTGAGGTCTCATATAAAAAACTAGTAATGAGTACGTACAAAAGAAACTCGTAGAACACCATGAGCTTTCAATAAAAATTGTGGCTTGAATTTTCCGAGTATTGGAACTTGGAAGAGGTTGAAATTGAATTATATAAAAGTGTTATTTTCACAACAAATATATATGGGATGGATCCATTTCATAGACCGTGAGAATTGTTAACGAATACAAAATGTTTAAGACAAGATTTTGGGTTTTAGACCAAATACAATTAAAAAAATAAATTTAATCTGTAGATCAAATCAAACTAATAATTTAGAAAAAATTTGAACTCATAGATCACAAATTAAATAGGTAATATTTGAAAGAATTTTTAGAAAACATTTTTTAACTTTTTTAAATAAAATTTTGTAAAGAAAAAATTAAAAAATATAGTATGTCTAAAATCGTATAATTTATTTAGATAAATTTAGTTAATTTCTTTGCTCAAAACAATCGATTGTATGGATAATTTTATTCGTACTATAATATAATGTGATTTGATCTTAGTTATACTAAAAAAAAAATCGTGGTAAAGGGAGTCTCCACGTAAGAACAATATTTCTTGGTTTTTTTAAATTTTTTTTTGAAATATATTTATTTGGTTTTTGAGGGAGTTTGAAAAATGACGTTGATCAACCAAACTTTTTTATTTATGACTTTTATTCAAAAATAATTTATAAAATGACCTTCAAATACAAAGTAATGCAAAAACAAAACAAAAGGTTTTTGGTTTCCTCCTATTTGGGATAGTTCGGACTTCGGAGTCCTACAAGGTGTAGTGATGCCGCGAGATGTATCTCGTTCACCGTCGTACTACTTTATGAAGTTCATGTGTTATGACAATTGCGAAAGAAGTCATATCTTCCTTTCGTTGATTTTATCATATATAACGTGACCAGGCAAGTGTAGGGATAAAATACTTGTTTTGACATAGTTATTATGCTCGTGGCAGGCGAAAAAGCCGCTCCCCTGCTTCGAAGCATCGGAAGAGCCGGTCACCAACACCAAAGCGCAACCGGAGACGCAGAAGTCGAAGTTCATCTTTGTCCCCTTCAACAAGATCTCGTAGTGCCAGTTTGACATCAGCTGAGAAAAAGGCTGTCAATTTCAAATTGAAAAAGGAGGAAGAAGAAAGGATACGGTAAAACACAGTTTCTCTTTGGGTCTTTTAGCGAGAGATTTTGTTTGTTATCTGCTTGCATAGGCAACATGTTCAAGGATTTTCATTATTTATAAGTTGGAGTGGAACGGAGAGGTGTTCGGTTGTTTTTGTTCTGATAAATTTATTTCTGTATAGGTAAATTTTAGGAGCTTTTGTGTAAGATGCAGCCTGTTGGATGGTTATGTAGTTTATGACAAGTCACACTTTGTTCTATTTTATATTTTCTCGAGTGTAAGAAATTTGGTTATTGGCCAAACTTTTTCATGTTATGATGTGGCATTTGTGAGTTAAGTTTATTTTTGCATGCAGAATGCAGCATGAGGCAGAGCTTAAACAATTAGAAGAAGAAACTGCGATGAGAGTGGAGGAAGAAATTCGTAAAAGGGTCGAGGAGAAATTGGGTTCTGAAGAAGTCAGGTTAGAAATTGAAAGACGAATTGAAGAAGGTCGAAAGAAGCTATTTGATGATGCTAAAGCTCAACTTGTAAGAGAAAAGGAAGCAGCTCTTGCTGAGGCCAGGCAGAAAGAAGTAAGCTCCATGAGCCCAGCTTATGCAATTTTTTTTTTATTAAAGAAATCATTTTTGACTAGCGATTTGTATCATGATTCATTTAACGTTTTAGGTACAATATTGTATAAGGTTTGTTCTTTGGAAGCTTTTTAATGGTACTGGATCTATGCTGTAAATGTTTGGGCCACCCAGGAGTAGCCTGTACAAAATTTTGGTTTTGTAGAGGATGCAGTTCCATGCATTACATGCTTACATTCTACTGTATTATTGCCAAGTAGAACCAACTAATGGACATTCTGGTATACAAATCACTAATTTTTGCAATGGCTCCAGTGTCTTAGCAATTTTACCGTGACCTCTACTTGGTTAAAATTTGAAAATTTTAATTTACAATTACCATTTTGATGTCATATTCATCTTCTACGTCAATGCATCAAAGTGTATGCTCGTAAATTGTGGTGAGTGTGTTCACTTCACTACGCTTATGCTAGTATCACAATACAATCACGATCTATTCTACATGAAGTGTGATTCACAAAACTTAGTTGAATTCTCAATCTCAGGAACAAGCTCGGAAGGAGAGGGAAGAGCTTGATAAGATGCTGGAAGAGAATCGCAGAAGAGTAGAAGAGGCTCAAACGAGGGATGCCCTGGAACTGCAGCGAAAAGAGGAAGAAAGACTGAGGGAGTTGGAATTGATTCAAAGACAAAAGGAAGAGGCTGCTCGAAGGAGGAAGATTGAAGAGGAGGAAGAACATTTGAACCAGACCACATTATTGGGTAAGAGCAAGTCTCGAGCAAAACTGATCGGTCTATAAACTGGCATTGGCCAATTCAAACAGGGTTTAAAACAAGTCTCCCCGACTTTACCATTGTACTCCTTAAACATTGTTTTTTCACCCGTGAAGCGATGTTTCTATTTTCTTGGATGTGTTATTTCGAATGCAAGACTATACGCAGGTTTTTAGTTTTAGTAGTTTTGTCGGGACAGGCTTAGAAATTAGAACTTTGAGACTCATTGCAAGGTAATTGGTTCAAGGTTCAAGCAAAAGGTGGTTCCTGGGACGTACTTATTTCGGAGGGTTATGCTAAGTATTCATTAATATTTGTAATACAGTGTTCAGGATTGTAATATTTGTGAAAAGGAAATTTGGTGCCATTCCAAAACATTCTGTACATCTTTGGAACCCATAAAGAGTGGCGTTTGGATCCTGTACACAGCACGATGTCTTGCATTATAGAGCCATTGCATCATTTGTAATACATAGTTTAATTTGAACTAAACAAAATTCTCAATGCTAACACGATTTATTCTATCTAGCTAATTAATGTCCAATCCCGTACACTTGTATTATCTATGAGGTTCACGATAATTACACTTTCTTCTTCACGCCAATCACACTTGAACCAAACGTGTCGGCGTACGCACCTTAAATCGCTAAATTATTACCAAATACGTAATATAAACTTATGATGCGTGTATAAATGCAGTCTTTTTTATAATTAAAAAAAATTGATCACCAAACATTTTTTAATGATTTTTTTTGAATTAATAATATGCATGCAATGAATTGGTGAGATAGTGGATAGAGACTGCCAAATTTTCCAAGATTTTTTAATTTGGTATACTGAAAATATTTGCCCATCGGATAATAGAATTAGCCATTATAATTCATGCCATTTATTTCTCCCCTCCCTTCGGATATATTTACTTCAATTTCATACAAACTTTGAACAACAAACTTACTATCAAGAAAAAAAAAATGTCCTCACTTCGATTTTCTAGCATCAATCTACTAATTCTTGCTGCTACACTTCTTGTTTCCCCGACCCTTTCCACATCTAGACATGCATCACTTCAACACCCCCATGCGATCGAAGCCGGGTTTCGAGTACCCTTACGACGAGTCGATTCCGGCAATACTTTCACCAAGTTCGAGCTCTTGCGACGTGCAATGAGTCGGGAAAAACAGAGGATCAAACAGCTTCAAGCTATGGCTGTGTCTGCATCAGATTATCACCAGGCTAACGACTTCGAATCGCCTATTCATGCCGGAGATGGCGAGTTCTTAATGAAACTCTCTATTGGAACTCCACCAGTATCTTTCTCAGCTATACTCGACACGGGAAGTGATCTGGTCTGGACCCAATGCCAGCCTTGCAAGCGATGTTTCCCTCAAACAACCCCGATTTTCGATCCCGAAAAATCCTCATCTTTCACTCACTTGCCCTGTTCCAGCATACTCTGCAGCGCACTGCAGCCCTCTTCTTCTTGCGATGATGGAAAAAGCTGCCAGTATACATATTTGTATGGTGATTTTTCGAGTACCGAAGGTGTCATGGGGCTCGAAACGTTCACATTCGACAATGTTTCGGTCCCAAGAATCGGATTCGGCTGTGGTTTCGCTAACGATGGGATTGGTTTCGACCAAGGGGCGGGGCTGGTGGGGCTCGGCCGCGGAGCTCTGTCTCTTGTTTCCCAACTCAAAGCACCAAAATTTTCCTATTGTTTAACATCCATCGATTCAAACAAGCCCGGCATGCTTCAAATAGGATCCTTGGATAAAGAACCCGCAATGGAACCATTAAACGTCAAAGCAACCCCTTTGATCAAAAACCCATCTTTACCTACGTTTTACTATCTTTCCTTGCAAGGGATAACAGTCGGGCACACGCGATTGAGCGTCGAGAAATCGAGTTTCCAGATCCAAGAAGATGGAAGTGGTGGCATGATCATTGATACAGGCACGACCATCACATATCTCCCAAGAAACGCATACTATCTTGTTAAGAATGCGTTCGTTTCGCAGATGAAATTACCCGTAGACAATTCTCCTTATGGAAAAGTGTTTGATCTTTGTTTCATACTTCCCACGTCGAACGACACTGCTAGTACTATCGATCATATTGAGGTTCCAAGAATGGTGTTCCATTTTGAGGGAGTGGACTTGGAGTTGCCGGAGAAGAACTACTTCGTGGCGGATCCGAGCGGAGGAGCGTGTCTGGCTATGGGGAGTACTTCGGATGGTATGTCCATTTTTGGGAATTTTCAGCAGCAAGATTTGTTGGTGGTGCATGATCTTATTAAGGAGACTGTAGGTTTTGTGCCAACAAAGTGCGACCAAGTATGAGAAACGAGCTAGCTAGCTAGCAAATGAATACTTAAAACAAATAAACAAAATAATACATTTCATGAAACTAAATGCCAGGCTTGCTACAACTGCATGATGAGTTTCTATATCATGTAATTTTAACTTTTCGATTCATTTATTAATCAATCCTAGCTCACGATCCGATATAAGATGGGCTAGCTATCACGTTACACGCGGCACGGTAATTAATCCGCATGAGACAGAGGTATCACAATAAAGTAGTTAAAAAATAAATTCCAACTATTGACATCAGCAGACACGTATGCAAAGTGTGTGCAATATAATATATATTAACATGCATGTAACGGTTTAATCGGTTACCTAATCATCGCATGCACAATGCAACGGTTTTATTAAACCGTAATAAATTGCAACGGTTTAATAAAATTCATAGCAACAAACTTTTTAAAAATCAATATTGGAACATCATATAAAAAAATGTTTAAATATAAAATGATTTTATTAAACCATCGCACAGTACGACGGTTTTAAAAACAAATTAAACCATCGCAACGTGCAGCAGTTTTTACAAAAGCTTCGCAACATCATATAAAATATATATATATATATATATATATATGCTTGTGTGTGCAAAGCTTTTGAAACAATCATTGCAATTTGCGACCTTTTTTTTCCCATTTCTTCGTTAATTTTTTTTTATGAATTTTAAACTAACGGGTGTGTTAGATCAAATCAGAGTAATTTTGAATAAAATGACGAGCATGATACGATAGGGTCTTGAGTTTAATAATAATAGTAATAATAATTTGTTACACTAGCTAGATAAAAGGGTAATATTTATCCACGCACAAATTCATAGATTTAATACAGAATTTAAATTATATAAATCGAACCTATTTAACCAGACAAGATAAATGGCTCAGTTTTTATTTATTTATTTGACGTTTGAAACGAAATTTGTCTTGCATCTCCCTACTTTTTTTGGCATGAATCCTAAATCCAGTAATTTATTTATTTAAATAATAAACATGACCCGAAATATTTTTAAAAAAAACAAAAAAAATTTGCTGCCGCATGGGATATATGCCCTAAGCTGTTCGTACTACTGAGCATAAACCAAGCAGCGGAGCAAGAAGAATACGGGTGGGTCTCTCGTCTATTTCGCATCAAGAACTATTTTTTCTTGCCGGTTAGTGATTTACATTCTTGGTTATTTGTTTTCCTTGCTGCATTTGTTTGTTCTTAATGTTATTTTTCCATTCCGTGGTATGAGATGATTTAGAAGAGAAATGGGCTTTCACGATAGATAGATAGATATATATATATATATATGCCCTAAGCTTTCTTATTACTAAGCATAAAGCAATGAGCTCTCGTCTTTTTGGTATTTGCTTGAGGTTGGTGACTGAGTTTTTTGGTTATTTGGTTTTCTGGTGTGAGATTTTCAGAAAAAAAAAAAAAATGGGATTCTTTAGGAATGCGTTCGAAAGGTCCAAAGTAATTTGGACTACAGGAGCTCCTCATTTGTCCCACGGAGCTGCTATCGCAATTTTTGGAATTGTGACAGCGGATAGCTACAGGGGAAAAACGGAAAAATCAATGGAGTCATTGGTCAAGGACTCGGGAGACCATCTTAAGGTAGCAAAGGAGACCAACCAAATGGTTGGTGACATTCGAGGTGCCGTGGTAAGGATTCTAATTGTTAGCGTAAAAAATCATGTATTAATTAGCTAGTAATTATATTATTGGGCTGCTCATTAATTTTTATTTGAATTGTGCAGGTTGGTGGAAACAATGAGGGGCAGAAGAAATAGGCGGTACTTTTTGTTTAATCTAAACTACAATCAATAATTGACGATCTTAATTTGTGTGATTGAAGATCGTCAATTAGTATCGATTTTTTAGCTTGCAATATGTTTGCCATTTGAGATATATGGGAAAGTTTCACGACTGATCATAGCTTTTGAAGAAAAAACTTTACCTACTAGACAATATTTTTCTAAATGTTGGCGACCAAGTAGCACTAGATCGATCTGAGGAGAGAACTAAAATAATTAAGGCACTGCTGCATATCTTTGGTTTGGCCTGAGATAGCTTTAATTAGATGTTTGACTCTTTGAACTATATATATATATATCTTCTGAATTCATAGTTAGTTATCACCCAGTAAGAAAAGAAGAAAAACCTACAAGAAGTACGTAGGAGGTCTGCAATCCGGAGTTGCTTTCTTGGAAGGGAAAGTCTCCAAAACCATTGATATCGATCTGCACGTTATTTGTTATCATCAATCGTGTACTGTTGCCTGACCATATATAAAAGCAAATTCTATCAACATGCATTTTAGCCTTTATTTCGACATGCATATGTGTTGGATTATTTCGTTAAAAAAAAAACCTTAAATGTACGTAAGTATCATTTAGTTAAATCAATAGCTAGCAGCATCATAAGCATTAATGTTTCTCCCCCTGAATTTTTAAGTAGACTTTGTTACGAATTTGACTCTACGTATCTTTAGTTTGATAATAATAGCTAGCATTTATTCTATTACGACGATATATATATTGTGTAAATTAATTAAAGGTCTTGCCGTTTCAGTTGATTCATTTGCATGCAACTGATGATATTACCTTAGGCGAGGCCCGTAAGGCCTCTGTCTAGAAACAAGGGCCCCAAAACTTTATTTTAATTTGAGGCCCAATATATTTAGATTCATTATAACGGGCCGGGGCTTTTAAGTTTAAATCCATTCTCAAAACTTGCCAACATTAATCATAATGCCGCCGTTGCTTTTCTCTTTCATTCATATTGCTTCCACTTTTATCTGTTTTTCTTTACTATTTTGTGGTTGTTGCCTTTATTATTTTAATTATAATAAAATAGTTTTTAGTTAATGAGATTTCTCTAATTTTGTTTCTTGTTTAGCCATCAAAATTTTACTTTTCTAAATATTTATATTTTCCTTCTAATAATTATAAAATATTAATTTTTCTACGCCATAATATATATCATTTTCTAAAAAAATTTACTGTCAAAATAATTAGACATAATTAATATTTGGTTACTTATTTATATATTTTTCTCATGTTGTTTCATTTGTGTTATATATATTTTGAACAGTATATGTCATTATATGTTTAGTCTATATATAGGGTACATTCTTTGTTTTAAAAAAAAAAAAAATTGTCCTTTGCTCTAAGCAAATTCGACTAATAAAAAATTACTAACTGTATATAATTGTTGAAAGACCTAAATTTTTAAATTGAACTCGGGACTAAAAAGTTTCAAGTATGGCCCTGATATTGTTCAGGTTAACCCAATAAAAAGACATTACGTTTTTCTTAGCAAATCATGATTCATGATCACCTAGTTACTACCTACTTATTCTATTCTTCGTAATATATGTTTACGTAAAAGTGGCATTTTGCGATAATAAAATATATATACAATATATTTTTGCAGTTAACATATTTTACCTTAGTCGATTAATTAATTAGCCATTTGCTACGTACGTAATCACGGGAAGTTCTTAGCTAGCAAATGGGCAGTGCCCAACTGCCCAAATCAACGGTCATGAGATGATCTGCATCAAATCAATTGATCTGCATATCAATCTCAGCCGTTGATCTGCCCTTGAGATCAGCATAAAACTTCCCAATTCACATATTCAAAAAGTTCTTATCAATAAAATTAATCCATAAAATATAATTAGGTTTTTTTTTTCTTTTCGACTTTAGTTTTTAAACATTTATGTTTGGCCAGCCAAACCATTGTTTAAGAAATTTAGCTGTTCTGGGTTTGGTACCGATGGTGGCAGTCATATCGAGAAATTTAGTAAACTTTTTATCCAACATTGGCATGCATGCATGGATAATGTATTTTTTTCCCAATAGGATACATACGAATGCAAAACAAATCCAAATAATAACACAGTCCCGACTAATGTGCAAAGTTTTAGATTTAAATAAGTTCTACGAACAAATGTACAGAACTTCGTTTCAGGTCCAATTTAAAATTGGATTGATTGATGTCAAACAGAATTACATGTTCATACAACATATAAAGATAATCTTTCGTGCAGCTAGTTGCCCATCGGCCATAGTTACCGAAAATTTCTCTTTTCCATCCCTAAAAAAAAAAACGAGAGAGAGAGAGAGAAACAAAATCAAAATGCAAGATGCATAACCAAATCTTTATCGACTTATCAATCGTTATAAGATTAAAAAAAAAAAAAAAAAAACTACAATTAGCGAGGTGTGCATGTCTCAGCACAAAAATAAATGCCTAAAACATTCCCTTGATCCTTCAGTTTCAAGGTTCGAGCCATGAAAACAACCACTCTACCCTTGGTTTGTAGAGCAAGGGTAACTCCATATTTTTAACTCTCACAAACTCATCATCATGTGAAAGTCGATGAACTGAGTATAACATTTGTGACTATCAATCACATAAAATTGGCATTACCAACCAGTTAATGCACCACTCACAACTACCCTCTCCCTAAATAACACTAAATGACACAATTTTCAGAGACATTTTAAAAGAAAACAAAACACACACTGGACTAAAAATTAACTCAAATATTTGAAAGAATAGTCATTTAAGGTGCAAGACGATCAAGTGTCCGGGAGGCCGAACCACGTGTCTTATTGAAATAGGGTGCACTTTAGTCCATTTTAGTAAAACATTATATAAATAAAAATAGATTTCACAGGATATTAAATAATGATACAAATTTAAAGAGAGTACTGCAGCAATTGAAGGACTAATATAGAAGCAATGTGGTTGAAATTGCAAAGAGAAGAAACAATTAAGGCTGCGCAGATCAAAATCACGAGAAATATAGTGCTCCATGCTTAGTGTTTTCGATGGATACAAAAGTCTTCCGATCAGGGTTTTTTGATAATTAAATGGTTGTGGGCTTAACTTTATAGGGCTCCAAACAACAGGATGGGCATGGGATATTTTAACATGAAGAAATAAAAATTCAGCGGCCGATGAACAATTTCACAGAAGTGCGCTTTTTCTCGCCTCAAGAGAGCCTTGCGAGAGGTGTGCACAAGGGCTCGCCTCTTGCAAGGTTTGCACCTGGATGGTTATCAAGGTGCGTAGCGTCAAGCGTGTGCCTGGATGCGCCTTGCACGCGCACGTTTTTTACAACTCTGTTTGAAATACCCTACAAGTATTTAGGGGCACCATGGCCAAGATCATCACTCATCCCAAAGATGCACCTCTCAACCCAAAAAACCAAAATAAAGGAAACAGCTTTCTAGCTAATATTCAGTTTCCTTTTGCATCCATCCTCACAAGTCACTAATGGGATGATGAACCAAAGAACTAAACATAGGCTACGAAATAAAACTCGTAAACATAAATAGAATTAGGACAAGCCACAATTGATTCATAGACTCGGTGTTATCATTCAAAAATAAATAAGAACATGCCATGCTCGAATAACTAACTACAAGATAAACATTTTGAATCCATACCTCCCAAAACGAAGTAATTCCTTGTTTTCTTCCCTGAAATTTTCGATAAAATTGAAGTAAGCTTTAACCAAGGACAAAAATAATAAGCAGAACAAAGACGGAAATATATCACCACTTCAACAGCAAAATATAGGCATTCTTTCTTCAGAAAGCAAAAGGACGGGAAAAAGCATGGCTATTCATCAGACATGAACTATCAACTATAACATTAGCTCTGCATATCCTTGAAACTAATTAATAATCATCATGATAAGTATCATCGAACTAAATCTACTTTTACAAGATCCCAAATTATCAAAGTCCTGACAGAAGTCCTGACAGATTATACTAATATTAGTAATTGAGACGCAAATAAGCTACTAACAAGAAATCCAAATGAGATCAGTAAAATACAATAAAAAGCTACGAACATATACATTAGCAATGTTAATGTCACAAACCTCATGAATCTTGTTGTGTCAGGTGCGACTTCGCTCACGTATTCCTCTATTTAAAAAAAGATCCTCATTAGATTTCACTAAGTTAGATTAAAAATATATCTAATTAGATTTCATTGTTAATCATTTGGAAAGAAACAAACAACATCATGAATGTAAGGAACTATCCGTGCAACAACGTAAAAACAAACAAACAAAAGATTTGAAACAGTGTACCTCGTGATTTCATAGAAAGCAAAGCCATACATGGCAATCTGAAAACAGAATGAGAAATCTGAAATGGGTAAAAAGATATTTCAAGAAGAGTAACATATCAAAAAACAAAAACAGGTGAAAACTATAAAATATGGAACTGTTAGGAACTTAGGCAAATGTTAGTAGACGACAGACAACATAAGGAGAGCCGGATCAACATCTAAAATTAAACCTTCATCTTTGGCCAAATTATTGTTCATGAGATTTAGCTTGTGAGCATCGTTACTAGTTTCGTAACAGTAGTGTCAGCCATTTACGTCAGTTAAGGAAAACTTTGCAATAAACATTGAAACCTTGTGGGCACTGCGCTTTTCCTACGTAAACTATGTCAAACCCGTGGCATAGATTTTGATCACTAGTTTAATGACTAAAGCACCAAGATGACAAGCTACAAAGTATCCGTTAGGTAGCTAGTACAGATTTCTACCAGCCGTAAAAGAGTATACTTCTCTAACTTTGGCTGCAGAAGAAAGACTTTGACTGATTGCAATTCTCTCTTTAAAGATCGATAAAAGACTTATCAGAATCAATGATTTCACGATTAAACTTCTTCTTCCTCATCTCGATCAGAAACAATCCAACGGGATTTGCAAGGATGATACTATAGGATATGAAAGATCAATGAAGATAACCTCACATTTCACTCTAACAGCCAATACCCAAAATTTTTTGGGTCTGAAGGATGTATGAGAAAATGTAGAAAGATTGATCATTTTAGATCTAAACGATGAAAACATACCGACCACCTTCTCTCCCGAAATCGTAGAGAATACATTAAAACATATGGCGTACAAGGAAATGCTTACTATCAATGACGTATGGTTTCTTCTCAGGAACTCTGTAAAAACACAACAAATCGCAATATAAGAATAGTTAGTTTCATTCTCCCCCAAAAAAAAAAAACGAAACAGACATCAATTACCTTGGAGGAACACGACCACTATGTATCCCGGATCCTTGTTTATTTCCGGATAAAATCCTACGAATGCGAACGCCAGTCCTAAAAAAAATGGATCAGTTGTTGTTGATAAGGCAATAAGTATTAGCAGAGGAGATTCTTACCTAATCGGAGACATATTGCTGTATTCCGCCGCTGTCGTTCTTAGGTTTTCTCGTTTGCTTTGTTTTGCTTTGAGAGAAAACGGAGAATAAAATATAATATCCTCTTTTTTAAAAAATAAAATAAAATAAAAATAGGGGAAAAAAAAAAAAGAAAAAGAAAAAGGAAAAAAAGAGAGAGAATAATATTTTGGATGCGTTTGATGGAAAGACTCAAGTAATTAGGATTTCATTTTTCATAACAAATTTTACCATTTTTTCCAACACTACGTGCAACCTTTAGGACCAAATATCATATTCTAAATTTTCAAACATCAATGCACATTTGAGATAAAGATTCATACGTTAAATAAGTAAATTATCCACTTAAGATTAATTTTCTAAGATCATGTAGTGACCCGTATGGATCACCTATTAACTAGCATTCTTAGGCATGCAATTTGCTTAATATAAAATAACAAAAATAATTCAAACTTAAACAAAGTTTATTGCGCGGAAACTGAAATCCCATAATTACAAAAAAAATCGGCATGATACAACCGGTAAAATCAAACCAAGTGTTTATCCCCAAAAATATATACAGACTGTAATAAAAACTCCCAGAGCCTCCTGAACCTGCAGGTAGCCCTGCCTCGATCCACTCGCTCTGTCCAGCTTTAGACCTGCCTAGTTGGATGGGGTGTCCAGAATATAACTAGGACGTGAGCGACTAACGTTCAGTTCGTAAATATGAGTAAACATACATATATGACACATACAAGTGTGATGACTGGGTAACTGGTCATCTATCAAGTCATGCTCAGACTAGGCGCCCTGAGTGTAGTACCACCTGGGAGCCAAACCACGAGGTACATCCACACTCATCTAGATCAACGTAGTATCAGTCTCCGCTCACGCGGTAACTCCAGGTGTCAGACAATATAAACAGGAGTATAGCTGAGCGGCTCTACTATGATGGATATTTCAAAGGTAATAGGCTCAACGTGTATGTGCACGTTACATATAAATATAAAAAGTCGTAAAACATATATCATGTCACAAAATAATGCCACGTAAATGCAACATATAAGCATGTATACTCGCTGGATATCTCAGTCAGTACTTACGTACCTCTAGTAGTAGATCAAGTCTATCAGAGTCTAGGTTCCAAGCCTACAGTCAAATATATATCGTATCACTAATCATACTCTACAAGCATTAACTAAGCTAACACATACTTCTATAAATTAAATAGGATTCTCGGACCATACATTCATCCGTCGTTAGCCCGCTGAAGTCGAAACCCTAATTTCTACTCTCAACTGGATGTTATTAGTCTAGTGACTTACTTATACCATCGGGCCCTCAATATACTACTGATCAAAGAAGGGAATTACTTGAATTGTACTTCAAATCATCTTCTGAAACCTCTATTTATAGGCCAACACTCGGGGAGTTCGGATGATCTGATAAGGGGTTCAGATCGTCCAAACTATGTGTGTCTGCCACATTTCTGAGTGGCTAAGTTCGAATGGTCCGAACTTGGGTTTAGATCGTCCGAATTGTGCATGTATTCCACGTATAAGGGCATTTTGACACCTAGTTCCCGGGTTCGGAGGGTCCGAACTGGTTCGGTCCTTCCGAACTCATTTGGGTGCTTCCGAACTGTCCGAGACCCCTGAGACCCTTTCTACCATTTTCGGACGTCACGGAGCTGATTTTCCACTTATTTTCACCAAATAATAACACCTTAATCATGTTTTGCCACTTTTAAAATTATATATCATATCATAACATAGTGGAACTTGGGTTACTACATTTAAATATAGCGATCCATAATTTTGATGTCCAATGTTTATTTTTTTCATCTCATTTAATTCTTCTATCATGTAATTAATAACCTCTTACTCATGTTTTAACCTTATTTAACTTAAACAGGGTACGAGTTACTACAGATCAAATACCTAATCTCGGAGTTTTTTTATGTTGCCCACCAACCATTCCCAACTCCGTACCCACCAAGTACAATAGGTGAGTTGACCAATACAATAAGTGAGTTGACTTGTACATGATGGGTACGGAGTTGGGCATAATTGGTCAGCAGCATAACAAAACTCCATAATCTCGTTAACGAGGTTCACTCCTCAAGCCATGTAAAACAAGGGAATAAGTAAACTACATATTATACTTCATTGACAGCATCGATATAAAAAGATAATGATAAATCACAATAGTTTAGTTTGTATCATACTAAAGTGAGTGTTTGCAACCTCTAAAAATAAATTATTATAGATTTTCTCTTAACAAATTTATGAAAAAAAAATTATAATCATTTATTTTTAGAAGTTACAAATATTACCTAACCCAACATTAAAAATTTTAAATTAACATAATTTTTCCGTTTAAAAAAATCTTTGTTGGTTGTTACATTCCCAATAAGTCATTAAGCAATAAAATAATCCAACTAATGGAAAAAATATACCTAATTAAGGTTGAAATGGTTGAGAATTCAGGAGTTGTTTTGAATAGTTTGCAAAATAAATAGTAAATCTCCATTAAACATAGAATCCCCTCAATATTATACATTATTTATACTAGCGTAGTTGCACACATCTGTTGTGTGTGACGAAAAAGTTGATTTTTTTATTAAAATAAATTTCGAAAAAATATTATAAATTTATGGAAATAAAAAATGAATACTTTTTTGGGTTAAAATATTAACCATAAGGAGTAGTTAAATGATAATGTATTATATTAGTTATAGTTATTTCTCATTTTTTTCAAATAATTTGAAATTTAAAATTTTGAGTTTCGTACCATGAGATTATGTTAATTTTTCTAAAGTCTTCTTGCTTAATAAATAGGTTGAGATATGGACCCAAAACTCGATAAATTAGATCATACCTATACAGACATTGTCTTAACATAGATCTAATGGTGGACATATATTAATAAATATGGGGTCCATTATTTTTTAATGGACCCCGCATGTATTGATAAATAAGGACCCTTAGATCTATCATAGGAATAATGTTTGTAAAAATAGGTTGAAATGAACCCAAAACTCTAAATCACAGTAACACTAATGCATTAAAAAAAATTGCCACGCAAGAGCCGTGTTCTATGTACATGAACTTGCCAAATGTTCGAATCTTAAGAAATCAATCTTTGGTTTGGCTAAGTTTATAAAAAAAATTAAATATTCACACTAAATAAATCCACAAACAAACGAAAATGGTGAAATATAAGAGAATGGAGAATGGAAGATGAAAGAATGGAAGGGAGGTAGGAACGGGTGGGGAAGGGGAAAATTTTAAGATTTTGGGTTAGTGTAATTGTGTTTCAGGGTCAGGGTCAAGGTCAAGGTCAAGGTCAAGGTCAAGGTCAAGGTCAGGATAATTTTGGAAAATTTATGATTAGAATTTTAAATGAAAGTTAATTTTCAAAGTTTAAAGTGAGTAATGTCAAATATCAAAAGGAATTGAGAGAAGATGTTATATATCTAATTGTCACTTGATGATGACCCCTTCTCAAATTTTTTAAGATAATAACCCTTACGATTTTAGATACTAGTATTTTGCTGCACGCGCTGCGTGCTCGTACATTTCGTTTTTTTAACGAAAAAAATAAATAATAAATTGTAAAATTAAAAAAAAATAAAAATATAACGTTTTTCTAAACAAATATTCACAATATATATATATATATATATATATCTTATAAAGTGAGTGTCATTTTTGTAAATAAAATCAAATCAAATGGCACAAAGTGAGCTTTTAATGGCTAGAAAAGAGGAAACCGTATAAAATGACTATTTTGCCCAATAATTTTTGTTTTATTGAAAATTAAGTTATGAGATAATGGTAATTTCAAATCAAGCTTCATCAATTAATTGAAAGTTTTTTAATTAGAGAGTCTCTAATTTAATAATATAGTAAGATGTAATACAACAAAGCCTTCCGATATTGTTTTGTATTTTTGCACGCGCAATTAGTTACAAATGCCCAAATTTTTTCGATGAATTCTATCCACCCTCAAATGAATATAACGAAATCTTGTGTTACCTTTTATTATTGAAAATTTAATTAAAACATCAATGCGGTTATAAATATATTATTATTTATAGATAATTATCTTATTAAATATATGTGATCAAGATAAATATGTAAAGATAATATTTGTACAGATTTGTATCTTGTAATCTTTCCCTATAAATAGGGGTGATTGAGTTCAATGAAATTTGCACCTGAGTATTGACTCATATGAATTCTCTCTTCTCTCATGAATTCTCTCTACTCATCTCTATTTCTATTATGATTTATAACACGTTATCAGCACGATGTTGTAACCAACTGAGAATGAAAATAATTCTCGTTTTATTGATGCTATTGGAATAGCACAACGTGTTGTCAATACTCAAATTTATGAGAGATATTCATTGGTGCTCTAGAAGTAGCACAATGAAAACAATTGATATATTGGTGCCCATGAAATATCATGAATATTTGATGGTTATAAAGTACCACAATATGATTTTATATTGAGAATTTGAAGAAATTAATGATCATGATATAATATATTGAGAATTTTGAGAGATTCCTGATTACAATTTTGATATATCAAAAGATATTCATGAATTCATGATATAATATATTGAATATTGAAATATTCAAGATTAAGATTTGATATAAGATCAAATATATTAAGAATCTAAAGAGATTCCTAGTTATGATATAATATATTGAGAATCTGAATAGATTCATGATAAAGATGTGATATATAATTTCGTATATTGAGAAAGTGAAAAAAATCATGATTGATATCTGATATGATATCCACGATCTATAAATATCATTGAAGAAATTGATCTCATGTCAAAATATATCAATATTGAAATATTGATAAAAAGATGTAAGATTTGATAATATTCATGAAGAATATTAATATAAGATCCAAGATTTGGAAATATTCTCGAAGAATATAATGCCCTTTTGGTTGTTGAGGATCTTATGAATTGAGAAATTTAGTACAATTTCTTAAAGAATATCGATATATGATCTAAAATTGTCAATATCCATAAGAAAAGATTATTAAAGATATATGTGAGATATATATCAAAAGATATTGAATAAATATCAATTCAAATCATATATTTGTTAATGTTCTAGAAGAAACATTATCTATTATTTGTCACACTTTTTATGAAAAGTGATCATGATTTGATATTCATTGATAATAATTATATATATCATGTCATAAATGGATCGTGTTTATATCTTATATTTCATATTTGATTTTATTATTTGGTTGATTCATGTTTGTATTCGGAGTATGAATCCTAATGTATTGATTATATATATTTTAGATATTATATAAACTTTTGATTATAGTTTATAAATTCTATCAATATATTGAATGAGTTATTGCATTAATTGAATATGCAATTTGGTGAAAAAATTTCTAATTTGAAAATTTTTATAGTTTAAGGATATATTGGGTTGTTAAATCTTTATTCCATAAAATTTTGATTATGGATTTTAAATTCCTCAATTTTGATTGTGGATATAAATTTTGAATTTTTTCAATCATTTGATTAAGCTATCATTTTTTAAATGAATGATAGAGTATTTTTATCACATGTTATTATCTTACATGTAGGAACATGAATTTAATGTAAAACGATATTTGTGATAGATCGAATGTTACTTTTGAAGGTAAACGATCTACTTGATGCATACATGTATTTGAAAAGGTACGTCCGATTTTTTATTCTTTAATTATAATATCTTATTTATAGTATTTTGTTCAAGGAAAACAATTATGAAAATTGTCTGATTAATGTTGTCCGTTCTTTTAAGAGAACGTGGCAGTGCCAATGAACACAGTTGATACACTGTAGTTTAATTCTTCAAGGAAGAATATGTCATCTCGTATGAAGCGAGATGTGAATCATAAATTCGGCACAAAATATTGAGATATACGTCATAATCAAGTATTGTACTAAACGTACATCGGTATCTCGTATCACTATCGTACCTGAAGTACGTAAAAAAATTTATTGATATCTATCAAGCAAGATATAAAAGTTTGTGGAGACCATTGATGTCTATCCAAATCATATGTTTCATCGTATGTTGATTGAATGTTTGAAAGATCTATAAGATCGCTTGATTGACGATGAAAAAAGATGATGTGCTTGATATTATAAAATAGTGATACACAATAGTGACGTATATGTATTTTTTAATCTAGTAGATATTGATTTGGTTTAAATAGTATATTACAAATCAATATTTCTAGAAGAGCTAAAGAGCTCCAAAAGTATCATTGATACAAATACTTTCAGAGTTTGACATAATGAATTGAATTGAACATTCAAATTATATAAATAGTTGAAAAACTATTGATAGTTTATTGGATCGATAAATATGGATGTTTTTGAATCAAAGATCCAGAAGATTTTATGAATTTTTATTGGCTTATCAAATTTGATATCACTATCATTAGCTCAAATTGGTAGAGAATCCCCATATTATCTAGAATGAATAAATAACGTGGGCCCACGAATCGCAACATGATGTTTGCGAAAATACGTAATATTGAGAAAATTTTCAGAATATGTAATCAAGACAAGCTTGATCAAAAGAGGATATGCATATCAATTTCATGATTATAAATACATTGGTTTAGTTGATTTATTTTGCCTCCAATCAACTATTAAACCATGAGAATAAATGCGTCATATTTGGGAATATCTGAAAGATATATTATAAATATTATGCCAAATGCTCATGTACTGAAAGTTAATGTTTGTGCGAGAAATGCACTACAATAAATCTCTTGAAGGGATTGTAAATATGTTGGAAATATATTGAATCTTATGATCAATTATCTTGAGAAATGAGATTTTATGACGCGACATTCTCATTATTCTTGTAAAACAATGTTTCCAATATTGAGGGAAAGGAAATAGAAGCTACAAGAATATTTGAGATCGATCCCAATGAAATATAAAGTAAACATGATGTTCAAAGTTTAAATCTCAAATACATTATTTGATCTTGTGTATAAGATCGTTTAGCTTCATTTATGCTCAAGTTGAATAATTTAAATCGTCTTTAGTGACGAAGAACCCCTTTAAAGAAAATGAGTGAACATCTCAATGTGAAAAGAACAATGGAGGCTGGTCGTTATGAAATAAATCGACGTCCTGGAGGACCATATTTTATATTACTTGCAAGTAAATGAAAAAGAACGCTAGAAGCGTGAACGACCAATTATTTCAATGAATCCAATTTGGATCATGTTATTCATGAAGAATAACAAGTATATCAAAATATGAGATTTCACAAATTATTTGGGATCGAAATGATATAATCATTCGTGTGTTTTGCTATTACGCAAAATGATGATTATTTTGAACTACAACTTGTTGAACTTTCAATAACAATGATATGTGGCAATATGAGCAAATATTAGCAAAGTTTCTCCAAGTATTTCAAGCGGATTATGAGAAAATATTTGCACTTATCTTGGATGCACTGATTTGATGGTGATACATATAGAAACATCCTCGAAGGATTCGTTGCTCAAAATATTGTTTTTGCCAACTTGAAGAAGAAAATGATATATTTGGTCTTGAAGTACCATACCTATGGCAAAATCAGCATCTGAATCAATTTTTGGCAAATCAGTGCATAAGATTGAAATATTAAGAGTTAATAATTTAAAGTGATGCTTGCAAAAGGGGGAGTAATTAAAGTTGTATTTTTTTTCCTTGTCTATGATTTTTCCCACGTGATTTTTCATAACAAGGTTTTTAATGAGGCAATTAACAAGTATCCAGAGATGTCGTACTCTTTTTTCTTCATTAGGATTTTGTCCCACTGGATTTTTCCTGATAAGATTTTAACGAGGCGCATCCATCGTCGGGAAGATATCCAAAGAAAATATATGTTGTTGTACTCTTTTTCCTTTGTTCAGATTTTTCCCACGGGGTTTTACTGTCAAGGTTTTAACGAGGCAACACTTGAGTCCCGATGAAGTTCCCGAGCATCCATCTTGCCAAATGAAGATTTTGAAAAATTGGTTGCTTGTGCAAATAATCATCTAAGGGGGAGTGTTATAAATATATTATTATTTATAGATGATTATCTTATTAAAGATATGTGATCAAGATAAATATGTAAAGATAATATTTGTACAGATTTTTATCTTGTAATCTTTCCTATAAATAGGGGTGATTGAGTTCAATGAAATTTGCACCTGAGTATTGACTCATATGAATTCTCTCTTGTCTCATGAATTCTCTCTACTCATCTCTCATCTCTATTTCTATTATGATTTATAACAAATGCATTCATTTATATTCCAATTAATTTTATGACAGGATTGGATTTGGCACTAGAAAAAAAACGGCAATTTGCCACGGTTTGTTTTAAACCGTGACAAAATTTGCCACAGTTTTTAAGAACCGTCGCGTCGCAAATTGCCACGGGTTACAAAAACCGTGGCAAAACCTTTGCCACGGTGTTAGTTAAAACGTAGTAATATTGTTAACCGTGACAAAATAAATTAATTCATTAAATTTTAACTGTAAATTAATTATATGTAAATTTAGTTTATGATATATGTCCCGTAAAATATCGTATTTTGTGTCTGTAATAAAATTACATATCCTTTAAAAAAAACAAAAGTAAAATTACATCAAATTTAATAATAAAAATAATTAATTAATTAAATTTGCCACGGTTTAACTCAAACCGTGGCAATATTGTTACGGTTATAAAACAACCGTGGCAATATTTCCACGGTTAGTATTAACCGTGGCAAAATTAAATAATTTGTTAAATTATTTAATATAATAAATTAAATTATATTTTGTCACGGTATTGCCACGGTTTTAGTATAACCGTGACAACATTGTCACGGTTTTAAAAAAACCGTGGCAAAAAATTTTATAATCTCTTTCCCCGATCCCCCTTTTCTTCTTCCTCCCTCCATTTCTGCCAAAACCCTACACGCCGCCGTCACTCCCCGCCTCTTTCCATCGATTTATACTTTAAAATAATATGATATTTGAAATCTACGTGTTGTAGGCTTCATTTTCTTGTAGTTTTTTTTCATTTTTTCGTTGCCAATTTCATATTTTAAATGATTGGTGACTGATGTTCATGCACTTGTGAATCCAGTTGTGTTAGAAACTGGACTTTAAATGTCATTCGTATATACTCGTCTTTAAAAAAAATTTATTTTTATGTTTATAAATGTCATTCCTATATACTTTTAAGAAACATCAAGAAGCATGCTCAACGAATATTATATTTCGAAAATTGATTTATTTACAATCAATTAGATGTATAAGCACGTACGAGACATTAAGGTAACTATTTAATATTTATTAAAACTCACATTTTTCGTTAAAACGTAATGTTCCAACTGGATGATCTGAATGAATGTGAATGACTTCAACTCCATTTTCCAGGACCATTTGCCTATGTTCCAACTGGAGTTACGAAACGAAACGAGTCGGGTCGAGTTAGTCCATGCTTTGTGTCTGAGGTTCCTGGATCATTTATGGCAGGCTTTTTTCTTCCAACACTATGCATTTTGTCCATTCCTCTTATAGTCTTATGTGGCTTTCCAATGTAAGTACTTCAAGTTTCTGTGATATATGTGAAAAATGCAAACTTTATGCACTAAGACCAAAACACATTTGACTATTTTCACCAAAGTGCTTCTAAGGCCAAGTGCAATACATTTCTCTAAAATATGGTTCAAAACGCAGAAACATGAAACTCGAGGACTTAATTCCCATTTGCGTGTGTGTTTTCTAATCAGATTCCAAAAGAGGTGAAATTACTAAACAAAGACAACATTTACATGGCAAGTACGAGCCCACAACGGGTGATCGACGCATACTATATTCAATATCGAGTAGATTTTTCAACTTTTCTCCGGTGCCTTTCGGAGGAAGTGGTATCCGGTGGAAGAACGGTGTTAACTATTCTGGGAAGGAGAAGTGAAGATGCTTGTAGCAAGGAGTGCTGCTATATTTGGGAGTTGTTGGCCCTGGCTCTTAAACAAATGGTACCGAGGTATCCATATATATATAACCAAAATAAATTATGATTACTCATTATAAAGAAATATACTCGCAAGCCTGAGAAAAAAAAAACATGCAATCTTATTCAAGAACCATAATAAAAATATACATGTATATATATAGGGAGTGATAGAAGAAGAAAAGTTGCATCTAATTCAATAGAGAACTGTATTTGTGGAGTTGAGGCTAGGAGTTTCGGTTAGGCAGTTGGGTAAGTCTTAAGCTGAATCGGGGTCTTGTAAATTGCCTGTAATTTCCAAAGTCTTTTAATGGATATACTTTTAAGAGGAAGAAATGATAACGTGTGAGCAGTTGAGTCTACAATATCAAAAAACAAATTGTTGTGTTTTTACTTTAAGTCTAGCCATTTTATATTGGTTCTAATCTTTTAGTTACACACGAAAAATAGTAGAGCCCAATTACTAGAGCCCAATTAATAACACAACTGAACTCACAACTGCAGAACCAACAGTCAACTAACCAATCATTTAACTCCTAGAAAAAAGATCAATTCATCCCAGAACCGATCATATCATAAACTTACTTGGATACCAACTTATGATTTATCATTATTTATTTATATCGATACTGTCAATGAATTAGTATTATATGTAGTTTAAGTATTCCCTTGTTTTACATGGTTCGAGGAGCTAAACTTGACTAAAGAGAGGAATTTGCTCTTATTCTAAGAAATTGATAATTGAGCTTAAGTGGATAATTTACTTATTTAATGTATGAATCTTTTACCTCAAATGTATAAATCTATATCTATATACACCTATAAATATAAATATAAATATAAATATAAATATAAATAATAATAATAATAATAATAATAATAATAATAATAATAATAATAATAATAATAATAATAATAATAATAATAATAAACCTATAAAAGTATGGATAGATAAGATTGTTTTTCAATTGTGTATTGATAAAATTAACCCTTCTCTTTATCCACACTTCTATGTTATTAAGTATTATTATTATTTTTTCTAAAAAAAATATTATTACTTTGCCCACTAACTATCTACCCACAATCCCATATTTTCCTCAACTTACAATTCCATCTTTTATTATTACTAGTAAACATGGCACACGCATGCGTGTGCAACGAAAAATTTTCAGTTACGATTTATTTTATTTTTAGGATTTTTTTTGTATTTTTACTTAACATGTTATTGGGAAAAAAATCAGATAAAAAAAGAAATGTAAAAGCCAAATGAAAAATATGATGAAAATTGAAAATTCGTATGATTGAAGTTAATGTATTATAAAAAAAATAAGTTTTTTATTTTATTTTATGTGAAAGTGGAGTTAGTGAGAGGTTTTTTAGTGGGGATTGTGGGTAGGAAGGGTAATTATTATGGAATTATGGAATAATATAAGAAGGGAAGGAGGGGCAAAAATGGAACAAAAGATGGTGTCCACATGAGCGGTTTCTCTAGGTGTCTCAAGTATTATAATATAGTATATGTTAGAATCAAAAATGTCTTTCTTAGTTATATGGAGTTCAGATGAGTTAGTAAATGAACTCTTGTCTTTTTCGTGTGTCTATGTTAATCACCCAACTTAAATAAGTGCGAAAGAGATTGATTAACAGATTGAACACAGATCAAATGGCTTGGTCGAATTTGTGAAGTGAGTGAACGTGTTGGGCAGAAGAGAAATAACACAATGACTTGTTTCTGGATGTTCGAAGCTCAATCTCCTACGTCACCCCTTCTTCCATCTCGGAAGGATTCACTCTCTTCTAGAAGACTTTGATCTTATACAAACAATTTGCACAGATCCGATCCAAGACTGGACTTACACCTCTGCCTATCTCAGAATTCTTAGACACTCAAGAACTCAGGCCTCGATTGATCCTTGTTACAAAGATAGTGTTTTGACAGACCACTCAACTGATCTGGTACAATCTTACAACTGAATAAACTCAGCACGAATGATCCTCACTTGATCTGATATGATGCTAAGTGTGTGCTTGATTAATCTGATCTGATTGCTATTTGAAGCTCTTAACTTTCTGATCGTGTATGTTCTTTTCTTGTGTAGCTCTGTTGTATTTATAGCCTTCAGAAAGTAGCTGTTAACATCTTCTCAAAAGAAGCCTCCAATATTTGACTTTGTCTCCAACGTTCAAATCTTCATTTAATGATTTTATCTTCTAGCACAACAACTCTTTGATCTTCTAGGCTCTTCCATAATCATTTGATCTTGCTTGATTGATCTGCTTACTTGATTGCTTTCCAGATGATGTTTCTTTGATCTGCTTTCTTGTGCATAAATCTGCTTCTTCTGCTTCTTCAATTGATCTGCTTCTTAAGTAATTTTTCAAACACTGAAACTTAGATCTTGAATTCCTAACAATTTCCCCCTTTTTGGTGTTTGATAAAACTAAGCAATTTATTTGTCATTTTCCTTTTTTTTGACAATCACATCAACTGATTATCTTTCCCTTTTTAGTCGTTATTTGATCTGCTCTTATGTAGTAGCCCGTAACCAAAATCAGTAATTAAGAAATTAATCATAATTACTTGGGAAGAGTTCGGAAGCTCCGATGGTATTATGTCAGGCATGACGTGTGGCAAGATCGGAAGCTCCGATTAGGATCGGAAGCTCCGATCGCCCCTATCCGAAGTCAACCAGTGATAATTTGACACGTGGCAGATCAGGATCTTCGGAAGCTCCGATGGCAGGATCGGACGTTCCGATCGAGGTTCGGACGTTCCGATCGAGGATTGGAGGCTCCGATCGTTGTCTATAAATAGAAGGCCGAAAATTCATTTTCAATTGTCAATTCCGGATTTTCTCTCTACTCTAGTCGTATTCGAGTTGTTCTAGCCTTCCTAGGCTTGACCCGGGAGTCATCGAGGCGTTCGATAGTCGTAGCGGAGTTATACCCAAGTTTTGGAGGCATCGACATCAAAGGGCTAACGACGGACGAAGGTATAGCTTTTGCTTCCTATAAATATTTAGGAGTATGCAATAGCTTAGTTAAGGCTTTTAGAGCGCTATAATGATAGTAGTATCATTTGGCAGTGTAGAGCAGACTATAGGCGTGGACCTAGAGTTGGTAGAGCTTGCACTGATTTGAGGTACGGAAGTACTGTTCGAGATATCCTGACTGAGTATGCATGTATTATGTGACTGCATGATTTATATGTCATTGATTTATGCTGCATTCATTTGCATACTGAGCTATCTCCTTCGAGATGTCTGTTAGTAGGGTTTTTCCCTATCCTGTTAGTGGCTGGACTTCCATCGATTTGGGTCCGGCATATCCACTGGTATTATGGTATGGGAGCCACCTCCTGAAGCGACGGCACAACGTGCTACATACCAGGGCCCGGTCTGTCTCTGTTATCTGATCATTGACCTCGAGTTTATAGGGAGTTCACTTTGCATGCATGTATACTCATACTCTCGTACTGAGCGTTTTATGCTCACGTCTCGTACTCTGTATTTCTGGACACTCTATTCCATGGGGCAGGCTTGCGTTTGGATGAGGCGGGTGGATCCAAGAGAGGCTAGGCGGTGGTTGGTTAGCTGGAGCTTTTCCTAGGTTTTTATTTCTGTTGTTATGATACAGTTGTTCGATCTGGTTGTATAATATTTGGGTATTTACAGATTCCTTTACTTGGGATTGTATAATATTTATGGTTTCCGTAGTTTTATTCTGATATCCGTTTAATTAAGTTAATTGCATGCCTAAGTTCTGTTTAGTAGGTGATCCAGGTAAGGGTCACTACATTTATGGTATCAGAGCATGCATAGTATTCTTGGGATTTAGACTCTGCATAAGGTAACCATGAGGTGCTTTTGTAGATGGCGAACTACGATGACCAGAGTAGCCATGGTAGTGGAGGTGGACGCTGGGGAGATGACGATCGTGAGCGTCATCGGGATCGTCATCATCATCGTCGTGATGAGGATCGTTTCACTGTACGACGATTTCTACAGATGGGTCCTAAGCCCCTTGTTGGAGGTGAGTCTCCGGAGGATGCGGAAAACTGGTTAGACCGTATGGAGACGACTTTTCAGACTTACCACTGCACCGAGGAGCAGAAGATGGAGACCCTTGGCTATCTTCTGGATGGGCTAGCCCGTAGGTGGTGGAGGTTTACTTCTGCACCCTTTATTGCGGCGAGAGGAGTGGCCACCTGGGCCGAGTTTCGCACAGCTTTTCAGAAGCTGTATTTTCCTCCTGCTCTCCGTCAGTCGAAGGCAGGCGAGCTTCTGAGTCTGCGACAGGGAGCCATGTCTATTGATGAGTATCAGCAGAAGTTATTTGATCTGCTATCCTATTGCCCCGAGATTGCTGACATCTCTGGGATGAAGTATAATTTGTTCCTTCAGGTCTTTCCCTCAGTCGAGGCCTACTAGTTCTTTGGGTCACCGTGCCCAATCTTTCAAGAAGTTTGGATCTACTTCTTCCTATGGCTCTGGAGGTGTTGTCCATTTCGGTAAGAAGGACAAGTGTGATCATTGTGGGAAGAACCATCCGACCGACCGTTGCCGTAGACCTTCTGGAGCTTGTTTCCGTTGTGGAGAGACTGGTCATATCCGAAGGGATTATCCACTATCTGGGGGGGGGGGGGGGTTCTGGTTCTGGTTCAGAATCTGGTTCTCAGGCTACCGTTCAGCAGAGGACGCAGGGACAGCCTGCTGGGAGTTCTCATTTGAGGCCACGAGCTTCTGGCCAGGTGTTTGCCCTGAGACATGATCAAGCAGTGGAGGAGAATGAGAAAGTCATCGCAGGTACATTTCTGCTTTATGGTATACCTGCTCTTGTACTTATTGACACTGGTGCATCTCATTCCTTCATTTCTGCATGTTTTGTTAAGAGGCATAAGTTACCATGCATTGCACTAGATGTAGTGATGTTTGTTTCTACTCCGACGGGCCAATATGCTTTTGCTAAGCGTCTAGTGATGGGTTGCCCTTTAGAGTTCGAATGGAACATTCTGTTAGCAAATCTCATGGTCCTGGCGATGGACGACTTTGATTGCATTCTGGGAATAGATATGTTGACTACCTATCGAGCTTCAGTGGACTGCTATCAGAGATTAGTACGCTTTCATCCGAAGGGGAGTGAGAGCTGGTTTTTCTATGATGAGGGAGCGCGACCCACGATGCCTTTGGTATCAGCTTTGAGAGCCTGTCGAGCTCTAGAGTCTGGCGGGGAAGGCTACCTTATCTATGCAGTTGATTTGTCCGCTGAGAGCATTGGGATAGAGAGTATTCCTGTTGTAGATGAATTCCCAGATGTTTTTCCTGATGAGATTCCGGGTTTTTCTCCTGCTAGGGAAGTCGAGTTTGGCATAGAGTTGATGCCGGGTACTTCACTATTTCTCGAGCACCGTATCGTCTGGCTCCGTCAGAGATGCGTGAATTGAAGAATCAGCTACATGATCTTTTGGACAAGGGGTACATTCGTCCTAGTGTATCTCCTTGGGGAGCTCCTTTTCTTTTTGTAAAGAAGAAGGATGGGTCGATGCGGCTGTGCATTGACTATCGGCAGCTGAATCGAGTCACTGTGAAGAACAAGTATTCATTGCCTCGTATTGATGACTTGTTTGATCAGCTGCAAGGCACGTCAGTTTACTCCAAGATCGACTTGAGATCTGGGTATCATCAGTTGAGAGTCCGAGATCAGGACTTAGCCAAGACTGCATTCCGTACTCTCTATGGGCATTACGAGTTTCTAGTGATGCCATTTGGTTTGACTAATGCGCCGACTATGTTCATGGATCTGATGAACCGTGTCTTCAGGGAGTATTTGGACAAGTTTGTCGTGGTTTTCATTGACGACATCTTGGTGTATTCGCGTAATACGGAAGAGCATGTTTCTCACTTGCGGTTGGTACTGCAGACTTTTCGAGATGAGCAGTTGTACGCCAAGCTGAGCAAGTGTGAGTTCTGGATGGATCGAGTGGTCTTTTTGGCCATATCATATCCAGGGAGGGGATTTCTGTTGATCCAAGCAAGATTGAGGCGGTGCTTAATTGGTCGCGTCCTACGACAGTTGCTGAGATCCGTAGTTTTTTGGGTCTAGCAGGGTATTATCGTTGCTTCATTCTGAACTTCTCTCAGCTAGCTCGACCTTTGACGCAGCTTACCCGCAAGGGTGTCGATTTCGAGTGGTCCTCCGAGTGTGAGGAGAACTTCTGTGAGCTTCGACGGCGGTTGACTTCTGCGCCGGTGTTGGCATTACCGTCAGGATCTGGAGGGTATGTGGTGTACACTGATGCTTCTATTCAGGGGTTAGGTTGTGTCCTGACTCAGAATGAGCATGTGATCGCATACGCTTCTAGACAACTGAAGCTTTATGAGGACAAATACCCAGTCCATGATTTGGAGTTAGCAGCCATTGTGTTCGCTTTGAAGATCTGGCGTCATTATCTGTATGGCAAAAAATTTGAGATCTTCACCGACCATAAGAGTCTCAAGTATTTGTTCACTCAGGAGGAGTTGAACGTGAGGCAGAGACGTTGGATGGACTTGCTTAAGGATTATGATTGCAAGATTAAGTACCATCCAGGAGCTGCTAATCTCACCGCTGACGCTTTGAGTCACAAGGTGCGACTATCCGCACTTCAGACCTGTTCGATGTCTAGTGCGATCAGTGACTGTTGTACTTCGGGATATACCTTCAAGCATAAGAAAGGTATGCAGAGTATCCAGATGTTTGCGATACTATCTGAGCCAGCTTTGTATTCGCGGATTCGAGATGCTCAGATGTCTGATTCAAAGACCCAGCGTTTAGCTCGTCTAGCTAACGAGGGTAGCTCGTCTGGATTTCATTATCAGTCAGATGGCTTTCTGTGTTTATCTGGTAGGCTTGTGATTCCGCAGGATGAAGAGTTGCGAGATGAGATTTTGTCTCAGGCGCATCGCACTAAGTTGAGTATTCATCCTGGGAGCAACAAGATGTACAAGGATCTACGTACTTGTTTCTGGTGGAAGGGAATGAAACGCAGTGTTTATCAGTTTGTTTCGAGATGTTTGGTGTGTCAACAGGTCAAGGCAGAGCACCGAAGACCTAGAGGATTGCTTCACAGTCTGTAACGCCCCGATTTTATCTTAATTGACTTTATTTGAGATAATCGGAGATTCCAGAGTTCAAGAGCCGACTTAATTTTGATCAGGGTTCTTTTTGCAAATTTTGGAATTTTCAGGGACTAAAATGCAAATTTGGGATTTGTTAGATATTTAAGCATGAGATTGACTTTTCTTCACTCATTCCCTTCCCCTCCAAGTCGTCTCCCTCCATTGAAGCGATTCCCAAGTTCTTCAAGCTTTTAGATTTCTCCCCGAGCTCGATCCGTCCGTTGGAAATTATTTCTGAAGGCAGATTAGCGATCACGGCTGAGAGAGATTTGTTATATCGTAAGTATTTCTCCGATCAGATTCGTTCTATTTTGCGGATGTTGTTAGAATCGATTGAATTTGGAGTATGTTGGCAGAGTTCTGATCATTTATTCTCTGTCGGTTTTGAAATAGAGCGTCGTTCGGATTTGTTATTAATTTTTAGGCTTTAATTCGAAAATGGGATTTTTGTATTTGTCGAAATTGGATTGGATTGGATGAATTATTGTTGTTATGGGTTGTTGGGATTGATATTTAGATGTTTGCATTTTTTTTGGTTAGGTGAATTTCTAGCCGTTATGCCGCCGGTTTGAATTTTAAGAATTTTGGAAGTTTTGTTGAGTTTTGGGATTATTTTGGTTTGAATGGATTGCTATTGGACTGTGTTTGTATCCGTACAGATTGATTGAAGATAGCGGAGTTCAGAATTGACAGCTTTCGAATCGTTGAAGAGTTGATCAAGGTTTGGTATCGAGTTGATCTCATCCTCGGAAGTTGACTTGAATTATCTTCATTGTTGAACTTTGTTTGTAATGGAATTTTGATTTGGAATTCTTGTATTGTTGTTGTTTCCAGGTTTGGAGCATCGACGTTTTAAAAAGGTATAAGATGACTTAGATTGGAATGGAACGTGTGACTCGAATCCGACTTGATTCGAGTGTTCCGAAGAATCACATACTTGCATGTTATTTGCTTTTGATTGAATATAATTGATTGAGTTATGTTTGCATTGCATTCATCTTGAGCCAGAATCCTTGATTTGAGCAGCGGGCAGGACGGCCCTTTTGATGATAGACGTTTTGGGGATTATATTGTGAGTGGCCTGGGTGTAGCCGTTTTACCTAGTGCTAGCATACTCCTTATAGTTGCACCAAAGTCTAGAGGATGGAGATACGTAGCACCACCTCGATTGGGAGAGTCGGTGAGTTGTTTACGTGATCTCGTCCTCGGGATCCCAAAGCAAAAGCAGCAACTCTTTTGATTATCCGACTTGATAATCCCAGATTTAAAGACATGCATTTCATTTTGAATTCTCTTGGAATTGCATGGTTGATATGTGAATAGCTGGAAGTTGATGTATTTCATTTTGAGATACTTATTTGATATTGCATGGTTGTCTCTTTTACTGGGAATATTATTCTCACCGGATTATCCGGCTGTTGTCTTTGTTTGTATGTGTACTTGGCAACAGGTGGGGCAGGACCGAGTCAGAGATCGCATAGATAGGTGGTCGAGTTGATAGAGTGAGGCCTTGTTGTTTTAGAAGTCGAATATGTAATCGAACTTAGATCGTATTCGATCTTGTATTGTATTGCATTGAATAAGCTAGATTGAAACATGTTCTATTAGTTTGAGATTATATAACTTTAGAACTACTCTGTATTGGATTATGCATGGGTATTAACGTTTTGAGTTGCGTTGTAATGCATGATTTCGTTTTGAAAGGGGTTGGAGTCGAGCCTCCTTGTTTTCTGCTGTTTCTTTGTTCTGCAGCAGGGGGCGCCCGGGCTGCAGTTTTTAGCCGCCCGGGCGCACACCCCTTCGAGCCAAATAGCAGGTTGCTGTTTTTGGAGGCGCCCGGGCTGCAGTTTTTAGCCGCCCGGGCGCACCCCCCTTTTTTTTTTTTTAAAAAAAATTCTTGATTTTAGTCTTGGATCTTGTTTGCTTAATTGTTGTCTAATCCGAGATTAGTTTTAGAACCGAGGTCTCACATTAAGTGGTATCAGAGAGATAAAATTCTTGGACTGAACTAGAGTGAGCGGGTAGATCGAGTCCGCTTGAATTGGTTTCTCGCATGTGTTTGAGTTATTTAATTGATTTATTAAATACAATGCGAGCATGCTTTATTATTGGAGAATTATTTGGATTACATGATTTTGTGATTTAAATTGTTAAGCATGACTTATTTGAGATATGAACTGTATTTCATTCAGATCTGAATTCATATTGCTTGAGCAAGCAGAACAGAGGTTTTTGGACACCAAATGGTGGAAGATCGAGGTAATTGTGTCCTAACTCGCTTGAGTATGAGATATTTGTTCTGGATGTATATTGAACAGGAATAGAACTGCATAGAATCCAGACAGGATAGAGTTATACTGCGACTGATCAGATGGATATCTTTTCGGCATTGATTGAAGAATTATTGATGAGATTTCAGTCGTTTTAATCACCGACTCTGAAAATTAATGAGAATACCGCGAGATGTGAAAGCTGGTTAGTAGAGATCGATCAGACTTGGGATTCTCTGGACTACACTTATGACTGATGGATTTTGGGTGAGTTCCCTTACTTCTTTTGAGGAATCTAGATGATGAATTCCCTTCTTGTTGAGCTTTTGGGTTCTTTAGTCTCAACTCTGGATTTTGATTGGGAATAAGATTGAACTAGGCCGTATAATACTTAGGCTTTTGGATTTGGATTTTATTATCCGTTGAATTGTTCCTCTGGTAAGAATTTTTGATTCAAGGATTTCTTTGATATTATTCTTTAGATGAACCGTTTATTACAGAATTGTGCGGAGGAATTCTCTTTGTTTGTAGTTGATGTTCTAATCTAGCCCGAATTGGTTGATAAACCAGTGGTTGGAGAGTTTTCTGACGTATTCTAGATGAGATTTCTGGATTGCCTCTAAGTCATGAGGTTAGATTCAGCAACGACATGAGATCAGACATCAACAGCTGGGAGTTTGAAAGAAAGAGGTATTGAAGATTGGACTGGGACTGAGAAGCATTAGTTGAGCTAGGAATTCTTATCGAGGATTTCTTACCTGTTTGGAATAAGAATTGTACTGATCTTTCCGAGCTTTTGAGCAACGTGAAGTAGCTTTTTGTACCGATTAGTTGTATGTTATTCGTCGATGTCTGAATTCTGTTTGAATCGAATTGTCTTCCTCGATTTTTATGGTCTAGATCGACGTCCTTATCTGAGATTGGAAGATTTATGAATTCTATCCCTGATTCTTCGAGGAATTCTTATCGTTGGTGAAGCTGATTACTTCGCAGAGTATGTTCTTTTGTTTGGACTTCATCTTATGATACCAGTTCTTATTGATTGCAGAAGAGATTGATCAGCGCTTTAGGACTTCTTACTCCTTTCTGTTACTGATGATCTTTCAGTACTTGGTTTTCTTCTTATCGAGATTTTGGATGTATTATTATTCAGAGGAATTTCGCTTTATTCTAGCCATCGAGACAGCTGAAGATGCTCGAGACTCAATGTCTGAATCTGGACTTTGAGCTCGCATCGATCTTATTGATTAGAAGATATGTTATCTATTGTCTTATGAGGAAATTTTCGTGATATGTTCTAATCTTAGGAGTTGGAGTATTTGTTTTCGCAGATGGAACTGATTTGGAGACAGAGAAGAGGATTAGATAATTTGAGATTCTGACTGCAAATCTTTTCCGAGGAATTATATGCAGCAGCTGATGCTCTGAGCCGAAAGAACTGTTCTTATTTTATCTACTATCGGTATTTTCTTTGATGGATGATTGTTACACTTCTGATTAGAGTTTGAAACAGATAGGAGACCTATCAGAAATTTTGCTTTTGAGCCAAATCAGAATGGGATAGAGATTACGTTCGAGGAATACGTCGCAAGACTTCTGTGATTTGTTTGAGTAAGTTGCTATCCGTGTATGATTGACGATTATTGTTCTGTTGTTGTATTCCCTACGGATTGGTTCTCAGACATGATCAGATGATGGATATTCTGTCAGAATTTTGTCAGATTGTTTTGACTGCCGGATTGGTCATTTCAGACAGAGATTTTTGTTATACCTTTTCTTCTGGATTAGTCTCCGAAGAGGTTTTGTTATTCCAGTTCATCTGAGTTCAATTGATATCCTCAGAACGACGGACAGCCAGAGCAGACGAGTTGAACTTTTGACGTTATGCCATGAGTTGAAGTGCTCGACTTAGCACTAGTTGGCAGAACTCCGGATTCTTGTGGAGACTTTGTACAACGACATCTTTTTGGTGAATTCTTGAATGCACTTTTCAAGAGTTGTACAAGAAGAGAAGAAGATCCCTGTTGTTTGGAGGTGATTTTCTGTGTCACCTATTTTGGAACCAGAGATGAATCGAATTGTGACTAAGCAGAGGAAGATTTTTCTGACGAGAATGAGTCGACTTTTGATTGACGGACTTGAAGGAGTAAGTTGAGAGACACAGTTCGTGTTGGAATCGTGTTGATTTCGAGGACGAAGTCTTTTCTTAGAGGGGGAGAATTGTAACGCCCCGATTTTATCTTAATTGACTTTATTTGAGATAATCGGAGATTTCAGAGTTCAAGAGCCGACTTAATTTTGATCAGGGTCCTTTTTGCAAATTTTGGAATTTTCAGGGACTAAAATGCAAATTTGGGATTTGTTAGATATTTAAGCATGAGATTGAATTTTCTTCACTCATTCCCTTCCCCTCCAAGTCGACTCCCTCCATTGAAGCGATTCCCAAGTTCTTCAAGCTTTTAGATTTCTCCCCGAGCTCGATCCGTCCGTTTAAAATTATTTCTGAAGGCAGATTAGCGATCACGGCTGAGAGAGCTTCGTTATATCGTAAGTATTTCTCCGATCAGATTCGTTTTATTTTTCGGATGTTGTTAGAATCGATTGAATTTGGTGTATGTTGATCTTGGCAGAGTTCTGATCGTTTATTCTCTGTCGGTTTTGAAATAGAGCGTCGTTCGGATTTGTTATTAATTTTTAGGCTTTAATTCAAAAATGGGATTTTTGCATTTGTTGGAATTGGATTGGATTGGATGAATTATTGTTGTTATGGGTTGTTGGGATTGATATTTAGATGTTTGCATTTTTTTGGTTAGGTGAATTTCTAGCCGTTATGCCGCCGGTTTGAATTTTAAGAATTTTGGAAGTTTTGTTGAGTTTTGGGATTATTTTGGTTTGGATGGATTGTTATTGGACTGTGTTTGTATCCGTACAGATTGATTGAAGATAGCGGAGTTCAGAATTGACAGCTTTCGAATCGTTGAAGAGTTGATCGAGGTTTGGTATCGAGTTGATCTCATCCTCGGAAGTTGAATTGAATTATCTTCATCGTTGAACTTTGTTTGGAATGGAATTTTGATTTGGAATTCTTGTATTGTTGTTGTTTCCAGGTTTGGAGCATCGACGTTTGAAAGAGGTATAAGATGACTTAGATTGGAATGGAACGTGTGACTCGAATCCGACTTGATTCGAGTGTTCCGAAGAATCACATACTTGTATGTTATTTGCTTTTGATTAAATATAGTTGATTGAGTTATGTTTGCATTGCATTCATCTTGAGCCAGAATCCTTGATTTGAGTAGCGGACAGGACGACCCTTTTGATGATAGACGTTTTGGGGATTATATTGTGAGTGGCCTGGGTGTAGCCGTTTTACCTAGTGCTAGCATACTCCTTATAGTTGCACCAAAGTCTAGAGGAGGGAGATACGTAGCACCACCTCGATCGGGAGAGTCGGTGAGTTGTTTACGTGATCTCGTCCTCGGGATCCCAAAGCAAAAGCAGCAACTCTTTTGATTATCCGACTTGATAATCCCAGATTTAAAGACATGAATTTCATTTTGAATTCTTTTGGAATTGCATGGTTGATATGTGAATAGCTGGAAGTTGATGTATTTCATTTTGAGATACTTATTTGATATTGCATGGTTGTCTCTTTTACTGGGAATATTATTCTCACCGGATTATCCGGCTGTTGTCTTTGTTTGTATGTATACTTGGCAACAGGTGGGGCATGACCGAGTCAGAGATCGCATGGATAGGTGGTCGAGTTGATAGAGTGAGGCCTTGTTGTTTTAGAAGTCGAATATGTAATCGAACTTAGATCGTATTCGAACTTGTATTGTATTGCATTGAATAAGCTAGATTGAAGCATGTTCTATTAGTTTGAGATTGTATAACTTTAGAACTACTCTGTATTGGATTATGCATGGGTATTAACGTTTTAAGTTGCGTTGTAATGCATGATTTCGTTTTGAAAGGAGTTGGAGTCGAGCCTCCTTGTTATCTGCTGTTTCTTTGTTCTTCAGCAGGGGGCGCCCGGGCTGCAGTTTTTAGCCGCCCGGGCGCACACCCCTTCGAGCCAAACAGCAGGTTGCTGTTTTTGGAGGCGCCCGGGCTGCAGTTTTTTGCCGCCCGGGCGCACCCCCCTTTTTTTTTAAAAAAAAAAAAAAAATTTCTTGCTTTTAGTCTTGGATCTTGTTTGCTTAATTGTTGTCTAATCCGAGATTAGTTGTTTAGAACCGAGGTCTCACACAGTCTTCCTATTCCTGAATGGAAATTAGAGTTTATCACAATGGACTTTGTGACCCATTTGCCGGTATCCCCGAGGAACTGTGATGCTATCTGGGTTGTGGTGGACCGACTCACCAAGTCAGCGCATTTCATTGCTTATAGCCGGGAGTACAATGTGGATCGTATGGCTCGGTTGTACATTCAGGAGATCGTTCGACTTCATGGAGTGCCTGTGAGCATTGTCAGCGATCGGGACCCTAGGTTTACTTCTAGATTCTGGGGGAGTGTTCAGCGTGCGATGGGCACTACTCTCAGTTTGAGTACTGCCTATCATCCGAAGACTGATGGTCAGTCAGAGCGCACTATCCGTACTTTGGAGGATATGCTTAGAGCGTGCGTCATGGATTTTGGTTCAGCCTGGCAGGATCATTTGCCATTGATCGAGTTCGCGTACAACAATAGCTATCATACTAGTATTGGGATGACACCTTTTGAGGCGTTGTACGGGCGACGTTGTCGTACTTCACTCTTCTGGGATGAAGTGGGGGAGAGACAGACTGAGAGACCGGAGTTTATCCAACATGCGATAGACATTGTTGATCAGATCAAGAAACGGTTTAAGAGTGCAAAGGATCGTCAGGTCAGCTATGCTAACACCAAGCGTAGGCCTTTGCAGTTCGATGTTGGGGAGAAAGTGTTTCTGAGAGTGTCACCTTTCCGCAAGATTATCAGATTTGGCCTTAAGGGCAAGTTGTCTCACAGGTTTATCGGTCCGTTTGAGATCTTGGAGAACATTGGCGATTTGTCTTATCGACTAGCTTTGCTACCGCATCTTTCCAGTATTCACAACGTGTTCCACGTATCTCTGTTGCGACGGTATGTGGCGGATGAGTCTCATATTCTGCAGCGGTCTGAGGTTCAGGTAAGTAAGGATTTGATCTATGTTGAGAAACCTATTCGTATCCTGGATTATAAGTATAAGGTTTTGTGGAACAAAGTCATTCCTCTGGTTTTAGTTCAGTGGCAGCACCAAGACACTGAGAAAGCTACTTGGGAACTTGAAGACAGGATGCGTGAAGACCATCCTGAGTTGTTTTGATTTCATTCTTAAGCTGTATTCAGTTGCAAACTCTGTAAATGTTTGATTTGAATAAATAATGTTTCTGATTTCTGTATTTCATTCAGTACTTAAGATCTAATTTCGAGGATGAAATATCTTAAGTGGGGGAGAATGTAGTAGCCCGTAACCAAAATCAGTAATTAAGGAATTAATCATAATTACTTGGGAAGAGTTCGAAAGCTCCGAACAGGATCGGAAGCTCCGAAGGAGCGATCGGAAGCTCCGATGGTATTACGTCAGGCATGACGTGTGGCAAGATCGGAAGCTCCGATCGCCCCTATCCGAAGTCAACCAGTGATAATTTGACACGTGGCAGATCAAGATCTTCGGAAGCTCCGATGACAGGATCGGACGTTCCGATCAAGGTTCGAACGTTCCGATCGAGGATCGGAGGCTCCGATCGTTGTCTATAAATAGAAGGCCGAGAATTCATTTTCAATTGCCAATTCCGGATTTCCTCTCTACTCTAGTCGTATTCGAGTTGTTCTAGCCTTCCTAGGCTTGACCCAGGAGTCGTCGAGGCGTTCGATAGTCGTAGCGGAGTTGTACCCAAGTTCTGGAGGCATCGACATCAAAGGGCTAACGACGGATGAATGTATAGCTTTTGCTTCCTATAAATATTTAGGAGTATGCAATAGCTTAGTTAAGGCTTTTAGAGTGCTATAATGATAGTAGTATCATTTGGCAGTGTAGAGCAGACTATAGACGTGGACCTAGAGTTGGTAGAGCTTGCACTGATTTGAGGTACGGAAGTACTGTTCGAGATATCCTGACTGAGTATGCATGTATTATGTGACTGCATGGTTTATATGTAATTGATTTATACTGCATTCATTTGCATACTGAGCTATCTCCTTCGAGATGTCTGTTAGTAGGGTTTTCCCTATCCTGTTAGTGGTTGGACTTCCATCGATTTGGGTCCGGCATATCCACTGGTATTATGGTATGGGAGCCACCTCCTGAAGCGACGGCACAGCGTGCTACATACCAGGGCCCGGTCTGTCTCTGTTATCTGATCCTTGACCTCGAGTTTATAGGGAGTTCACTTTGCATTCATGTATACTCATACTCTCGTACTGAGCGTTTTATGCTCACGTCTCGTACTCTGTATTTCTGGACACCCTATTCCATGGAGCAGGTTTGCGTTTGGATGAGGCGGGTGGATCCAAGAGAGGCTAGGCGGTGGTTGGTCAGCTGGAGCTTTGCCTAGGTTTTTATTTCTGTTGTTATGATACAGTTGTTCGATCTGGTTGTATAATATTTGGGTATTTACAGATTCCTTTACTTGAGATTGTATAATGTTTATGGTTTCCGCAGTTTTATTCTGATATCCATTTAATTAAGTTAATTGCATGCCTAAGTTCTGTTTAGTAGGTGATCCAGGTAAGGGTCACTACATCTTACTTTCTTTGAATCTGTTCCCCCTTAAAAGGTGATTCCAAATGAAGTGTTCACTTTGATGAATTGATTGATCTGGTTGATTGATCTTTTCTGGTGATATTGAACTGGTCCTTTTTAAGTGTTTCTGGAGATTAGCTGATCTGTTCTGGTCAAATTTAGATTTTGTCTGATTGATCTTTGATCTAGTCTGGTTCGAACTTTGATCTTTTCTGGTTCGATTGATCTTGTCTGATCTGGTTGAACTTTGATCTGGTATGGTTTGATTTGTCTGGTCTTTTCCAATCTTATTTGATCTGACGTTGATCTGGTCCAACTTTAATATGATCTTGTATGATCTTTGATCTGGTCTGGTTGATCTTTGATCTGGTCTGGAATGTTTCATCTGATCTGATCTGCTCCAACTTATCTGGATTCTTATCTCTTGCTTTTTATCTTCGAGTTGATATGTTACCGCCAAGTTGATCTGGCTCCTTTTGCGTCTATTGATCTGCTTTGCTCAGTTCTTCTGTTCTTCTTTCTTCTTCTTGACTGATCTGCTTTCTTCTTTAATTAAGATGCCAGAGAGAATCTTCATTCCCCCTTAAACTGTTGCGTTTCTCTCCAAATTTTGGGTTGTGTGGTGTATTATTGTGTTCTTCAAAATCTCTTTTATATGTAGATGAAATCCGATCGATCATTTATTTTTCACAGTTCTTCATCTAGTCTCCAAGACTGGTGCGGGCTCGCATGCTCTTCGTAGCAACAGTGCTATCGCCCTTTGGAGGAGCGCTACTGAAGCACAATCGCGCTTCCAAGGAGTGCTAGGAGCGCTATCACGCTTCTAAGGGGCGCTAATAGCGCTATCGCGCTATTGAGGGGCGCTAGAAGCGCTAGCAAGGGGCGCTACTTTCTTGTTCTGCTGAGCGACAATTTTAAAAAAAATCATATCTCACAATCTAGCCGTCGGAGCAAGCTAAAATTTGGACAGCAGCTTTAAAACATCTTAAAATTTATTATGAACGGTGGAGATTGGATATAGTTGTCTTTAACATCCTTAATAAATTTCTGAAGTTTGCTGTACTGTAATTCCTTTCTCAATTCTTCTCAGTACTTGTCACCTGCAAATACAAATAAAAATATGCTATGGTACCCATATCTTATGTGGGTCCTCGATGGATTAGTATTTTAGGAACCCAAACTTTGATTAATCTAACAGGTCGATAATTGAAAGTGTTCCATAAAGTTTGTATATTGTGTCGTGTGTGCTGATGATATGTATGTGAATGATAAATATGATATGCATTGTGTCGTTTGTGCATTGGATATGTCTGTCTAGATTGATTGTACAAGTTAGGCCTCCAATATCTCTTTTGAACGGATCTATTTTTGAAATAGGGTGGTCTATGTTGTACCTTCATAGAGTCTTGTCTTGCTTGACCATATCCAGACCGAACTAGTCTATTCTTGATCCAGCTTGAGTTAGAACTCTCTGGTTCCACATATCTCAATCCTCGATTGTAAAGAGTTTTTGGTTGAGATATAGGTGAACTGACATGATTATCAGGTTCTATATTTTCATATATCGTGCTGGACTTGACAAATTTCACATAATTTGAAGTGTTCTTGTCCAGACAGGATTGAGTAATTTTCTCAGTTAATCCGAAGTCCTTGTCATCAAAGCCGAGACATGTCTTTTCTCCAAAAGACTTTTGTGACTCTTGCATCTCAGTCAACAAAACAAAGGACTTATTCCATGTGGTTATCAGTTCAGTAAGTTTTAAGTTTTCTGACTTTAACTGCTGACTTTCCACTAGTAGCTTATCATTTTCAGTCTTAAGCTTGGCAATCTCTGCTTCTAGACTGATTTTCTCAACTGATGTTTCCTAATTGGGTTCAGTTGAGCAGTCCGACAGATCATTTTGCTTGGCCTTAACTTCCTCAAATCTTAAGCACAGTCGTTGATACTCATTACTCATGTCATGTAATGCATTTGCTAAATCTTCTCGTGTAAATTCATCTTAGTTGAAATCAAATACATGTTCACGAGAAGAGTTGATCTGATGATTGATTGCTGATAGATGGTTGGTCACTTTTGGCCATAAGGCAGCTATCTTCATCTTTGTCATCAGAACTTGATGTGCTCACTGAACAACAAGATTCTTCAATAAAAGCGATTGGTTTAGTTGAGCAACTTTCTTGTAAGTCAGATGGATGGATTGGTTGACTTGTGCTCTCTTCATCATTTGGTCTGGAACTATCTGAGCAGCAGGGTTCTTTGAGATCTTCAATTAGTAGACACTTGATCTGCTCAGCGTCCTCATTATTTTCAAATTTGATCAACTGTTGCCAAAGATTCTTAGTAGTGGAGCATGTCTCAATAGTTTTGGCAGTGAAGTTGTCCACGGTGGTGTACCAAAAGCTTTTAACGATCTCACTAAATGCAGTCATTTGAATATGTTCAGAGACGAGAAGGTACCTCGCTTTGATACCACTTGTTAGGATAAAAAATGTCTTTCTTAGTTATATGGAGTTCAGATGGGTTAGTAAATGAACTCTTGTCTTTCTCGTGTGTCTATGTTAATCAACCAACTTACATAAGTGCGGAAGAGATTGATTAACAGATTGAACACAGATCAAATGGCTTGGTCGAATTTGTGAAGTGAGTGAACGTGTTGGGCAGAAGAGAAATAACACAATGACTTGTTTCTGGATGTTCGGAGCTCAATCTCCTACGTCACCCCTTCTTCCATCTCGAAAGGATTCACTCTCTTCTATAAGACTTTGATCTTATACAAACAATTTGCACAGATCCGATCCAAGATTGGACTTACACCTCTGCCTATCTCAGAACTCCTAGACACTCAAGAACTCAGGCCTCGACTGATCCTTGTTACAAAGATAGTGTTTTGACAGACCACTCAACTGATCTGGTACAATCTTACAACTGAATAAACTCAGCACGAATGATCCTCACTTGATCTGATATGATGCTAAGTGTATGCTTGATTAATCTGATCTGATTGCTATTTGAAGCTCTTAACTTTCTGATCGTGTATATTCTTTTCTTGTGTAGCTCTGTTGTATTTATAGCCTTCAGAAAGTAGCTGTTGAGCTGTCAACATCTTCTCAAAAGAAGCCTCCAATATTTGACTTTGTCTCCAACGTTCAAATCTTCATTTAATGATTTTGTCTTTTAGCACAACGACTCTTTGATCTTCTAGGCTCTTCCATAATCATTTGATCTTGCTTGATTGATCTGCTTACTTGATTGCTTTCCAGATGATGTTTCTTTGATCTGCTTTCTTGTGCATAGATCTGCTTCTTCTGCTTCTTCAATTGATCTGCTTTTTAAGTAATTTTTCAAGCACCGAAACTTAGATCTTGAATTCCTAACAGTATAGATAACTAATAATTAACTCTTAATAAATAAAATTAAAAAATTGTTTAAAAATCAAACTTAAAAATTAATTGTCATTAGAGCATTAAAAGCAATAGAGGTTAAAAATTTTGGTTACCTAATGGATAATTAATTATTAACCAACTAAATTACCCATATTTTTCTCAAATTAATTTAATTCATTATTTAAATTGGATTCCAAAAAATTGTTATACATATAAAATTAAAGTTGAATAATATCTATATTTTATTTTGTAGTCATGTATAATTTTAATTTGAAATTATGTACACTACTATATTGATAAATAATTAACTATTGAGGCATAACTGATAAAGTATTAAAAGTAAAACTAATCCGAAATTTTCAATGGTTTATTATATTTTCGCATTTTATAATTTATTATATCATATTAATCTAAGTGATATAATTGTCCTAACTTAATTGTACTCGATAGAATATATAGTTAACTTAAATTAATTTATAATTTATTAAATGGAGTCCATAAAATAGCATCATAATTGTAAGAATATCATCTAATTATATCTATAATCATAATTGATCCACTAACTACTTACCTACATTTTCCTCAACTTACCACTCCATAATTAGTTATTATTATAACTAATTAACTCTTAATAAATAAAACAAAAAAAAATTAATTAAAAATTAAACTTAAAATCAATGTTTATTATTAAACATAGTTTGGATAATTAATTGTCATTAGAGTACTAAAAATAAGGGTAATACCCCAATGATAGATCTAATGTCCCATGATTAGCCACGTCAACAAGATATAATTAATGACGCCTATGTGTAAAAATACGAACCGTTAGATGCATGGTTTGAGTATTACCCATATGTTAGGATCTCATCTAGCAAAAATAAGAGAGGTTAGAAATTTTGATTACCTAATGGGTAATTAATTTAACCAACTAAATTACACATATTTTTCTCAAATTAATTTAACCAATTATTTACATTAGAGTTCAAAAAAATTATTAAAGCTAAAAAAATAAAGTTGAGTTATATTTATTTTTTAGTTTGTAGTCATGCCTACTTTTAATTTAAAATTATATATACTGCTCTAATGATAAATAATTAATTATTGAGGTAAAATTGATAAACAATTAAAAGTAACACTAATGCGATATTTTCAAAGGTTTATTCTATTATCGCATTTTATAATTTATTATATCATATTAATCTAAGTGATAAAAGTATCCCAACTTAATTGTATCAAAAGAATATATAAATAACTTAATTTAATTTTAAATATATGAAATAGTCCGTAAAATAGCATCATGATTGTAGTTAGAAGAATATCTTCTAATTATATTATATAATCATTATCTAAAATGATATAATTTGGAAATCATGAAAAACTATGAATACATACTTTGATCAAATTTTTTAATTAATATTTGAATTTATTGGTAATAAACCAAGTATCATGATATATTAGAAATTATTTTAAATTAAATCAATAAAAGAGTTAGTCCAATATCCAATAGTTTTTACTTGAATAACATTAATAATCAATCATTATAAACAACTAATTTTTTTTATTTATCTCACTTGTATAAATGTATAAAATTAATTAATCAGATCGTAGATAATTTAAATTATTGTTATACGTCCAACTTTTTTTATAGACGTTCTTTATTATATTAATTGGTTATACATTGATACATATTAATCTCATCATTATTTGTCATTATATCTCTAGATTGTTTATTGATTATGTTGTGTTATTTTTTTATTGCATATTTGTATGGCGTGTCGATGGATAAACATTTTTCAAAAATTTATTTCAATTCATATTGTTCTATTTGTGTTATGTTTATTATATTATTGTTTGCTAATAACACAAGTTTTAAAAATTGAATTTTTAACAATATATATATTTTTAATTTATAATATTTTTAATTTGTATCAACGTGCATCGCACGTTCTTCTTGCTAGTACCTATAAAAGTGTGGATAAAGTGCATTGTTTTTCAATTGTGCATTGACAACAATACCTTTCTATGTTTAAATATTAATATTAAGCACAATATGAGTATTGAGCTTGGCCCTCCAATTACCCACATTTTTCTCAACTTATTATCATTTATCATTGTCACTAATTAGTTATCATTATAACTAATTATAAATAATTAACTATTGAATAAATGAAAAATATAATTAAAAATCAAACTTCAAATCAATATAACTTATAACATAAAATAGAAAATAGCAAGTTCATTTTAACCTTGATTGAAATAAACATGTGTGTGTGTGTGTATATATATATATGTACATACATATACATATAAAAATCTGGATAGAAGAGCATGTTTTTCAATTGTGTATTGACACATTTAACCTTCTATAAATACTTCTACATTTACTTTGGCCCACCAAATTATTAACCCACATCTTTTTCAACTAACTAAATTACTTACCTTCATTTTAACTAAATTATATACCTTCATTTTGACCAAATTATTTACTTCTTTCGGATTAATTTTTTATTGTATGATTATGTGTGGATGGGTAAACATTTTTTTGTTTCAATCCATATTGTTCTATATGTATTATGCTTATTATATTATCATTTGCTAATAACACATGCTTTAAGGCATAATTAGTATGAAGGAATGAGATGAGAATGGAATGAGCATTCCCATTCCTCATACCTATGTTTGGTATGAACATGAAAATGGGAATGACTATTTTCATGTTCATGGGAATGGTCATTCCATCCATTTTGGATGAGAATAGTCATTCTCACTCTCTTTTTTTATTTTTATAAAAAAAATTCTATATTTAGTTTATTCTTATCAATCTAACTCATATATCTAATCTTATATAATAATAAAAATAATATTATATATTATTTATATATAAAACAACAAATTATTATATAATTATTTTACTATTATATATAAATAAATATTATTACGTATATGTCATCATTATTAATATGATTTATTATATATTTATCTATCGATATTATTATTTAATAAATATTAGTTTAAAAAATTAATATTTATTATTATTATTATTATTATTATATTTACCTAATACTATTAATAATTATTATTATATTTTGAATTTTTATTATTATAATAATTATTTTTTTATTATCTTAAAAATATTATTATATTTAAAAAATATTTCGATTAATATATAAGATAAATGAAACAAAATAAAATAATTTTATTATATTATTAATTTAGTATTTAATAATAGTAATAATATTAATAATAATAATAACCTATGGGTAGTTATTATTTTTTTTATTTTTAGTTAAAAATATTTGATTATTAAAATAATTTCATTCCATTTCATTCCATTTTTTTCAATATCAATGATTGGAATGGAATAAAAGTATCATTCAATTTCGAAGTTCATTCCATTCCAAAGTTGATTCCATTCCTTCTTTATTCCATTCTAACGTACCAATCATGCCCTTAGAGATTAAATTTTTTAACTATATATATATGTTTTTAATTCATATTATATTTAATTGGTGTAAACGTCCATCACACGTTTTTGAAACGAATCAAACTAATAAAATGCTGGAATTTTTTTTTTAAATAATATTATACATATATGCCCATACATATATGTATAAAAATTAAAAATAACACTAATAAATAAAATCCTTAAACAAAAGCTTAAATAAATATTAAACATTTACCCAATAAAAATCTTAAGTCATGCAAAAATAATAATATTATCTAAGCAATAATCCATAAATCATGTATGCGGAAATAATCATAATAAAAATATTTCTCTCAACCACTGAAAACTGAAAATATGAAGTGTGTTTTAAAATCCTAAAATAAAATAATTCTAAGCATGCAAAATTCTCATGGTGAGTTGGCGACGGTCACGGGGTCCACTGCCTGCTCACTCATACGTCCTCACCACCAGTAGGAGCTACAAAAAGATCATCATGTTCACCTGCACCATATAAGCGTAGTGAGCCTAGAGGCTCAACATGTTTAAATCTTTATAACAAGGGTTAAAATAATGTATCACATAATCATACTAATACATATACGTACATGAATATGCATGCATGATAAAAATATCTTTGAGTAAACTGATTAAACATAAACTTACTGAACTTAATCATAACTGATCATCCTGAGCTTAATGTACATAGTTAAGCAAATCATTTTTGAAACAGTCTATGGTTATATCCGTAAGTGTGACTAAACCTGTGTCGACTGATCAGTCTCCTGAACCAACGTACGTGGCGGTGACGAATCACCTCTATACTGGTAGTAAACTATCTCCTGAACATGAGCGGTGGTAAACCACCTCTGTGCTGTCACACTACTTCAACTTCCATGATAAAAATTATTTTGTTGTTCAACACATTATCATAATCATATAATTGAATAATTAATGTATGCATGAACTGGAAAGGGTGTCCGTAATATATATTTAATTAATTTTTCATATTAAAAATATTTTATACTTAAAAAATATAACTTTGTAGTGACCCTGCATGAAATCACCTACTAACTGGCAACTAATAGCATGCATTATGCTTAACAGAGTAAAACGTGCGAAAATATAATCCATAATTTACATATCAGCTTAGTAAAACAAGTTCAGACTTAATACTGTAGTGATACAACCATATCAAAAAACTTTAAGTAAACTGTCTAAAACATTTATACAGCTAAACAAATCCTGCTGTATAAAATCCCCTGAAAAGCTCCGGCTCCCTAGTCCTGCCTCGAGCTACCGGCTCCGTTCATCCTGCGACCTGCCCCGTGGAATAGGGTGTCCAAGATAACAACTAGGACGTGAGCGTTAACGCCCAGTACATAAACATGAGTACACGTATATATATGATGCATGCAACATGATGACTGGCAAAGGGTCATCTGAAAAGTCATGCTCAGTACCGGTGTAACATGAGTGCTGCTACCGCACGGATCAACCTCTGGGTGCAACCACACTCGTCTAGTACACCAGAATAGTCAGACATACATGTTCCCATCATCGCGGTATTCTCAGTGACAGACTATCGAGTATAGAGCTGAGCGGCTCTATAATAAGGTATATCAAGGTATAGGCTCAACGTGTATGTGCACATGATATATGAGTATAGAAAGCGGTAAAACATACATCATGCCACATAATAATGTCAAATAAATGCAACATATAAACATGTATACTCGCTGGCAATCTCAGTCAATGTGTACGTACCTCTAAGCTAGTTCAAGTCTAGTAGGATCCTAGGTTCCAAGCCTATATTCAAAAGTTCACCGTATCACTACACAAGTTCTATAAGCCTTAACTAAGCTAATAAGTACTCCCAAAACTTAAATAAATTCCCGGACCATACCTTCGTCCGTAGTAAGCCTTTTGATGTCGCTGATTCTGGATGACTATAACAACTTCTTTGTTATTCCAGAATCTCACTATTACCGATAGGGTCCTCTAGTGTATAACTCACACTATATAACTGAAGAAGGAAACTCGGGAATTCGTAATTCAAAATGAACTCCGGAGACCCCTATTTATAGGCCAAGACCCGGCCTAGGTTCGGATCCTCCGAACTCGAGTTCGGATTGTCCGATCCAACTCACTGCCTGCATGCGAGACACGTCAAGTTCGGACCGTCCGATCGCCACTTCGGGTCATCCGAAGTGTCCTAAATCCAACATTTGTCAAAAACCATGGCTGAGTAATCCTGCCTACTTGGCACAGGAGAAGTTCGGGCCGTCCGATCCTAGTTCGGATCGTCCAAACGTGCCTTAACTCCGAAGTCAACAAGCCCTACTTCGGAGCCTCCGGGTGCTGAGTTCGGGTCGTTCGAAGTTCTCTTCGGACCGTCCGAACTGGCTCAAATAATGACAATCCAATTCTTAGTTCTGAAGTCCGATTAAGCCTCGAAATTGGTTAATTACTAACCCTTAATCATGTTTAACATATTATTATCTTAAAATGGATTCTGGGTTACTACATTCTCCTCACCTTTAGACATTTCGTCCGCGAAACAAAATCTAAAGACAAATCAAGATAACAATATGAAACATCAAACCATGTTTTATTACAACTTGTAATTACATCTTTACATGATAATCAAAAGTACAAAGCAAACAACTCAGGATATTCCGCTCGCATACGACTCTCGGTTTCTCAAGTTGCTTCTTCAACGCCTTGACGTTGCCATTGTACCATCACAAGTGGTATAGTCTTGTTTCGAAGAACTTTCTCCTTCCTGTCTAAGATACGAAGTGGTCGTTCAACATAAGACAGATTTAGCTCTAGCTGAACATCAGTAGGCTGAATAATATGTGATTCATCAGCTATGTACTGTCGAAGTAACGACACAGGAAAAACATCATGTATACTGGAAATATATGACGGTAACGCCAAACGATATGCAACATCTCCGATCTTCTCCAGTATCTGGAAAGACCCAATGTAACGAGGTGACAACTTGCCTTTCACACCGAATCTCAACAACTTACTGAAAGGTGATACTCGCAAGAACACATATTCACCAGGCTCGAACTGCAGTGGCCTGCGGTAAATATTAGCATAACTGGCTTGCCGATCTTGAGCAGCTTTGATCCTTCGCTTGATCAAATCTACCTTGTCTACAATCTGCTGCACCAACTCAAGACCCTCGACTTGTCGTTCTCCTATCTCATCCCATAATAACGGAGTACGACACTATCGACTATACAATGCCTGGAAAGGTGTCATATCAATACTACGATGATAACTGTTATTGTAAGCAAATTCGATCAAAGGTAATTGATCCTGCCAAGATAAGCCAAAGTCCATGACAGAAGAACGTAGCATATCCACGTACAAATAGTGCGCTCTGACTGCCCATCAGTCTCCGGATGATATGCAGTGCTCAAACTCAGAGTGGTACCCAACGCCTGTTGAAAACTACCCCAGAAACGTGAGGTAAATTGCGGGTCTCTATCACTGACTATGCTAACTGGAATCCCATGTAATCGCACTATCTCCTGGATGTATAAGCGTGTCATGCAATCATAAGAATACTCCCGGTTGTAAGGAATAAAGTGTGCTAATTTTGTCAAACGGTCAACAACGACCCAGATAGCATCACACTGATGCGAAGCCATAGGCAAGTGGGTGACAAAATCCATAGTCACGTGCTCCCACTTCCATTCAGGAATCTCAAGATTCTGCAGTAATCCACCTGGTCGTCGGTGTTCAGCCTTGACCTGTTGACAACCAAACATCTCGAAACAAACTGATATACACTCCACTTCATCCATTTCCACCAAAATCTAGTTTGCAAGTTCTTATACATTTTCATTGTAGTACCCCGTAACCGAAATTGGTAATTAAGAGATTAATTATGTTAATTAAACCAATTTGGTATCTGAAGGATCGGAAGCTCCGAAGGTGAGATCGGAAGCTCCGATCAGGATCGGAAGCTCCGATCGCCCTATCCAAAGTCGACCAGTGAGATTTTGACATATGGCAGATAAGGATGTTCGGAAGCTCCGATGGCAGGATCGGACGTTCCGATCAAGGATCGGAAGTTTCGATCGAGGATCGGAGGTTCCGATCAATGCCTATAAATATAAGGTCCGAGGCATTCATTTCTTGCCAATTCCGAATTCTCTCCTTCGCCCTCGTGGTCCTATTTTAAGACTTTGGGTACTCTTATTCTAGAGTTGGAGTAGGATATTTGTTTTAGTATAGTCAGACAGTGTCTGACATAGTAGCGGAGCAGTGCTCGTGTTGTAGAGCCGTGTTCGAGGCTGTAGATTCGCAGCAGGGGAGTGACCTAGTTGCGGGATAGTCGCCATCAGTGGGCTGACGACGGACGCAGGTATAGCTATGGTCTCCTTAAATTATTTAGGAGTATGCAATAGCTTAGTTAAGGCTTTTAGCGCTTATTGAATGATGCATGAGTATTTGCATTGTAGACTTGATGATAGGCTTGGAACCTAGAGTGGGACTACTAGGACTGCCTTAGAAAGATACGTAAGTACTGACTGAGATTGCCAGCGGATATGCATGCTTATATGTTGCATTTATGTGTTTGCATGTTATTATTGTTATGCGGCATGTGCATATCATCTTGTGCCTGTACACCTGTATATCTTTCGAGATGAGCCAGTTAGGGTTGCACAGCCCTGTTAGGATGTTTGATATCGAGTACCCTTAGGTAATGATACCTCGAGAACTCCGCGGTCCGCGTCTGGGATTCGGGAATGAGTGGTCGTACACAGTGGTTAGCTACCCCGATGTGACGAGCTTATATCCCAGGTGCCAGTTTGAGCAGTTTGTATACAGTTATTCCAGATATGGATACCCGGTCATTTGCATGCATCATATTTGTATGTTTATCCGTGCTTTCGTATTGAGCTTAGAGCTCACGCCCAGTATTTTATGTGTATCTGGATACCCTATTCGATGGGCAGGTGTAGGTGCAGGATTGAGCACCAGGAGCCTGGAGTAGCCAGTAACCTTGAAGACATCAGGATTAGCTGTAGGTTTTATTTAAAGTAATTCGATTGGGTTGTATAAATCCCATTTGATTAGCCGGTTGTATTCTGCCGGTCTACTTGTATTTAGTCTTCCGCAGCAATTTGATTTAATGCATGCTTAATTATGCTCTTAACTCTGATTAGGTAGTGAATCCGGGTCGGGTCGCTACATTCATGCTTCCAGGATGAACTGACAATCAACTCCTGTGAGCTTGAGAAAGATTATCATTTCTGAGCTCCGCAACATCAGGTATAACCACTCGATTCGATAAGCACAATAAACTATCTGACTGATAATGGAATCCAGATGTATTAACTCCATTGGCTAGACGTGCCAAATGCTGAGTCTTAACATCAGATATCTGAGCATCTCTGATTCGAGAGTACAATGCCGGCTCAGATAATATAGTATAAAAACGAATTCCATTTCTTCCTTTCTTGTACTTGAGTGTAAAACTCAGTGAACAACACTCCTGAACCATATGAGTTATATCACTAGTCTGAAGTGCAGAAAGTCTTACCTGCCGACTCAAGGCATCAGCAGTAAGATTAGCAGAACCTGGATGATATTTGATTTCACAATCATAATCCTTCAAGAGATCCATCCAGCGTCTGTGTCACATATTCAACTCCGCCTGAATACATAAATATTTCAGACTTTTGTGATCTGTAAATATCTCAAATTTCTCGCCTTAAAGATAATGTCTCCAGATCTTAAGCGCAAATACAATGGCGGCTAACTTGAGATCATGCACTGGATAATTATTCTCATGCGTCTTCAACTGTCGAGAAACATAAACAATAACATGTCCATGCTGTGTGAGAACACATCATAACCCCTGATCAGAGGCATCAGTATAGACAACATAACCTCCAACTCCAGAAGGTAGAGCTAGCACAGGTGCAGTAGTAAGATGGCTACGCAGCTCGTGAAATGACTCCTCACAATCCGAGGACCAAATAAAAGCAACATCTTTCCGTGTAAGCTGTGTCAAAGGCCTGGCCAACTGTGCAAAATTCTCGATGAAATGACGGTAATAACCAGCTAGACCCAAGAAACTTCGAATCTCAGCAACCATTGTCGGATGAGACCAGTTCAGCACTGCCTCTATCTTACTTGGATCAACAGATATTCCTTCACTAGAAATCACATGACCGAGAATGTGGGGACCTCGGGTTGCTAATCTCGTCTTAGGGCAACTAATGATTAATTAAACAATTAATCAAACAATTAAGAGTAATAAACCAAGAGCAGAATATTTTTTTTTTAAAATTCCCGGAGCCTCGCTCGATCGGACAAAATCAGCCGATCGAGCGAGCCATAAAATCAAGCTCTCGGGTTCCAGTTTTTCAAGGCCGCGCTCAATCGGTAACTTTCATCCGATCGAGCGGGAAACATAAAAATGCTCTCGGGTTTGCAAAATTAAAGGCCACGCTAGATCGCACGTTTTTCCCCGATCGAGCGGAAGACATTTTCCAGAAACTTGCATAAATCATTTTGCTGTCAAGAACTTGGAACCATGGCATGAATCAACCATAAATTTGATTCCAAACATAATATACAGTCTGGAAACATGCATATCGACAAGTAGGAAGTTTAAATCATCAAATCATGCTTTCATTACATCAAACAAATTGCATAAACATCACGAAACTACAAGCTATTCAATACTTCAAATCTCAACTTCAAGTTTCTAGTTTTCTTGCTAAGTTTGATGTAATCTCACTATCATTCTTCCGCTTAAACCCGAGTCCACACTTGCTAAGTCTCGCTCCCGAGCTATCAACGTCATCTCAGACTAGCTCCTACCCCATCTGTTGCAATGCACACATACAAAACAAAGCAACAACCGGATAAACTCCGGTGAGAAAACATTTTCAGTATAATCGACATATAAAACGTTAAATAAATCATATCAACTCTATTTGTAACGACTCAACAATAGAGTAAATAACGCATATCTCGTTAAGAATTGATTCATATATCATCGATTCCATCAAGATTCGTAACCGATCTTGACATGAATATCCATCTAACGTAGCCATTCTGGGCTAGAAAATAAGGTTAACCGCAACCTTGACATAGAATCAATTCAATATAGCCTCGTATCATAATTGTATCGTAATCATAACGACTCAAACTCAAAGATCCACTACCTGATATGGATTGACAACATCAAAAACAAATCAAAAGATAATCAAGTATGTGATTTTGGCGGGACAACTCAAGAAACGTCATTCTCGAGTTTCAAATCCCTAACTCGCGATGTCGTCATTATACCTTCGTATTTCTTCTGTTTTGAACGCTTCAAATCTGAAACATAGCATCAAAACATTCATATAAATCTTCATTCTAGTCAATCATTTCAGAATCGAATCAAAATCATCAATATATCGTCAATCAACATCATTTCAAACCTCACTTCTTCTTCTTTGGTTTGAATTCGGAGTCTTGAGTCGTTAGCCTTCAAAACTAGTCTGAAAATGAGAAATAAAATTCCTATATCGTCAATAACATCTAGATGAATATCTGAACTCAGTTATAGGCTATCAAAATGGCTTCAAAACATTAATCGATGGTGTAGCGACTGAAAATCGATAACCGACGAAATATCAAATCAATTCGAACTTATTCAACTTCATGAACGTGTGCTATATCACTATAATCTCATCATACTAATCATACCATCAGCTATCATCATCAACTTACATGCTAGAATTCTTAGCAAGTTCATTCAATAATCAATATTCGATTCGGTTTCGATATCGAATTGTACAAACGTTGAAAAACATGATCATAACATCAAAATCTGATCTCTGCCATAAACTGATTTCTAAATCTATCAAAAACATCAAAATACTTACACGCAATCGAAGCCCTCGTCGCAAGGATTCCATGACACTTTTCGGAATTGAAATTGGACGAGCGGATCAAAAGTTACGGCGAGTTGAAAAATCGAAATCTAAAACAAACGAGAAGGGTTCTCGACTCTGCTTCCATTTTCTGATATTTTCATGTAAATACAAGTATGTTTACTAATAAGACAACTTAAATTCGGATATGTATTCACAATTTGCAATTTAACCCCTCAAGTCTTCATTAATTGCAATTCAATCCTCGGCCTTCGTTTAATTCAATTTCAATCCTAAATAATTTAAGAATTTCTAGAATTTAAATCGAAACTCTAAATATTCCCAAATTAAATATACTCGGATTAAAATTAAATAAATTTGGATTAAATCAATTAATCCCGGCCTTTTGCACATTAGCCCTTGCAACTTCGATATTTGCAAATCAGTCCCTGATCGGGTTGTATCTTCAAAATTAATCTTCTTTAATTCCCGAAACATGGAATTTAATCTTAAATTCCATAAATATTCAAATCGAATATTTATTTTTTTAATTTAAGAATTCTCGGAATTTAATTTTTAAAATCCGTAAATTTTCAAATTAAATATTTTCGGCTCGAAAATTAAATCTATAATTTTCATAACTTCTCAAATCAATATTAGCCCATAATATGGAATTTAATTCTCAAATCCCATAATTAATAATTTAATATTTTCGGGCCTTACAATTCCTCCCCTCTAAGGAATAATTTCGTCCTCGAAATCGTATTCAATCGAACTATTCAATCTGATAGACTGAATGATTATCTGAAGTTATTCTCACTTCAATCATATAGCTCTAAACTTTGTATCTCATCTCTTCATCTCTTATCAGATTCTTTCTTCGAATTTGCTTCTATTCTCTTGTAGTTGGTATCTATTCAGTTGTACTTTAAGTCATTGAAAAGAATTCGTTCTGAGTTGTTTCTTTCTTCAATCAAGGATTTGTCGACTAATCGACTTAACTCAGAATCTTTTCGATATCTATCTCATCTAATTAAAGTACATAGGAAGAATCTACTGATACTTTCTTCTCTTATTCACATGGAACAATTCGGACCCATTGTATCGAGCTGAAAAGAATAAATCTTTCAATCAAATCATCAATTCCGTCGGACATCTCATTCAATGAATTTAAGATTTTTGTGTTGACTTGTTTCTTTCTCTATATTATTCCATGCTCTGCATAGAACATATATCAAGTCTACACTGTCATTTTGTTCATCGCTTCAAAATCAGTATTCCCATTCATATTCTGAATCTGTAAAACAACTCCGCTCTTTCTCAATTCTGAATTGAATGATGTTTCAAGAATAACTCTTTCGCTTAACGAATCATTTTCAGCTTCAAAAGTTCTATCTATCATTCAATTACTAATTCTGTTTTTTCTTCTCTGTTTTCATTTCGTACAGATTCATCTTCAAAATCTTTGTGTGTCTCAAATCAAATCTGATCTGATATCGACAAATCATGTCTGATCTGATGTCATATACTTCGGTAGTATCATTTCAACACAAATAAATCGGATTTCTTTTCATCATATCATCATAGCATTATCTCAAAATCGACTCAATAGCTGTTACAGGAATTATAATCATCAAGTGGCAACACATCAAGTCAAGTAATACCGAATCAGGTATTAAAGTTCTGAGAATATTCTCAACATTTGGAAAATCAACTCAGATAATCCATCAATCGAAGAATGGTATAATGCAATCACATATAACCAACTCTCAGAACATCAGTCAATCAATCGATGCCATATTCTGTCGAATAAATCTAAAGTCTTAATCCTGACAATAGATTTTAATCATTCCTGTAATTTCATCATATCTCTATTTTCTTCACAGCTATCTAGTCATATCTGTATCACATCTTATACAGCGTATTCTAAAATTCTGATTAGTCTATTCGAACTATCTATTAATCAGAGTATAATATGCTGTATTCACAGATTTCAAAGTATTCAGAGCTGTTGATAATCGGTATCATGTCAGGTTAAGTTCATTCTTGAAATTCGATTCATCTTCTCTGACTATTCTTCCAATTCAAGGATAATATGTTGTACCTTTACCTCAAAAAGAGCTCAAAGTCTTCTGATCATCTGTATTACAATTTATTAGTACACCCAATGTTTCAATCTGAAACATTATTTTTTTGGCTTACTATTCATCTTGCAATGAATCTAATCACAATTCAGTGATTTGATCATACAGACAGATCATCGTATACAGTAACTTCAATCAATCTGTTCATAACTACCACCTGTTTACATCATATAAACTGCTTCATCTTGGTAGTTTCACAAAATACTCTTTCAAATCATGATCTCATAACAATTCTGGAGTTTCTAAACTATCACTGAACTAATCTAGTCAATGATTTTCAACTTCATAAGAAACTCTCTGTATGTTTAACTTCGAAAACGTACTAATTCTGTTACCTCTATTTGCTTTATCTTCTGATAAAACAATTATTGGATGAATCTTAAATTCATTGTTGTGCATTTTCTTCAAAATCTGATATTTCTTTTCAAAAATATCAGGCACAATCAGATAATCAGTCATAATAGAATTCATTCATTCTGATCTGAGGCTTCAATTCATATCTCAATCTGGCATTCTTTACTGAATTCTCATCGCTTCAGTTTACTTTCTGTGTTTCTTTCATCTTCTGAACAGTTCTGGCTTACTTCCAATCGAAAATCATTCTGATTGGTGATATATTCGTCTGAATATTCAAACCAGAATACACAGAAATCTGGAATCAATTCATCGGATGCCTATTTCATTTCTCATTTCTATCTCCAAATATCGACAATTCATATCATCTAACCCAAATATCATGGATCATATTCAAATTCTTCTATCAGTTACGAGCCAACAATCTTAAAATACGCTGAAATATCATCAAAGGATCAATAATTCTCAAAATCAAAAGAAATAAATCAAGATTGAGAAAATCCCTCAATCAAGGTCATCCAAAATCAAATCTTCTAGATAACAAACTCTGCAAAGTGAAAACAACTCACTTGCATCACCTAACTCAGAATGAGTGAATCAACACAGGCTCTAAACGAAAGCAATGTGCCATGAGAGCCAATCAATATTCAATCAATTCAAGAATCATATTTCCAAGTGATGTAATCGATTCATCATAATCAAAGAAAAGACTAAACTGTAACTGATTTTCATATCATCGTCTATCTTATAAACCTCAAAAGCAGCATTTAATTCATCAAGTCTCTATAAAATTCCAGTTCACAACTTAAACTAAAGTCGAAATCTTACTGGAATATCTGTCATCTCTATTCATCGGCATATCTATCAATGCTGATTTAAATCTTGAACATATCTAGTGCATTGAATATACTTATTTCGGAATATTTCTATAATCAAACATCATATATAAAATCGAAATCCAAGAATCTTACTTCTAGATCCCATATCATATCATCTTATTCATATGCACATATGTTCTTGTTGATCTAATTCAATCATTTCTTATCATAAATTTTCTAACAATCTGTAATAGGTTATTGCATCATCATCTATCATGCAACCTAACAGATATTTCAATATGAACAAAATAATGTTCAGTTTCAGTTCATCGAAGCAATAGTTCCATTCTTCAGTTCAATTCACAAAGTCTCTTTTATGATACAGAGGTGATCATATAATAAGCTTTCATCTATCATGTATCTATTGCACCAATAACATAAATAGGTTAAAACAAAATAAATCTGTTACCTGCAATTTCGTTCTCAGATGCACTTTCATTCTGATCTTCTGTATACTTCTGGAACCGTTCTTCATTCAAATCATCTTAGAATCTGATTTACTTAGGACATCGCCTAATACATCTGCCTGAACTGTCTTTACACTGATCGTTAGGATATCTCCTCCCACAATGAGTGTAATAATCATTAGCATACTCTGCATTCAGAACCAGACTAATCTGTCTCAGTTCGCTATAATTAAAGAACTACTTCTAGACCGTTCATCTCATATCTGCTCTAAAATAGAAATTGTAGCTAAAGTTGTGATTATTGAAAGAGTTGATGCCCCGCTAGCCAACTTGTGGCTAAGGGCTTTGAGAGTCTCTTTTTGTAAACAATCTTTATTTAATATAATATTTGTTCTTTAAATGGCGTTCACTTTATCTTATTATTATATAATGATATACTATTGTTATTTTGATAAAGACCTTGAATATACTAAAGTAAGATGAGATAGTGAATATAGAGAGATCACTGTCATGAAACACATCTTATGTTCACTGTATATTCTAAATAGTTCCTAGTCAATTGAGCCATCCACAAATAAGGATAAGGATCGCTCGAGATTGAGACTAGCATTTGCGATGCCGAGTACCACGTTTCATTGGTATGGAACATAGAGATGTTCGAAGCATGCAAATGGATATTCATATGATGAATGATCGAACTACCCTATTCGGACTTTCCAAGTGGTTATCACTTATCGAGTGGATATAGTCCGCGGTTTTGGTTGTACACCATTAGTCCTTATTACTTGAAACATCATTGAGACTCTATATGCTAGTACTGTGCTTTGACTCGTTTACCGACTCTATTAGGGTCATCAGGTGTCGGGATTGGGTACTGTTACGACACATATAGGAGTCGATGCTTTGTTGTCAAGGATTCACCGCACACTTGCGAGTGTGGATATCCTATGCAATCTGAGGAGATATTAGTGTGACGAATCTCTGGCCAGAGTACATGATGTGTTTTAGGTTACTTGGTTTCCTAGTAGCACATGCGATGTCACTATTTGATCTTCAAGATGCATTGCATAGTTATCGAATCTCGAACGACTCTCGATGTACCAATGGTTGTTGATTCGATCGGGATATATGGATGAAGGGACCGTACTGTATGCTAACCAAAATCTATTGGTTCTTGCAGGCACTATCAGTGATACCTAGGGAATCATGGGCCGATGTTGCTAGACGCTCTTACCATGATTCGATGGGCAAGTCGGAAATTGTTGTTCCGAGTCACAAGGAGTTGTGAGCCCACAGCTAGCTGTATCCCTGAACCATTGAGGGTCACACAAGTAATGGATTTCTAATCCCCGTTGAGATAATTAAATTTAAAGAGTTAAATTTAGTGAATAAAGAAGTGGGACTTCTTATTTAAGAATAGAGGGAGTAAGATTTCCTAAAATGACATAGTGATGGACATTTTTGGAAATCACTGAATTTGGATTCAGAAAATTTATTTTGGCTTTAAAAGATGCAGAAATGGTTTCTGTGCACATTGGTGAAATTGGTTTATCAATCTGAGTCACGATGAATTTTATATTAATTTCTGAACATGCGGGCTTTGCTTGTCAGGCTTGAACTTATGACTAATGGGCCCTAAGCTGTTAGCAGCCCACATTATAAATAAGTTATTGCAGTGCAGAAATTACAAGTAACAGGTCAAAAATTTCGAAACCCTAGAGAGCATTCTCTCAAGGGATTCGGCCGACCCCTCCCCTCCTCTCACAGTGTTCGAAAATTCAGTCTGTGAATTTTTGAATTTGCAGACTGATTTAACAGATCATATCTGTTCTATCTCATCGTAGAAACTTCTGATAGACTTTCTAGTGCAGTCTGTCAGAGGGATTAAATTTCTGTTCGTGGACCTGATTGAAGAATTGTTCGTTCATCAGTTCCTGGGATATACAACAAGAGCAGATTAATCTGTTGGTGTCCATAATCTCGCTTCGAGATTTTAAGGTAAAATTTATATTGTTTAAATTTTATGTTATCAATTTTAATCGTAGGAATTTGATACCCATATGGAATCGTTCCATATAAAAATTTTAAAACTTCCGCTACACCGGGTATCACTTTCTTTTTCGATCCGGAGAACGACAGTGTTCCAACAGTGGTATCAGAGCCAGGTTGTTCTCGGATTTTACGATTAAAATTTATTCGATTGTACCAGCCTCGATTTTTCAGAAAAATAAAACGAAAATTTTAAATTAAATTCCAGGGCAATCAATCGCTGCCCAGGGCAGCGACTTGATCGCTGCCCACGGGCAGCGATTGGCTTCCCACCTCCACGTGGGCAGCCCTGTCCCACGTGGAGGCCGGGCTGCCCGGGATTGTCCCGGGCAGTCCGGAAATTTTAAAAATTTAATTTTTTGATTTTTTGAAATTTTTGAAATTTCAGTTTTTTGTCCGATTGAAAATTGTTTTTGATTGGTCCACGAGGCATCGGATCAAATTGTTTGAGTCCGAAATTTTAAAAATTGATTTTTGGATAAATTTGAATTTTTGGAAAATTTATAAATTTTATCCATTAAATTAGATTTTATAAAATTAATAATTTTGGTACAATTGATAATAAAATATGATTTTATGTATAAAATTGGATTTTATATGTAAAATATGATTTTATGGATAAACTAGATAAAATATGATTTTATATATAAAATAAGATTTTATGTATGAAATATGATTTTATATATTTATATTTATTGCCATTGCATGATATCCAATAAATTAATTTTTGAATTAAATATTATTGGATAAGGATGATCGATTGCCATGACTAATATTATAGGTGTATGTTAGGTTGTTTACATTTGGTTTTAATTATTGTTGTTGGATTTATTAATGGGCCTGGTTTATGGTCCAATATGAATTGTCATATGTAATAAAAGTGAGCCTGGTTTATGGCCCGTTCCCACCCCTTAAAATATGTATCTCCTACTTGTCATCGAAATTTATTGTAAATTTATAAGACTCAGTGGGAGATAAAGATTTTAAGACAAAGGTGGGCCCAATAGACAATAAAGACGGAAGAAATGTAAATTGGAAGCTCAATGTAATAGGATTGCATTGCATACTTGCATATTACCTAGGATTGGACTTAGACTCGTGATTGGCAACCACGGGTCGATTAGTAATGGAATCGATCATCCTAAAATATAATATATGATATTATTGTTGTATGTATGTTTAGACTAAATTGTATGAATCCCGCAAGCATACAAAATGTTGATTGATGAGACAAATTTTTCAAAATTAAAAATCCCTCATTTTAAATATGATTTAAAATTGATATCAAGATAAACAAAAGGGAATTTAAATATTGTTTAAATGTTCCTACATTCCATCAACGATCAATGTATGAGATGCTACCCGCGGGCACGGTTCGGCTCATATTATTGGGGGGGCCCGTTCGTCGGAAAGCTGTACATTGGATCGACACATGTTTTAAGTTGGGTGGAACTCCCATGGGATTGGCTCATATTATTGGGGGATCCACATGGCGACCGTCCATCACAACTTAATATTGATGGGTTATCTTGACATGTCACAATAAACGGCGTCATATTATTGGGCCCTTATTGGACATGAGATAAAAACATGGGGGTTACTTTGGAAGTAATTGGGCTATACCTTTTGAAAATTATGGTTGGCTGATATTATTCCGGACTATGATTTATCAATTGGACTCCATGTTCCCACTAAGGAAAGGAGTTTCCCGTTTTCACTAGAGGGTAGTGAAATCGTTAAAATAGTGGGAGTGTAATTCATAAAATTAAAATTCGCCATATTTTATGTCTTAGTAAATTAATTAAACAATCATCGATTATTGTCTGTTTCATCTCAGTATATGATTATGATGAATCTTCGTAATCCACATGTTTCAATTCTCGAACAAAACAAACTTTCTGGCGCAACTATACGGAATGGTTCAATAAGTTAAGATTGTCCAGAGTTCGGAAAAAGATTTTCTAAGTGTTAGAAAAGGCTTCTTCGAAAACAGCCCCGGCTGATGTAACTGCCGAAAGGTTGGCCGAACTAGAGAAATGGTTGGACCATGATCTCAAGGCCAAATGTTACATGCAAAATTGGACAAGTCTAAACAAGTTTGCCATCACTGCAAGAAACCCGGTTACTAGAAGCGCAACTGCAAAGAATGTATATCGAGTAGTTACGAACTACAAAGGATATATTTTAATTAAAAGTGCACAGGATCGTCAAGGCAACTATGTTGAAACCGAGCGTGAGCCTTTGCAGCTTGATACTGGGGGAGAAAGTAACTCTGAGAATGTCACCTTTCTGCAGGATTCTCAGATTTGGCCTTAAGGGCAAGTTATCTCCTAGGATTTATGGTTCGTTCGAGAGTATTGGCAATTTGGGTATCGGCTAGCTTTGCTACCTTATTTTCTAGTATTCAAGTCATACTTCACGTATCTCTGTTACAACGATATGTGGTAGATCAGTCTCATATTCTACAGTCGTCTAAGGTTCAAGCGGATACTGATTTTACTTACGTGGAGAGACCTCTTCGTATCCAGAATAATAAGGATAAGGTCTTACGTAATAAAGTTATTCCTTCAGTTTTAGTTCAGTAACGGCATTGAGGTACTTAGGAAACTACTTGAGAACTTGAGAGCAGGATGCGTTCAAAACATTCTGAGTCGTGATTCTTTTCGGAATGTATTCGGTTATTAACTCTGATAGTGAGTTGAGGAATGTTTTCTTCATGATTGTTCTCTTTCGGTACTTAAGATCTGATTTCGAGGACGAAATATCTTAAGTGGGGGAGAATATAGTGACCCGTACCCAGAATTAGCAATTAATAAGTATTTAATCAGGTAATCATGTTTGGATTAAGTAAAACATGATTAAGGAAATCCCAGAAGGATTAACGGGGTCTGGGAATGGACCCAGAATGATCAGAAATGACCTGAAGGGTCAGGCAGAACGGAAGCAACGTTCAAGGGAATGGAAGCAACGTTCGTGCCATCAGAAATTGCGTCACTGCTTACGTACTTGACGGGACGTCGGCACCATCGGAAGCAACGATGAGGAACGGAAGCAACGTTCGTGCTTCCGAAATGCGTCACTGCTTACGCACTTGAGGTAACAGCATGGCAGAACGGACGCAACGTTCGCGAACGGACGCAACGTTCTGCCAGAACAGACGCAACGTTCGCCATCGTTCGTTCCGATCGCCGTCTATAAATATAAGGTCCGAGATCCTCATTTCTTGCCAATTCCGAATTCCTCTCCTTCGCCTAGTAGCTCTATTTTTTGGGCTTTGGGTACTCTTATTTTAGAGTTGGAGTAGGGAAGATATTTTAGTATAGTCAGACAGTGTCTGACATAGTAGCGGAGCAGTGCTTGTATAGTGGAGCAGTGCTCGAGCTGTGGAGCTGTAGCAGGGGTGTGCCCCTAGTTGCGGGATAGTCGCCATCAGTGGGCTGACGACGGACGCAGGTATAGCTATAGTCTCCTTAAATTATTTAGGAGTATGCAATAGCTTAGTTAAGGCTTTTAGAGCTTATTGAATGATGCATGGGTATTTGCATTGTAGACTTGATGATAGGCTTGGAACCTAGAGTGGGAATACTAGGACTGCCTGTAGTAAGGTACGTAAGTACTGACTAAGATTGCCAGCGGATATGCATGCTTATATGTTGCATTTATGTGTTTGCATGTTATTATTATTATGCGACATGTGCATATCATCTTGTGCCTGTACATCTTTTGAGATGAGCTAGTTAAGGTTGCTCAGCCCTGTTTGGACGTTTGATATCGAGTACCCATCGGTACTGATATCCAGAGGACTCCGTGGTCCGCATCCGGGATTTGGGAGTGAGTGGTCGCACACAGTAATTAGCTACCCCGATGTGACAAGCTCATATTCCAGGCGCCAGTCTGAGCAGTTTGGATACAGTTACCCTGATATGGATACCCTGTCATTTGCATGCATCATATTTGTATGTTTATCCGTATTTGCGTATTGAGCTTAGAGCTCACGTTCAGTCTTTTCTGTATATCTGAACACCCTATTCGACGGGGCAGATTTAGGTGCAGGATTGAGCACCAGGAGATTGAAGTAGCCAGTGACCTTGAAGACAACAGGATTAGCTGTAGGTTTTATTTAAAGTTATTCGATTGGGTTGTATGATCGAATCTGTTTAGCCGGTTGTATTCCGCCGGTCTTTTTGTATTTAAAGTCTTCCGCAGCGATTTTATTTAATGCATGCTTATTTATGCTCTTAACTCTGATTAGGTAGTGGATCCGGGATGGGTCGCTACACGTTAGTTTCTATTTTTAATAGATTTGTATGTTTTTATGTCTAGATAGATTATGACACATAATATTTTCTTTTTTTTAATCTTTCTTGTGTGTATATATATGTACGTATATAGTCAAAACAAACACTATAAAAAATTTAAAATAAATTTTATTTGATCACGAAAAATAAAATTTAAATTTTTTTAAATATAATTGTATTTCTATATTATAAAATTTTCAGATTAAATAGTTTATCATTCATAATATCATTTTTGTTTTAAAATATGTGTTGTGCATATATATACATACATATAAGCAAAACAAACACCCTATTAAAAACTAAAATTAAATTTTGTTTGATCATGAAAAATACTATTTTTTTATTTTTTAAAATTTAATTGTAATTTTTATCTATAAATTAAAATTTATAAATTCAATAGTGCATGATTCGTAATATCATTTTTTTAATCTTTTGCATGTATATGTATATATGCTAAACAATCACCCTATTAATCAAAAACTAAATTTTGTTTGATAATGAAATGTACTATTTTAATTTTTTTTTGTTTAAATTCAACCTTGATTTTATCTATATTCTATACTAGTATTTCACTTGTGCGATGCACGGAACATTATTTTATATAATTCACTATTGATATTAGTAAGTATTTTGAACGATTAAATTAAATAAAAAATGGTTAAATGGATTATATATTGTACAATTAGAAGAAAAAAAAATTGTTCACATAAAGTATATGGTAACTTATTGTTCCTGACAAAAAATAAATATAGATAAAAAAAAGCTCACCATAAATGAAATGAGAAATTTAAGAAAAATTAAATTAACACTAAATCTTCAATGACAAAATTAATAAGTTTCATAACACGATATTAATTTATCTATTTTGGAGGGAGTCTCTTGATACCATTTTGTCAATGACGTCTAAAAAATTAAAATGATAAAAAATGTGTTAGATTAATAAAACATAAGTAAAAAATTAAAGGTAATAAAAAATTAATAATTAAACAAAAAAGATATAAAATGATATATATTCATAAAGCAAGAAGAAGAGAAATAAACGTAACAAAAAATTTTTTTGAATTAATAACATTCACATTTTTTATATATCTAAAGTACTTGAATTCAAATATTTTTGAAAGAAAAAGTATAATTAAAAATCTCGCATACATTTGCTTTAGTTATAAATTTGATTTTATATTTCAATATATTTTATGCAATAATTATGTTTTTAATAGCAAAATGATGATTTTTTTTTATGATTGGTTTCACTTCTCTATGAAATCATATTTTATTGTTGTATGTACGTGAACCCTATAAAATAGTCATATTTTATTATTGTATGTATGCGTGAACTCAATAAAATAAATAAAAATGTAAATTACATTCACATTTATAAATAGATAAATATCAATAATAAAAAATATATATACATTCCAAAATCATTAAATATGCATTATAACCTGGAATCTACCTTGTTTTCATACGAATATAGATTGTAATAACGAACTAATCATAGGTTAAACACCAAATGCAAGATTGAAGTGTCAATCAAGGATTACTCTAATCTTATTCAAAATAAATGAGTCATATGTGTATCTTGATTGACTTATTATATCATGGTTTTGTATTTGAACACTATTTATATATTTCGTGTGTGTTCAAATCAAATGATATTTTTCTTGTATATATGGTAGAGTTTTCAAATTTTCATCAGTAAAAACGGTAAATTGTGATATAATACACACACATAAAAATTATTGAATATTTCACACACATATATATGATAACGTTGTCCACATATTGTGCCACCTAATGTGCCCACACACATATATATAATATTATTTGATTGAATTATTATTTTATGGTTTTGTATTTGCATTGTTTATATATTTCAATTGTGTTCAATTTGAAATAGTAATTTTTATGTATATATGGTAAATCTAATAAATTTGAACCGAAACAAACTTTTAAGCGTTTATTGCTCCATATAAAATGTGTATATAATTAATATTGATATATTTCTATTTTATAACATGATTATTTTTTAAACAAATTATACTTTCTAATTTATGTCAATGACACATCAAATTTTTAATCGAAAATTGCTATATTATTATATTTACAGTATTAATTATTATCTATTTTTTATTTATAATTTTTTGGCAAATCAAATTTCTATTAAGCAAGTAAATCTAAAATCAGTATTTTCGTATATATATATATATATATATATATATATAATAGTTTTGTTATGCTGACCATCCATCGTATACACTTAATGTGTCTATCATGAGGTGACACTCAACTATTGCATGTGTTGAATTGTGCATCCAATAGTTGAGTGTCACCTCATGGTATGTTTGTGTGTGTGCATGAAAATGTGAATCAATCTAAAAGAAACAAAATTTAAAATGCATTTATGTAACTTAATTATATATATATATATATATATATATATATAATCAAAGATTGGTATGCTATCATGTATAACATTTATGGAGTTTATTGAAATTTTAGCATATATACCAAATCTCGAATTTTTATATATAAAAAAATTTTAGCATATATACCAAATCTCGAATTTTTATATATAAAAAAAATCGGCACATTAATATATATATTATACATGATAGCATACCAATCTTTGATTATATATATATATATATATATATATATATATATATATATATATATAATATACATTTATAGTAAATTTTACATATACATGGATAAAAAAATAAATTACAAATTCGTACATAATCATATATATCATTTATGAAAAATTTACATATAGATAGATTAAAAAATTAAACTTCATTAAATTTAGTGATAACATCGGATTAAATTTCAAATAAATTAGTGATTACGTATAATTAAATTTCAAAGTTTGCACTGAACGTTAGTACTTTCATGTATAGTATTTGCGGAAATTTTCACAAATATATGAACAAAAAATATTAACTGAAATACCATAAAAAATTAAATGAAATTAAAAATGGTGATAACATGATATAAAATTTAAAATTAGAACAAAATATTGTTATATTATTATATATAGTGTTTATGGAAATTTTCACACATATATAGACAACAAAATTAACTAAAATAAAAAATACTGATAACATCCGATTAAATTTAAAATTTTAACCAAAAATTGATGTAACACCCTCAACCGATGAAGGTATTACCACACTAACATGACCATAAAACCTTTGTGCGGAAAAGAAAATTTTTGAAAGATGTATGCATACATCAAACCTTACTTAAAACATTTCAGAATAGTTTACAAACCAATTCATAACAATTTGAAACATAAAGCCTATTTTCTTCAATCAACATAACAACATTTAGTTCATTAACTTGACACAAACACACTCAACACATAACACACTCATCACATAACACACTCATGCATCGCCCGCCGGTCCGACTCCTTGCTCTTCTTCATGCCCGGCATTGAACTCATCGACATATGCATAAATGTCATCCTCATTACCTGCACCATTCAAGTATAGTGAGTCTAAAGACTCAGCAGTAAAAATCATGAGATTTCAATAATCATTTAAACTTAACATAGCATAACATAACATAACATAACATAAACTTATCATTTGGCGACGAATTATGCGAAATTGTGGCAACCTTCATAATGGGCACATTCATCTTTTCTTGTTGATCAACAATCATATGGCATTACGCCTCATAACTTTCGTTCATTCCTTTTCGGAGGCTCCTCCGGAGCTCATCTCGGAGGACCTAACCCGTACATTGAGCCGTATTTGGGAGGGCTACTCCGGAGCCCAAACCGGAGCACCGTTCCCGTATTGCCACCACAAAGACACATAAGACATCAAAATATTTTCATGCATCAACATATTATATCTTCATAATTCAACATAGCATTATTCATTCATGCTTTATCATTTTCATTTCATCAACATATCCTTTCATCCATCATGAAGCATCATTGAAACATCATAATTTCCATCTTAACTTTTGTTTCATGAACATAAAACTTTACTCGATAACTTCGTGCATGTAATAAATGATAAAAATCATACTTTCATATTGAACATAGGTTTCATGAAAGAAACTTAGACATGTACATGCACCACATAACGTAATCGATCCACGTAAGTCGTTCTTTCCGTTCTTGACTTTAAACTTGAAAATTTTTGCATAAAAACTCTTAAATATATTTTAGAAGCCTTAATAGGTCATAACCATGTATTTAGGACCTTAAAATAACATATCAAAATATTTAAATTCGAAGGTATGGCGCGGCCGCTCCACTTCTCAGCGCTGGCGCGCTTAACCTGCGCAAATGGGTATGATTTATTGCTCTCAAACTCTATTTTAAAGTCACAATTTGGAAAAGTCGTAAACATGAACATTGTAGCCCTGGATCTTGTCTTGAAAATGCCGAAAACCTCACCTCAATTAGAGTTTGCAATAAAAAGTTATACTCATTCTCCCAAGACTGGTCAGTGCAGAAAAATCAAACCAATCAATAAACTTTGGATTGATTTTGGCCAAACATCAAAACCGATTTTGGAAAACTTCAAAACATGAAAGTTGCAGAAAAATTAGTTATCTTTCAAATACAATTGGCCTCATCTAATTTGGATTACTACAAAAGAATTTACTCACAAAATTGCAACAAGTGTCGATAATCCGAGGCAACCCATCACATGCAACGTTTCAAAGCTTTAACTCAACTAACTCAACTCTTTAAAATTCAACACATACCTTCAAAATCAGTACTTTCCCAACTCTAAATCATAAGAATCTATCATCACACATTATTTATCAAGAATTTCACAAGAACGACTTACATATCACGACTTATGCTTCACAATTTCAATCAAACATAGATCATGATTTTAAGCTCTAAAAAATCATGCATAAACATTACATAAATCATAATTTTCATATCAAAATACATATATCTTGAATGGTGGTTTAAAATTGCTTTAAAAAAAACTTTCCTTGAATGGAGGAGGAGTTGATCCGGAACTTCGGAGACGAACTAACCACGAAGAGGAGCAAGATTGAAGTTTAACTTTGAAATTTCTTGAAGCAACCGTGTAGTGTTCAGAGAAGAAGAGAATAAGAATGAAAATAAAAGAAAAAAGAAGAAGATAGGCGTGAAGGAGGGCAATCATGGGGAGACAAGTCCATAAATAAGTGGGGAACGTGGTAGAAGAGTGTTGATTTCAACACTTAATTTGCATCGTGGTGACTAATTAAAATGAAGTCTACCACTCTTCCTTGACTCGACTGATAAAAAATACTATCTCCTAACTCTTTTATTCAAATTATATCAATATTATACTTAAAATACTCGTGAAAATACGTTCTAACACTTCGTTCGTAAGTTAGCCTCGTCCCGAGAGTCTAGAATCAAACTCAACCTGAAATCATTTACTTAATCAAATTGTTAAACGTAAAATAAACATAATCATTAAATCATAACTTAAACAATTTAAGGCATAAAATCATTAAAAATTTATGTTTAAATAATCGTGAGCAAGTTTAATGGATTTTTGGACTTTACAATTCTACCCTCCTTAAAAGAATTTCGTCCTCGAAATTCGACTTACCAAATATTTCGGGGTATCGGTTACGCATATCTTGTTCGGTCTCCCAAGTAGCCTCTTCCACTAATTGATTGCGCCATAAGACCTTTACTATCTTGATCTCTTTGTTTCTCAACTTCCGGACTTGTGTATCCAAAATTTGGATAGGTACCTCTTCATAGGACAAGTCTGGCGTCCACTGAACTGGTTCATGACGAATGACATGGGAAGGATTTGAGATATACTTCCTCAACATCGAGACATGAAAGACGTCGTGTACTCTTTCTAGATTTGGAGGCAATGCTAATCGATAAGCTCTTGCTCCAACCTTGTCTAGGATTTCGAAAGGCCCTATATATCTCGGGCTCAGCTTTCCTTTCTTCCCAAATCTCAAAACTCCTTTCCAAGGTAACACTTTCAAAAACACATGATCACCTACCTGAAACTCCAAGTCTCTACGCCTCTTATCGGCGTAGCTTTTCTGTCGACTCTGTGCTGTCAACATTCTGTCCTTGACTTTTGCTATCATGTCGATTGTCTGTTGCACTATTTCTGGCCCCAATATAGCTCTTTCTCCCACTTCATCCCAATGCAATGGAGTCCTACACTTTCTCCCATACAAAGCCTCATAAGGAGCCATTCCAATAGTAGCTTGATAACTATTGTTATATGTGAACTCCACTAAAGGCAACTTCGATTCCCAATTTCCTCCGAAGTCAATCATGCAAGCCCTAAGTAAATCCTCCAGTATCTGAATCACTCGCTCAGATTGTCCATCTGTTTGCGGATGAAAAGCTGTACTGAAGGCTAACTTTGTCCCCAATCCATGATGTAAACTCTTCCAAAAGTTCGATGTGAACCTGGGATCCCTGTCAGAGACTATCCTTGCTGGAACTCCATGCAATCTAACTACCTCTTGAATATACAACTCTGCATATTGATTCATCGAGAAGTTGTTTCTGACTGGTAAGAAGTGAGCTGACTTTGTCAACCTGTCAACTATTATCCATATTGAATTCATTCTTCGTTGTGTAATTGGCAGTCCAATCACAAAGTCCATGGTGACATCTTCCCATTTCCAAGTGGGAATGTGTAATGGTTTCAGAAGTCCTGCTGGCCTTTGATGTTCAACTTTGACCTGTTGACATGTCAAACATTCGCTAACAAACTTAACGATGTCTTCCTTCATACCTGGCCACCAGTATAGCATCTGTAAATCCTTGAACATCTTTGTACTCCCTGGATGAATAGAATATGGTACAGTGTGAGCCTCAGTCATCACATCTTTCCTCAGTGAATCTACAGCTGGTACCCACATTCGCCCTTTGTGATGCACGATCCCATCCTTCACTGTATACAATGCACCCCCTTTAGCTTCATCTTTAAGTTTCCAAGTCAATAATTGCTGGTCTGAAGCCTGACCTGTTCGAATCTTGTCGAGCAAACTTGGAACCATTGTTAAGGCTGATAGGGCACAAACTTCCATCGGCTCAATTACTTCCAATCTGATTCGTTCAAAATCTGCAATCAACTCTTGTTGAGTTGTCATTATGTTCAAAGTTGCAGATTTACGACTCAAAGCATCTGCTACTACATTAGCTTTACCCGGGTGGTAGCTAATATCACAGTCATAATCTTTTACCAGTTCGAGCCATCTTCTCTGCCTCATGTTCAACTCCTTTTGGGTGAAGAAGTACTTCAAACTCTTATGATCAGTGAAAATCTAACACTTCTCACCATAAAGGTAATGTCTCCACAGTTTGAGTGCGAAGACAACTGCTGCCAATTCGAGGTCATGGGTAGGGTAATTCTTTTCATGAATCTTCAACTGTCGTGAAGCATATGCTATCACTTTTCCATCTTGCATCAAGACAGCCCCTAATACACTCTTGGAAGCATCTGTATAAATTACGAATCGACCTGTTCCTTCTGGTATGGCTAGTACTGGTGCTGTCATCAACTTTTTCTTTAACACTAAAAAGCTTTTCTCACACTGATTAGACCATTCAAACTTTACACTTTTGCGAGTTAATGACATTAGTGGCAGCGCTATCTTGGAGAAATTCTGAATGAATCTCCTATAGTAACCTGCTAATCCCAAGAAACTCTGTATCTCTGTAGCATTCTTTGGAGTAACCCAATTTTTAATTGCTTCTATCTTTGCTGGATCAACCTCTATTCCCTTAGCCGAAACTATGTGACCCAAAAATGCAATCTGTTCCAGCCAAAATTCACACTTACTGAACTTAGCAAAAAATTGTTTTTCTTTCAGAATCTGCAAGACTGTAGTTAGGTGCTGACGATGCTCATCCGAACTACGAGAGTAAATCAGTATGTCATCTATGAATACTATGAAAAACTGATCTAAGAAAGGCTGAAACACTCTGTTCATAAGATCCATGAATACTTCCGGTGCATTGGTAACTCCAAATGGCATGACTAAAAACTCGTAGTGGCCATAACGAGTCCTGAAAGCCGTCTTATGAATATCTTCATCTTTCACCTTCAATTGGTGATAACCTGATCTCAAATCGATCTTGGAGAATACTACTGCCTCTTGTAACTGATCAAACAAATCATCAATCCTTGGCAGTGGATATTTGTTCTTCACTGTTACTCGATTCAGCTCTCTATAATCGATGCACAGTCTCATAGATCCATCTTTCTTCTTGACAAACAATACCGGTGCACCCCAAGGCGATACACTCGGTCTAATAAAGCCTTTATTGAGTAGCTCTTGTAGTTGCTCCTTCAATTATTTCATTTCAGTCGGTGCTAACCTGTATGGTGCTTTGGAAGCTGGTTGGGTTCCGGGCATTAATTCAATCCCAAATTCTACCTCCCTAGCTGGAGGTAATCCTGCAATATCATCAGGAAATACTTATGGAAAATCTCTCACTACCTCGACGTCTTCAAGTTTCGGTCGAGGTAATTCTTGGTCACAAGTGACACTTGCGAGGAAACCTGCATATCCTTTATTCAACAGTTGCCATGCCTTACCTACTGAAATTAAAAGAGATGAATTATTTTTCGGTGTGGCATGGAATAGAAACGTTTCTCCATCCTTAGTTTTCAAGGAAACCGTCCTCCGTTTACAGTTTATGGTAGCCTCGTATCGAGACAACCAATCCATCCCAAATATCACGTCGAAGTCAGACATATTTAGGATAATAAGATCAGCGAGAAACTCATAACCCTGCATCTGTACACTGCATCCTCTGATAATCAAATCACTACTCAATTCTTTCCCTGAAGGCAAGGATATGCTAAATCCTGATATTGACTTATCCGGTACCAAACCCGATTTATTAACAAATTCAACAGATATGAATGAATGTGTAGCTCCAGTATCAATTAAGACATGAGCGGGATTACTGGAAACATTAATCATACCTGTAACTATAGATGTATTCGGATCCACTTGATCATGTGCCATTGCAAAAACTCGTCCTCTTACCGGTTCTTTGGATTGAGGGCAATCTTTTCGATAGTGCCCTGGCTTTTTGCAAAGGAAACATACTCCAGTCCTTGCCATGCATTGACCTGAGTGAAGTTTTCCACATTTTTGACAAGCTGTTGGTGCACTTGCCGGTTTTGGTGCTGGCAGAGCCAACTGTTTCTGCCCCTGAGGTCGAGACTGCTGCTGTTGGTACGGTCGGTGTTGGGGTGGGGCTTGATATGGCCTCTTTCTGCTAGAACTTCCTTGCTGGTCTCGACCCTGATAACTAGACCTCTTTGCCTGTGACTCTCTGATAATGTCATTTCTGTCCTTTTCGGACAACATGGCCTGATCCACCGCATCTTTGTAATTTTTCGCTCCACTTAGTCTAACATCCTTTCTGATGAAGGCATTCAATCCTTCTGTAAAGTGTTTCAACTCTTCCGCAGGATCACTAGAAATCATCGGTACAAAGTATCTTCCCCTTTCAAACTTCTTCACATACTCCGCAATCGACATGTTTCCTTGACGGATCTCCAAAAACTCTCTGGCCAACCGGGTTCGGGTGCTCACTGTGAAATATTTGCCGTAGAACACATCCTTGAATCCATTCCAAGTAAGGGTGGTTAGGTTCAACGCTGCTTTGGCTCCATTCCACCAAACACGAGCATCATCACGGAACATATAGGTAGCACATCTCAATCTATCCGCATCCGTGATCTGCATGAATTCAAAAGCAGTCTCCATAGCTTGGAACCATTGTTCCGGTATCAAAGGATCAGTCTCTCCTTTGAACTCAGGTGGTCCCAACTCTAAGAACCTTTTGTAGATAGGGTTCTGATTAGCTGCAGGATGGTTATTTCCAGCATTAGCTGTCTGGACTTGAAGCAACTGTTGGATTTGAGCTCCCTGAGCACGGCTTTGCTCTTGAAGCAGAGCAGTTAATCCCGCCAAAAACTGGTTGTTTTGATTGTTCTCACTATCTGGCCCGCAATCACTATGGTTGTTGTTTGCAGAATTGGTGTTGGTGTTGGTGTTGTTTCCCCTACGTGATGTCATAGTCCTAAAGTCCAATATTATCTACACCGCTCAGTCACGATTCAAAACGTGAATATACTTTAACATATAACAAGCAAACATATATCTCATCGCATTATCATACACATAATAACATAAGACACATAACTTACAGACATGAAGACGGAGCGTTGGAGTCGTGGCGAGTATGCATGAGTGTTTCAAGAAAACCCAGAGCGAACTGCTCTGATACCAAACTGTAACACCCTCAACCGATGAAGGTATTACCACACTAACATGACCATAAAACCTCTGTGCGGAAAAGAAAATTTTTGAAAGATGTATGCATACATCAAACCTTACTTAAAACATTTCAGAATAGTTTACAAACCAATTCATAACAATTTGAAACATAAAGCCTATTTTCTTCAATCAACATAACAACATTTAGTTCATTAACTTGACACAAACACACTCAACACATAACACACTCATCACATAACACACTCATCACATAACACACTCATGCATCGCCCGCCGGTCCGACTCCTTGCTCTTCTTCATGTCCGGCATTGAACTCATCGACATATGCATAAATGTCATCCTCATTACCTGCACCATTCAAGTATAGTGAGTCTAAAGACTCAGCAAGAGTATGCAGTAAAAATCATGAGATTTCAATAATCATTTAAACTTAACATAGCATAACATAACATAACATAACATAAGCTTATCATTTGGCGACGAATTATGCGAAATTGTGGCAACCTTCATAATGGGCACATTCATCTTTTCTTGTTGATCAACAATCATATGGCATTACGCCTCATAACTTTCGTTCATTCCTTTTCGGAGGCTCCTCCGGAGCTCATCCCGGAGGACCTAACCCGTACATTGAGCCGTATTTGGGAGGGCTACTCCGGAGCCCAAACCGGAGCACCGTTCCCGTATTGCCACCACAAAGACACATAAGACATCAAAATATTTTCATGCATCAACATATTATATCTGTAAGAGTGGGTGCCCAGTGAGCCAACTGTGTGGCTATGGGCTTTGATGACTCTTTGTATAAACAATATTTTGTTTAATATTATTTACACTTTTATGGCAATGACTTTATATTACTTCATATTGTTATATTGTGATATACTATTGTTGTTTTGATAAAGACCTTGAATATACTATAGTGTATGTAGGATGTGGTAGAACATGGAGATGTCTATCATGAAATACATCTTATAGTCACTGTATATTCTAAAAACCGTTCCTAGTCGATTGAGCCGTCCGATAATAAGGATAAGGATCGCTCGAGTTTGAGACTAGCATTTGCGATGCGGAGTACCACGTTTCATTGGTAGGGAACATGGAGATGTTCGAAGCATGCAAATGGATATTCATAGGATGAATAATCGAACTACCCTATCCGGACTTTCCAAGTGGTTATCACTTATCGAGTGGATAAAGTCCGCGGTTTTGATTGTACACCATTAGTCCTTACGACTTGAAACATCATGGAGACTCTATATGCTAGTGCTGTGCTTTGACTCGTTTACCGACTCTATGGGGGTCATCAGGTGTCGAGATTGGGTACAGTTACGACACATATAGGAGTCAATGCATTGTTGTCAAGGATTCACCACATACTTGCGAGTGTGGATATCCTATGCGATCTGAGGAGATATTAGTGTGACAAATCTCTGGCCAGAGTACTTGATGTGATTTAAGAAATGGTTTCTTAGTAGCACATGCGATGTCACTAATTTGATCTTCAAGATGTATTGCATAGTTATCGAATCTTGAGCGACTCTCGATATACCAATGGTTGTTGATTCGATCGGGATATATGGATGAAGGGACCGTACTGTACGCTAACCAAAATCTACTGGTTCTTGTAGGCACTATCAGTGATACCTAGGGAATCATGGGGCGATGTTGCTAGGCGCTTTACCTTGATTCGTTGGGCAAGTCGGAAAGTGTTGTTCCGAGTCACAAGGAGTTGTGAGCCCACGGCTAGCTGTATCCCTGAACCATTGAGGGTCACACAGTGTAATGGAGTTTTAATCCCCGTTGAGATAGTTAAATTTAAAGAGTTAAATTTAATGAACTAAGGAGTTGGACTTCTTAAATAAGAGTAAGGGAGTAGGATTTCCTAAAATGACATAGGGATGGACATTTTTGGAAACCACTGAATTCGGATTCAGGAAAATTTGTTTTGACTTTAAAATGTGCAGAAATGGTTTCTGTGCACATTGGTGAAATTGGTTCATCGATCGGAGTCACGATGAATTTTATATTAATTTCTGAACGTGCGGGCTTTGCTTGTCGGGCCCTAGCTTATGACTAATGGGCCCTAAGGTGTTAGTGGCCTGCATTATAAATAAGTTATTGCAGTACAGAAATTACACACAACAGGTCATTTTTTTGAGAGACAGAATTCGAAACCCTAGCCTCCTCTCTCTCTCACAATTCGGCCGCCCCCTCCTTGCTCTGTCAGAGAATTTCCGGTCTGTGATTTTTAATTGCAGTCAGGAATAACGAATCAGATTCGTTTAATCTCTTCGCAGAAAACTTATGACAGATTTTCTAGTGCAATCTGTCAGAGGGATTTAAACCCCATTCGTGGACCTGATTGAAGGAGTTCATCAGTTCCTGGGAGATACAAGAAGCGCAGAGAAATCTGTGTGGTGTTCATTAATCTCGCTTCGAGATTGGAGGTAAAATTTAATTAATTGTTATTTGAATTTTACACACACAATAATTTAATCGTTGAATGGTTGATACCCACACCATGGAATTGTTCCATGATAAAAATTTTTAAACTTCCGCTGCACCGGGTATCAATCGTGATTGATCTGACCGCCAGTTTTTCAACAATATCTTCATAATTCAACATAGCATTATTCATTCATGCTTTATCATTTTCATTTCATCAACATATCCTTTCATCCATCATGAAGCATCATTGAAACATCATAATTTCCATCTTAACTTTTGTTTCATGAACATAAAACTTTACTCGATAACTTCGTGCATGTAATAAATGATAAAAATCATACTTTCATATTGAACATAGGTTTCATGAAAGAAACTTAGACATGTACATGCACCACATAACGTAATCGATCCACGTAAGTCGTTCTTTCCGTTCTTGACTTTAAACTTGAAACTTTTTGCATAAAAACTCTTAAATATATTTTATAAGCCTTAATAGGTCATAACCATGTATTTAGGACCTTAAAATAACATATCAAAATATTTAAATTCGAAGGTATGGCGCGGCCGCTCCACTTCTCAGCGCGGGCGCGCTTAACCTGCGCAAATGGGTATGATATATTGCTCTCAAACTCTATTTTAAAGTCAGAATTTGGAAAAGTCGTGAACATGAAAATTGTAACCCGTGATCTTAGCTTGCAAATTCCGAAAACCTCACCTCCATTAGAGTTTTCAATAAAAAGTTATACTCATTCTCCCAAGACTGGTCAGTGAAGAAAAATCAAACCAATCAATAAACTTTGGATTGATTTTGGCCAAACTTCAAAACCGATTTTGGAAAACTTCAAAACATGAAAGTTGCAGAAAAATTAGTTATCTTTCAAATACAATTGGCCTCATCTAATTTGGATTATTACAAAAGAATTTACTCACAAAATTGCAACAAGTGTCGATAATCCGAGGCAACCCATCACATGCAACGTTTCAAAGCTTTAACTCAACTAACTCAACTCTTTAAAATTCAACACATACCTTCAAAATCAGTACTTTCCCAACTCTAAATCATAAGAATCTATCATCACACATTATTTATCAAGAATTTCACAAGAACGACTTACATATCACGACTTATGCTTCACAATTTCAATCAAACATAGATCATGATTTTAAGCTCTAAAAAAATCATGCATAAACATTACATAAATCATAATTTTCATATCAAAATACATATATCTTGAATGGTGGTTTAAAATTGCTTTAAAAAAAACTTGCCTTGAATGGAGGAGGAGTTGATCAGGAACTTCGGAGACGAACTAACCACGAAGAGGAGCAAGATTGAAGTTTAACTTTGAAATTTCTTGAAGCAACCGTGTAGTGTTCAGAGAAGAAGAGAATAAGAATGAAAATAAAAGAAAGAAGAAGAAGATAGGCGTGAAGGAGGGCAATCATGGGGAGACAAGTCCATAAATAAGTGGGGAATGTGGTAGAAGAGTGTTGCTTTCAACACTTAATTCGCATCGTGGTGACTAATTAAAATGAAGTCTACCACTCTTCCTTGACTCGACTGATAAAAAAATACTATCTCCCAACTCTTTTATTCAAATTATATCAATATTATACTTAAAATACTCGTGAAAATACGTTCTAACACTTCGTTCGTAAGTTAGCCTCGTCCCGAGAGTCTAAAATCAAACTCAACCTGAAATCATTTACTTAATCAAATTGTTAAACGTAAAATAAACATAATCATTAAATCATAACTTAAACAATTTAAGGCATAAAATCATTAAAAATTTATGTTTAAATAATCGTGAGCAAGTTTAATGGATTTTTGGACTTTACAATTGATACATTATCATATATTGTATTTATGATAATTTTCAGATATAAAAAAATTTTAACTGAAATTTGAGACAACATTATATATATAACATTTAATTTTCACATATATTTTGAGAAACAAAAATTAATTGAATTTTTTTAAAAAATATAATTTTTATCAAATTTTGAATCGAAAATTGGTATATTATCATACATAGTATTTATGTATTTTTTACACTCAAAACAACTGATTGAAATTTAAAATAATGATAATATCATATTAAATTTCAAATTTTGACTAAACAATCATCATCATTATCCTCATTATTAATTATTAATACTAGTAAACATGGCACACGCATGCGTGCGCGACGAAAAATTTTCAGTTACGATCATTTTATTATTTTATTTTTCTCATTTTTTTGTATTTTTGCTTAACATGTTATTGAAAAAAAAATTAGATGAAAAAAAATGTAGAAGCCAAAAGAAAAATATGATGAAAATTAAAAAGTCGTGAGATGAATGAAGTTAATGTATTATAAAAAAAATAAGTTTTTTTTTAAAAATTTTATGTGAAAGTGGAGTTAGTGGGAGGTTTTTAGTGGGGATTGTGGGTAGGAAGGGTAATTATTATGGAATTATGGAATAATATAAAAAGGAAAGGAGGGGCAAAAATGGAACAAAAGATGGTGTCCACATGAGCGGTTTCTCTAGGTGTCTCAAATATTATAATATAGTATAGAAGTATAGATAGTATAGATATATAACATTAATTAACATGGTTTCTTGTTTTACGAATTACATTTTGGCGGGAAACTACTATATTTAGTAAAAACTCTGCTTTTATATATACTAGTGTTCCACCCGTGCGATGCACGGTTTGAATTGTGTATAAAACGATTAAGAATGAAAATTTGAGTCTGTAATTAAAATTAAATACAAAATCTAAACTAACTCTAATTAAATCAAAAAATAGTGTAAAAGTATTATTACAAAATTTGAAAAACTTGTTTAAATACGACATTCGTCGTTGAGTTTCTTTGGTTACCATCATTATCGCATATTAAAATTTTAAATTATTTAGGATTTGTAACTCTAAACACGGTGACTTACAACTGATCATGATTGAAAATTGATTTTAGTTTCATGTGATCGAAGAATTCTTAATAGATGATACTTATATCTATATGACATGTTAAATCAAAATATCAATGCGATTTTTGGGGTTGAAATGGTTTAAATTTCAGAATCATGTAAATTTTTTTATGAGTACGGTTTGGTGTGTTATATGCACAAATAAACTTAGAGATATATATTTTAAAAATAGATGTTAATGCATGTATAATTTAATATTTTTAATTGTCGTTGATTATATCCCTTAAAGGAGATAAAATTATCGAGAAGAGAATGCTTTTGACATTTGTTCATACGCTGCTTCGTTGATAAAATATATGTTTAGTGAATAACAATATAAACGATTTAATTAAAATATTAAACTAACAAATGGCAATACACTAAAATGCTTAAAACTAATAATTTTTTTGTAAAATTATTTGAATTTTTTTTACATAAAATTAAAAGAAACAAAAGAAACTCATTCGATGTTCTTTAATTTTTAGAGTTTGATGATATTTCTTTAGAAGAAAAATCGATGTTAAATCGATGACTAATTTTTGTTCTTGTTTTTTCAATGGGATTTATTCGAAAAAATCAGCATTTCCAAAATAGATTCACAACTTTCGCTATAAGCCTATAACGATAAAGAATCTTTTATATTTCGAATGGTTTAACGCAAAATCAGTATTTCCGAAACTTGGATACAATTTTTTTGTTTTAATTTGAATATTCATGTTTTCTTAAAGGATTTTACGAAATCGTAAGCTTGTAACAGATCTAGGTAGTGTCTTCTAAAAAAAACTTATCAAATTTTCTTTCACAAAATTTCAAAATTTACTAAAAATACTCACCTAATGAGATCCAATTTTTTTTTTTTTAAAAAAATTTATCTTCAGCTTTTCAACCAAACTCTAGTTTTTTTTTTTTTTAATACAGAACACCAAATGTTTTGATAAATATTTTTTCGGTCTTTTGATATTTATTTACTTATTTTCAGATTCAGAAAATCACGTATGTTTAATCCTTGAATCTGTAGAGATAAGCACTTGTTTAGATATCAAAATATTTTTCTCAAAGCAATTATTTTTTAAATAGAAATAACTTTTTTTTAATGTTTTAAAATTTTTCATTTTATTTATCAGAAATGATTGTATCTCATTTGTTTCGAAAAGAGATCTGGTAATTTTATAATTTGATCTACAAATTTTATAAATTTTAATCATATTTATCTTAAAAAAATATAACTAAATCATTTTATAATTATGGTTTCAGTCTTTCAGATTGGATAATTTTATTTTTATAATTTTTAAAAATATTATTCATTCCTTTCGGAAAGAGATCGATGTATAGATAATAGATCCGGTAAGTTTCAAATATGATAATAATGTAAAATTTCGTTCTTTTATTCTGATTTTCCGGCTACTGAAACCAGCAGAGTGAAACTCCATCTACCGGTAGGATGCTGATTGCTTATCAAGATAACTCAAATCAAATATTTGAGACAAAGACATTCGTTGCAAGATCTTTTATCAAAAGCAGAACCGTTGTATCAGAAGATTTCTCGGCTCTCGTATCAAGACAGCAGTTTGCACCAAAATGGCAAAAACGCAGAATGACTACAGATAAAGCATTTGACCGTTTATCTCATATTTGGACCCTGGAAGTTATCAGCATTTAAAGAAGCGTACGATCATCACACAGATTCAATGATGCATTTATGAGAGCATTAAATGCGCATTTATTGAAGCCTCAGAACATTCAAAATAAAGACGTTGCTGATGAGTCTATATAAACTGAAGAGTGCTCAACATTGAAAGCAAGGTTACAAGAAAACAAAAACAATCAACTCTCGATCATATTGAATATTATCAGAATCTTTCATCTGATATACTGAAGCAACCTCTGAGCACACATATACGATCATACACCTATTGCTCAAATCAACCCTCGCTTACAAGCTACTTATCTGATCTTCAAAGATCAATCTAGGGTTTCCAAGCCTCTCGACCGCTTTGCAGTTTGAGAAGCTCTACCGGACCTCGTCCACTACTGAAGAGACTTGAAGCTGCTCTAAAAGCTTCTACCAGTTTGATAAGAACTGAGAATCTTATCTGTGTAAATCTAGGAGTTTCGGATTAGGCATTGGATAAGTCCTAAGTCTGAAGTGGGTGTATTGCAAGACGTTGTAATAGCCAAAGTCTTCTAGTGAATTCCTTCCTAAGTGGAAGAAGGGGAGACGTAGAAGGATTAAGTCTTCGAACTTCCATAAACCGTGCCTCATTTATTATTGCATACATCTCATATATCCTGCTCATACATCTTGGTTTTAACTTGCTTTTATATCACTAATAGCTTTGAACTGTTTCCGCACTACTTAAGTTGTTCAAACAGCTATTAGAGGTTGAGAAAATAGATTAAGTGAACTAAAACTATACTTGATCACTTTTATAGATAGAAAATATTTTCAGAGTGTATTCACCCCCCTCTACCCTCTGAATCGATCCTAACAAGTATATTTAAAAAGATTAATATTTGTGTTTTATTTTTAAATTAAAATTAATTATTGAGAAATATAAATAAAGTGTATTTATCATAAAAATTGAATTTGTAAGTGGCACAAAAATCGAATAGTTTTAGTAATTACATCCTTTAGAGACATGAAATATGACCTACTTTTGCAAAGCACGAGGTTTAAGAATGTTTTAATAATATGAAAGAAAATTGAATTTAATTTGCATTTTTTTTAATATAGATAACTATTCTATTTATTATATGGATTTTGAGCCGAAAAATTTGAAGTTTATTTTTCGATAGATTGACTTGGCTTTATATGTATAGATTTTTAAATTTTCGGATAAAATAGTCAATCTAATTTTTTTTTAAATTTTCAATATTATCGTTATCTATATGTTTAAATTCAATCATATCTTTATTTGCATTTATGCAATATCTAAATATTTTGGAAATAAACATTGAATAAATGATAGTTTCTTTTTTAGTATATTTTTTGGACAATTAACACATGACAAATAATATCATGACTTGCTATTTTAACATTAACCCAAAAGTTAGAGACCTTTAAATCAGATAATTAGAACAAACAAATCATAAGACAAAAATAACATATAGAAAAATTAACATAATATTTAATGTCATAACTATACTTAATTGTTCTCATAAAGTTGTTCAAAAGTTCTGAAAATTTCTTTCGAAGTCGTAATTTCTTCTAATAAGCTATGTGCAATTGTTGGAGTGACTGTGCTATGAGGTTGTTGCACTCTGAGTTCAATCTGTACATGCAATAAATTTGATTTTGAAATGGTTGCAATTGCTAATTAAACAATTCAATCAATAAAATATATTAAAAATACTTTTTTCAAAAATTCTTGATTTCATCCAAATCCTTTTTCACAAGGATTCTGGTAATTTGGTATGCGGTAGTAGACATATTTCACCTTGAAATATTTTTTATTGACACATTTGAAGAACATCACAATAGGCTCTTCACAATATTTGCCAGTGAGCCATCAAATCGTCAACCAAAATTCTCCAAAATGTATACGTTATTCGGTTAACTTATTTCTAAAGAGTAAATAACACAGAATTAACATAAACAAAAGTAAGAAATTGAAAATATTAATATTTACTTTGTGTCTTCAAAGATGATATTGATAAGTTTTGTAACACGTCCATTTATTTCCTTATTTCGTGGATATTCTTTCGTCACCATCTTGTCTATCACATCTGAAAAAACAAAACAAAACAAACAATTAAATTTGGAATTTTTTTCAATAACATTACCAAAAAAACAAAATTAAAGTAGAATAAATAGATTTAATTAAACAAAAATTATTTTTTTCATCAACTACTTATTGATTTTTCAGTTCAACGAATGATATGAATTCATATATATAGGATGAGAACGTATCTTCAAAAAACTCACAAACTTGTGTCTTCTTAACAATAATTTAATTTTGTATTGTGTTGTTTTGTAGTACATGTGATTGTCAACAACTATCACATGCATCTTTAAGAGCAAACAAATGTCATCTTTGAGGATTGGTATAAATTGTCCACGACTGTAGTGATCATACCATGAATGTGTGAATCCTAGAGAATAAGACAATTCCACAAAGTTTAGATTAATATTTGTTAATGTTTGAGCCATAAAACAAAAACTTGATAAATTTACCTCTCAATCTTGGAATACACAATCTATACTGAAAATTTCGTTTTTCTTCGACTTAGGTTCATATAAATGAACCAAATGGAGCTTCATACACACAAATTAATGGATGGAGAAACATTACGGATCGCACTGAAGATGAGAGCCATTAATCGAAAACTGGGATGGTTTAGAACGTGAAATGAAAAAGAGAATCATATTTTTGTTTCACTGCTTGTGTGTTTTTTTTTTAAAAAAAAACAAATGTTTATATTTATATTATATCGCAATATGATCTATGAAAAGATTAAACAGTTTAAAAAATCTAAGTTCGACATGATCTTGGAAAAGGTTTTTACTGTATTTTGTTAAAAATTTCAAATTTTAAATTATCTTGTCAAAGGGATTTTTAATTTTTTTTAAATATTGATATTTTTTGGGCCTTATCGTGTAATTTTTTTTTATATATCTGTCAATAATGGATGAATCTAATTTTATCTAATAATACAGTAATAATATGAATCTACTGTTTTTTTTACGGTAAATTGGGGAAAAATCCTCATTTCAAACTTAAAGTTGTGATTCAGTACCTAGGATAGAAAAATTTGTTCTGCACTCCCTCCTACACCTAAATTCTTTTTTATAACTCCCTATTCATGTTTTGACTCAATTTTTATTTTTCTTTTATTTTTTCACCTATAATTCCCTTGTTTATTTTTATTTTTATTTATATTTCTCGTCTTTCTCTTTCCTCTTCATCCCTCTTCACGCTTCTACCCTTTTCTTTCATTATCACGACAGAAAGCTCTACCCATAATCCATTGGCCGACTTTGTCCACCACCATCCGAATTGGCCAACGACCGAGTCTACTTGAATGTCGTTCGCCGGTTCAAACTCGAGATCGCTTCGCCCTGTCTCTCTGCCCTCTACTTCTCTCTGACCCTTGATGCCACCGTAGTTCGCCGCCTCCGTAGTACTCGCCATTAATACAAGCATACATACCCTTTTTTACGTTTTAGTATCTGTTCCCATTCAATTTTTTCAAAATTTTCTTATGTTCGAAATTATTTTTCTCGCAGGGGCCTTCCGCGAGCTATTTTCTTCTACCCGATTTGTGCTCTTTATTAATTCTTACGTTGTTATGTGCTTGTGTGCTCATTAATCCGTGAAGTAGTATTTTGGATTGAAATTTGATCTAAAAAATGGTATCTAGGCTTACGATATTCCTATTTGAGGTATCTAGTGGTTTGTTCGCTTTTGATTAAATTTTTTGGATGCAAGTTTTTGTTCCATTTGCCGCTGCACTCTAATTGATTTTCGCATGTATTTTTTTCAATTTTTTGCTGCTATTTTGCTACTGGTTTTTTCCACTCTAATTGTGAAGTGTGATTTGATGTCACATATATTAATAATATTATTCTTAACAGGGGCGGAGCTAACATTGGCCCAGTGTGGACAGCAGCCCACAATGGGCCAATTTTTTTAGTTAAAAAAAAATATTTATATGCCCAAAATCAGCCCACACTGGGCCAATTTTTTTAGTTAAAAAAAATATTTATAGGCCCAAAATTTTAATTAGCCCACACTCAGAATTTGTAACGCTTTTTTTTTCCTTTATGCAAATTGCAATCGGTTGATTTTTGTATTTTTGTATTCTCTTTTCTCTCGTTTTTTTAATTGGTAGAATAGAACGGTAGATTGCAAAAGCCTGCATTCGAAGAGAAATTGTTTGAAGAAAGGAGAGATTAAAGAATAAAGGTTAGGGTTCTATTCGTTGATTTCTTAACGATTCCATGCATTTAATTATAAACAATAATTACTAATTACGTTTAAGAATTAAGATGAAGATAGTTTTCAGATTTATATGTAGTGGATATTAAATGGGTGGTGCATCATCTAGAAAGTAATTTTCGTTTACATTTATTTATTTATTTATTTATTTATTTATTAATTATTTTATTCTATTTTATTTTTCTGGAATGATTTACAAAAGTTAGACCAATAACAGATGCATATCACGTGGAGTAGGCTGTACGTATATTGAATGCACTGATTGTTTTATTTAATTGGTTTTAGGATTGATTTATTTATTTAACTGATTTTTTGTGCTCAACAATATGATATTTCCTAATTTGGCAATTGCTACTTTTCTAGGAAATCCATATATCTATGATGCATAGATATTTTAAAAGAAAAGAACCAGAACCAGATGAACAAAACATTGGAGATGTTAGGATTGAAGAATTTGATTTTTCACAACTACCTGGACTAAGAACTCCAATTTGTTCTTATAATGCTAATATTAGAGATCAAGTTCGAAGGACATATCTGCAAAAAGGTCCATGTCAACCTTCAGGTTATGAATTCCCAAAACGAAAATTTGGATTAAGCCAATTTAGACGGTTTAATCCTTCATGGTTCAAGGAATTTGATGATTGGTTGGAGTATAGTATAGAAAAAGATGCAGCGTATTGTTTGTATTGTTATCTCTTCAAGACAACAAATGAAAAACAAGCAGGAGGAGAGGCTTTTGTTAGCGAAGGATTTACAAATTGGAAGGGTAAAGATAGGTTAAATATTCATGTTGGCCAACATGACAGTGAACATCATAAAGCTCGAATGAATTGTGAAGCTTTGATGAATCAAGATGAGCACATTCAATCAATTTTGCACAAACAGTCAAAGCAAATAAGAAATGATTATCGTATCCGTCTCAATGCTTCAATTGATTGTGTTAGAGTTTTGTTGCGACAAGGACATTCATTTCGTGGTCATGACGAAACTGATGGTTCTCTTAATCCAGGTAACTTTCTTATTCAACTGGAGTTTTTAGGTGCTCATAATAAAGAGATCAATGATGTGATATTGAAAAATGCTCCTAAAAATTGCAAATTAACATCACCTGGTATTCAAAAAGATATAGTGAATGCTTGTGCTTGTGAAACAACTAATGTTATTATCAGAGATGTTGGTGAGTCATTGTTCTCAATTTTAGTTGATGAATCTCGTGATGTGTCAACAAAGGAGCAAATGTCGGTTGTTTTGCGTTATGTGGATAGTAGTGGGCATGTAAATGAATGCTTTATTGGAATTGAGCATGTTACCAGTACTACAGCACTTTCACTTAAAGCTGCAATTGATAAGATGCTCTCTAGATATAATTTGAGCATGTCTAAGTTGAGAGGACAGGGTTTTGATGGAGCGAGTAATATGCGGGATAAATTTAATGGTCTAAAAGCACTCATCTTAAAAGAGAATCCATGTGCATTTTACGTACATTGTTTTGCCCATCAGCTTCAACTAGCTCTTATAGCCGTGGCTAAGAAAAATCTTCCGATTTCTAATTTTTTTCGTGTTGTTGGTGATGTGGTAAATGTTGTTGGAGCATCCTGCAAACGTTCTGATCTTCTTCGGGAGAAACATTCAGATTTTATTATTGAGGCATTGGAGATGGGTGAGATTTCAAGTGGTCGGGGTCTTAATCAAGAAACTACCCTTCAACGTGCTGGGGATACACGTTGGGGGTCACATCACAATTCTTTGATCAGCTTAATTGCCATGTTCTCTGCTGTTACCGATGTGCTTGAAATTATTTCAGACGATGATTCCAGCTCTCCTGATCAAAAAACTGAGGCATTTAATTTATTGGAGTCAATACTTTCATTTGATTTTGCATTCAATCTTCACTTGATGAAACATATCTTAGGGATTTCGAGTGAACTGGCGATGGCATTGCAGAAGAAAGATCAGGATATTGTGAATGCTATGGATTTGGTACAAGTATGCAAAAACCAACTCCAAAGGATGAGAGATGATGGTTGGGATTCATTTTTAGAAAAAGTTCACTGTTTTTGTGAGAAACATTACATTGATATTCTCAAAATGGATGGTATGTTCACACGTTGGGCACCTCGTGGTCGTCCACATCGTAATCAACCAGAAGTGACAAATTTGCATCACTATCGTGTGGATTTATTCTATGGTATTATTGATATGCAACTTCAAGAGTTAAATGATCGTTTCTCAGAGGCGGGTATGAAGTTACTATTATGTGTAGCTTGTTTGTGTCCACAAAAACTCATTTTCGGCTTTTGAGAAGAAGAAATTGATACAACTAGCTGAGTTTTATCCACAAGATTTCTCTAGAGTTGATCTCCTCATACTTGATGATCAACTTGAAACTTATATATGTGATATGCGTTCGAACAAATCATTTCAAGGATTGAAAGGCCTTGGCGATCTTTCAGAGAAGTTAGTTATGTCAAAGAAAAATAAGGTTTACCCATTGGTTTATAAACTTTTGACATTGGCATTAATTCTACCAGTTGCGACTGCAAGTGTAGAGAGAGTTTTTTCTGCTATGGGAATTGTGAAAGACAGGTTGCGCAATCGAATGGGTGATGAGTGGATGAATGATAGTCTAATTGTTTATGTAGAGAAAGAAGTATTCCTAACAATTGATAATGAAACTATTATACAAAGGTTTCAAAATATGAAGACTCGAAAAGAACAATTGTAAGGTAATTATTTTATGGTGTTTTATGACTAGAATATTCTATATTTTTTAAATTTATTTAATTATAGTATATTGTTTCCCACACTGAGCCAAGATCCTGGCTTCGCCCCTGATTCTTAAGCATCGCCTAAGAAATCACATATATTATGATCGAATGAGCATGAATTTGGATTGAGAAATTCTTATTTTTTGTAAAATATTGTGTGGTATCTAAACAATTGCGATACATGATTCACAAATTTCATTATTTCTCAGATCGGAAGTTGAAGCTACCGAAGCACAAAAAGATTGAAATGGAGTCTTCAAACAGAAGCGAAAGAACACATGTGAAGCCTAATATTGATTTAAGATTCCCTCCTACACCTTCGTGTTCCTGTCAAAGGATTACTGATATTAGGGTTGTTACTTCTGAGAAAAAAATCTAAAGGTATGTTGTATTATTGTTGCTCGAACAATCAGTGTGGTTTTTTTTGTTGGTGAAAACCAGACTATGCTACATGGTTACTTGGACCTGGACTAATGGGAGAAGATACAAAAAGTCAGGGTAGTAAAGATAAATCTCAGAGCACCCCCAATAGTGATGAAACCAAAGACAAGCAAAAAGAATTTGGCGATGAAAATTGGTTGAAAGTTGGGACAAGATCTGGTGGATCCCGCATCGGTGATGGATATGTGCACATTGGTTGGGTTGCTTGTTTGTTGCTCTTAGTTTTATTGATTGTAATATCTATTAAATAAGTGAAAGTAGTTGGTGCTTTGGTGTAAGTTTGGCTTAATCAAGAACATTGCAAATGGTGTTGAACTTGTGTTTTTTTTTTTTTTTGTATCGAATGAGTAATTGCAAGTGCGTGAGTCCTATTTTAACCATATTAATATTTCAAGTAGTTTTCATTGTATCGAAGTTTGAGACATTAGTAATAATACTACAATTAATCTTAGTATTATCACAGTATTCTACATTAGCACCACATAAAAATGTAATTGATACTTAACATACATGAAAGAACCAAGACCATGAATTTACACCGTTAAAATTCGGTACATCTTCCATATATATTTTCCATTGTGCTGTTGGTACGTGTTCATAAACGCAGTACCAATTATATCGATACGTAGTACTTTTAGCTTGAAAATGAAGTATAATAATGTCTCATTGTGGTATGAGATTCTGTTAAATTTGGTACATATTCCATACATGTTTTCCATGGTTGTGGGGACCCGGGTTGCTAATCTTATCTTAGAGCAATAAATTGTAATTAATAATTAAACAAGTACTTAAAAGAATTAAAGAAACAAGAGTTAAAAAAAATTTTTTTAAACAAAACAGGGTGTCTCGCTCGATCGGTGCAACTTGGCCGATCGAGCGAGCACAAGTAACAAAGTGCTCTGTTTCTGAATTCCAAGCCTCGCTCGATCGGTGAAATTATACCGATCGAGCGAGCACAATGCTCGAACCCTCTGTTTGCATAAATTATGGCCTCGCTCGATCGGTGCATTTCTACCGATCGAGCGAGCTCAAGATGCAGAGAATTCTGCTGTCAAAAGTCTGCTGCGAAAGGATAAAGAAACATGCCATACTCTTATATACATGCTACAACAACCACTACATGCCATCTTATAAATTCGTACAAGCTTCTAAACATATTAAACAACAACTAGCATTTGCTCAACTCATAATATACATAGTTCTTGTATCATTTCTAGCATTGTTCAAGATCATAAACCACAAGACTTGCTGCTAAACCCGTGTCCTCACTTGCTACGCTTCTACTCGAGCTATCCTTGTCTCTTCTGACTAGCTTCTGCCCCACCTATTGTCATGCACACATACAAAAACAAAACAATAGCCGGATAACTCCGGTGAGAATAAAATCCCAGTATAAACAACATAAAGCGCGAGATAATAAACGTGAATGTAATGCACGTGACAAAGGAAGGCTATCAAGCTGATATCAAACGAATATAAGTTCTTTGGGATCCCGAGGAAATAAAATCTTTAACCAACACCAACTCACCCATTCGAGGTGAAGTTAAATACTTTATTTCCTCTGACTTTGGTACAATTATAGAGAGTCTTCTGGCTCTGAAAGCGAAAGCTGCAATCCATGCCACTCAACTATAATCCACCAAACGTCATATGCACTCTAGGCTTTTAGCCCTCTGCGCTTTTAGGCTGGAGTTCAAGATGAATGCAACATAAGCTGTATGCATTAAAAAGCTATAAAACACATCTTGAACAACTAAGCATATAAGCAAGCAAAGCAATACAAACAACTAATCACATAAGAAACATAAATAGCAAGTATGTGATTGACATGAGAATACTTGAAATGAAAGCTATTTCAAGCGTTCTATCCCATCTGGATTCACTGTCATTTATACCTTTCAATTTCGAGTCTGACAGTACTTCAAATCTGCAAGAACATCAATGATCAAGCTTATCAAACGGTTGCTCAAAGTCTCAACTCAAACTCAAATTCAATGCTAGCAAACCTTGCTTCACTTCTTCCTCAGTTCGAAACGGCAATCTCGAGTCGTCAATCCTTGATTAAAAGCTGAGAAATAATATGTCAAGGGCTAATAAGATCAGATACAACTCAAATATGCTTCGTTGAATCAATCATATCAAAGTCTTGACATTTCTCGCATCGACGGCGTAACGGCTACAAACCGGCAATCCAAACCATAATCAAATCAAGATATCAGTCAAAACAACTCATTATCTCAATTCAATCCATCCAAAAACATCATAATCAGATAGAGTAGATTTCGAATTATGCTTGCTAAATTCATATAAAATCCAAACGACAGTCTTTTTCTGAACCGTCTGCGAATACACGATCGGTACAGCTGATATACGCATATATGATAAAATCATAATTTTCCATCTTGCACATAAAAATAAAATCTGAGATATGTGAATAAAAGTTGTACCAAATCGAAGGTCTCGGAGCTGTGATCGCAGATATATATTTCTTTCGAATTTCTGATAACCGGAACGCAAGATATCAAAGCTTGAACGGAGGAAAAACTCTGAAAATGGCGTGAAGAAGGGTTTGATCAATTTTTCTGTCTTTCTTTCCCTTTTTGTCGTTTAAAGCTGCTGGATAAAGATATATATAAGCTATTTTGCAGTTTAGTCCCTGAACTTTCAGCTATTTGCAATTCAGTCCCCGGAAAAGCGATTTAATTCAATTTCAATCCTTTTCAATTTAAGAATATTAGAATTTAATTCTAAATTCTAAATATTCCCAAATTAAATATTCTTGGATTAAAATTAAATAATCCCGGGCCTTACATTTCTCCCCCACTAAGACATGAGTTCGTCATCGAAATCATAAGCAAGCTGTATAGACAATCTGTATACACATAAGAGAATGAAATAATACAAAGCAGAATAAGAACTCATATCAATGAAACAACTCTGGAAATCTCTGTATCATATCTGACTCAGTCTCCCAAGTCGCTTTTTCTGTGCCATGTCGAATCCACTGAACCTTGACTAGCTGAATTGTCTTATTTCTGAGCTGTTTATCTTTGCGATCAAGAATCTGAATAGGCTGCTCAAAATAACTGAGTGTCTCGTCAAGTTCAGCTTCATCAGGCTGGAGAATATGGGAAGGATCAGGCTGATACTTTCGCAGCATAGAGACATGGAATACATCATGAATATCAGACAAAGATGGAGGAAGAGCGAGTCGATAAGCAAGATCGCCTATCTTCTCGATAATCTCGTACGGACCAATAAAACGTGGAGATAACTTTCCTCTCTTGCCAAATCTGACTGTACCTCTAAATGGAGAAACTTCAAGAAAACTCTGTCTCCCTGATCAAAATATAGAGGTCGTCGTCTGATATTTGCATACTTTGCTTGTCTATCCTGAGCTGTTTTCATTCTTTTCTGAATAAGCTTTACTTTCTCTGTCATTTCTCTGATCATATCAGGCCCAACATCAGGAACATCTGAAATATCATCCCAGTACAACGGTGACTTGCATTTCTTTCCGTACAATGCTTCAAAAGGAGTCATCTCAATGCTTGTCTGATAGCTGTTATTATAAGAGAATTCTGCAAGTGGTAATGAATCTTGCCAATTAGTACCAAAATCTAGTACTACAGCTCTCAACATATCCTCAAGTGTCTGGATAGTCCGTTCTGACTGTCCGTCTGTTTGAGGATGATAAGCTGTACTCAGATGTAATTGAGTACCAAGATCTTGTTGCAAACTATGCCAAAAGTGTGATGTAAATCTAGGGTCTCGATCTGAAACGATAGATTTAGGCACACCATGCAATCTTACCACTTCTCTTACGTAGATTTCTTCCATCTGATCATGTCTGTACGTCATTCTGTACGGAATAAAACATGTTGATTTCGTCAAACGATCAATAATCACCCAAATGGCATCACACCCTCTGGATGAACGTGGTAGCTGGGTGACGAAATCCATGGAAATATGATCTCATTTCCATTCTGGCACTGATAGACTCTGTAATAGACCACCTGGTCTCTTTCTTTCAGCTTTTACCTGTTGGCAATTCAAACATTTGGCTACAAATTCAGTCACATCTGACTTCATCTGTTTCCACCAATACTGCATTTTCAAATCATTATACATTTTTCTGCCTCCAGGATGAATACTGAATCGAGTACTGTGAACCTCTTTTAAAATCTGTTGTTTCAAATCTGAAACATCTGGAACAACAAGTCTGTTATTCACATATAATACATCATCAGCACTAACCTGATATTCAGATTGATGTCCAGATATGAGCATAGCAATAGAATTCTGAATATTCGGATCTTCTTTCTGTGCTTCTTTGATTCTCATTAACAGTTCTGGCTCAGCTTTTATAGCACAAACACGGATTGGTTGCATATCTGTTTCAAATACTAGTCCAAAAATACAACAATTTTCCACCAATTGAGATACACCTATCGTAGACAAGGATAAAGAACATATCTTTCTACTCAAGGCATCTGCAGCTGCATTGGATTTTCCTGGATAATATTTGATCTCGCAATCGAAATCTTTCAGTAAATCAAGCCATCTACGCTGTCTCATATTCAATTCTGATTGCGAAAACAGATATTTCAAACTTTTGTGAACAGAAAAGATTTCAAACTTCTCACCATAAAGATTATGTCGTCATATCTTCAATGCAAAGACAATAGCGGCAAGCTCCAAATCATGGATAGGATACCGAGTTTCGTGTGGCTTTAATTGTCTCGACGCATAAGCGATAACATGCCCTCGCTGCATAAGCACACAACCCAGACCCTTGTGAGAAGCATCACAATATACGACAAAATCACCCGTACCTGATGGAATCGCAAAGACAGGTGCACTTGTAAGCCTTTTCTTCAAAATCTGACTATTTTCTGGAAACAATCTACAGTTGCCCTGTACTTGGTTAACATGTCTATACCAACAATACAATCAAAATCTGATAATCCAAGTACTATACAATCTATATCAATCACATTCCCGTCATATTGCAATGTACAATCTTGAATCATTCGAACAAATATAATACCTTTCCCCAAAGGTGATGAAATAGAAACAACAGTAAGCAATGGCTCAGAAGATAACGAATGCATCATAACAAATTGATCAGATATGAATGTATGTGATGCACCTGTATCTATCAAAACATAGGCAGGATAACCAGAAAGAATACAGTTACCTGCTATGGCATCATCCGGTGCCGCCTGAGCCTGCTCCTCAGTAAGTGCAAAAACTCGAGCCTGTTGTCTAGGAGGTTGAGTCACAGTTTGGCTTCCTCCTCCTCTAACCTGTTGCTGAGGTTGCTGAGGCTGGAATGAATGCACTGATTGCCTCTCTGCCTGAGGGGTTGGTCGGGAAGAACTATCACCGATATCTCTTTGAGGACATACCTTGGCATAGTGACCTGGTTGACGACAAATATTGCAATTACCTGTCACACCTTTGCACTGATCACTTGCATGTCTTCCACCACACTTACTGCAAAACACTCCTGACTCACCAGTTCTCTATCCTGTACCAAACTGTCTCTGTCCACTAGAACTGGAAGAACTACTGCCTGGCCTTTTGAATTGCTTTCCTTTCGGTCTGAATCTCGAATCCTTTCTGCCACTGCTTCCTCCCTCAAATCTGGGGGATGGTTGCTGAAACTGTGGCGGATTCTGTGGAACTGATACTGTTACAGGTTGTGGAGCTGGCTGTGAAATGAACGGTGTTCCTCGTTGTCGCAAGATACCTGCTTCTGCTCCTTTAGCTTTGTTCAAAGCATCGGCAAAAGTATTGGGCCGTCCACTGTTCACCAGAGTAAACACATCAGGATTGAGGCCATTGATAAACTGATCTGTCATTGCTTCGTCAGTTGCTGCTATATGTGGAGCAAACTTCAACAGACTTGAAAATTTTGCCATGTATTCCTCAATATTCAAGTTACCTTGCCTTAGATTGGCAAATTCAGCACCCTTATCTTTCCTGTAGGAGACTGGAAAGAAACGTTGATAGAACTCAGTTTTAAAGACAGTCCAGGTAATAATCGTACCTCGTTGTTCTAACGCCCGTTTTGTTGTAATCCACCAACTTTTGGCAACTTCATGAAGTTGATGTATAACTAATCTAACACGAAGGTCATCAGTATAATCGAGCGACTCAAACAACTGTTCTATATCTTCGAGCCAACTTTCACAATCCACTGAATTTTCCGTTCCTTTCAACTTTGGCGGTTTGAAAGACTGAAATCGCTTCAACAAAGTCTCCATTGGAGTAGCAGTAGGATCCAAAGGATCAACAGATGTACTACCCTGTGCATTCTGGGGTTCAACCACTGGCGGTGGTACTGGTATTGGTTCAACTTGGGGAAAAACCAATGGATGTCTAGTAGCTGTTGCTTTACGGGGAGGCATATCTGATTGTCAAACAGATTAGTGCATAAACAATATCATATGCTGCAATTTATTCCATCCTTCTCTGATAAGCATTCTCATGCATTCTCATAAGAATTCAGGGTCTGACTGAGGATATTCTGGAACATACTTGCATATATAGCATGCAATAGTAATTAAAGCACATAATCATGCAATCACATAATTATTGCAATATAAAGCATTCTAGCAGATAATGCACATAATCAAATACAACATGTAATCTCATGTAATATTAAACAATCAGACAGACTCAATCTACCCCGCTCATCAACTTCTATCTCATTCCAGAAACTTATGCTCTGATACCACCTGTTGTGGGGACCCGGGTTGCTAATTTTATCTTAGAGCAATAAATTGTAATTAACAATTAAACAAGTAGTTAAAAGAATTAAAGAAACAAGAGTTAAATTTTTTTTAAAAACAAAACAGGGTGTCTCGCTCGATCGGTGCAACTTGGCCGATCGAGCGAGCACAAGTAACAAAGTGCTCTGTTTCTGAATTCCAAGCCTCGCTCGATCGGTGCAATTATACCGATCGAGCGAGCACAATGCTCGAACCCTCTGTTTGCATAAATTATGGCCTCGCTCGATCGGTGCATTTCTACCGATCGAGCGAGCTCAAGATGCAGAGAATTCTGCTGTCAAAAGTCTGTTGCCAAAGGATAAAGAAACATGCCATACTCTTATATACATGCTACAACAACCACTACATGCCATCTTATAAATTTGTACAAGCTTCTAAACATATTAAAAAACAACTAGAATTTTCTCAACTCATAATATACATAGTTCTTGTATCATTTCTAGCATTGTTCAAGATCATAAACCACAAGACTTGCTGCTAAACCCGTGTCCTCACTTGCTACGCTTCTACTCGAGCTATCCTTGTCTCTTCTGACTAGCTTCTGCCCCACCTATTTCCATGCACACATACAAAAACAAAACAATAGCCGGATAACTCCGGTGAGAATAAAATCCCAGTATAAACAACATAAAGCGCGAGATAATAAACGTGAATGTAATGCACGTGGCAAAGGAAGGCTATCAAGCTGATATCAAACGAATATAAGTTCTTTGGGATCCCGAGGAAATAAAATCTTTAACCAACACCAACTCACCCATTCGAGGTGAAGTTAAATACTTTATTTCCTCTGACTTTGGTACAATTATAAAGAGTCTTCTGGCTCTGAAAGCGAAAGCTGCAATCCATGCCACTCAACTATAATCCACCAAACGTCATATGCACTCTAGGCTTTTAACCCTCTGCGCTTTTAGGCTGGAGTTCAAGATGAATGCAACATAAGCTGTATGCATTAAAAAGCTATAAAACACATCTTGAACAACTAAGCATATAAGCAAGCAAAGCAATACAAACAAGTAATCACATAAGAAACATAAATAGCAAGTATGTGATTGACATGGGAATACTTGAAATGAAAGCTATTTCAAGCGTTCTATCCCATCTGGATTCGCTGTCATTTATACCTTTCAATGTCGAGTCTGACAGTACTTCAAATCTGCAAGAACATCAATGATCAAGCTTATCAAACGGTTGCTCAAAGTCTCAACTCAAACTCAAATGCAATGCTAGCAAACCTTGCTTCACTTTTTCCTCAGTTCGAAACGGCAATCTCGAGTCGTCAATCCTTGATTACAAGCTGAGAAATAATATGTCAAGGGCTAATAAGATCAGATACAACTCAAACATGCTTCGTTGAATCAATCATATCAAAGTCTTGACATTTCTCGCATCGACGGCGTAACGGCTACAAACCGGCAATCCAAACCATAATCAAATCAAGATATCAGTCAAAAAAAATCATTATCTCAATTCAATCCATCCAAAAACATAATAATCAGATAGAGTAGATTTCGAATTATTCTTGCTAAATTCATATAAAATCCAAATGACAGTCTTTTTCTGAACCGTCTGCGAATACACGATCGGTACAACTGATATACGCATATATAATAAAATCATAATTTTCCATATTGCACATAAAAACAAAATCTGAGATATGTGAATAAAAGTTGTACCAAATCTAAGGTCTCGGAGCTGTGATCGCAGATATATATTTCTTTCGAATTTATGATAACCGGAACGCAAGATATCGAAGCTTGAACGGAGGAAAAACTCTGAAAATGGCGTGAAGAAGGGTTTGATCAATTTTTTGTTGGAGAACACGGCGTTCAGATCAATTAGGATTGATACCCGGTGCAGCGGAAGTTTAAAAAATTTTGTATGGAATGATTCCATAATAGGTATCAACCTTACGATTAAATTGTGTGTGTAAAAATTAAATAAAAATTATAAAATTTTTACCTTTAATCTCGAATTGAGATTTTAGGACACCAACAGATTTCTCTGCTCTTGTTGTATATCCCTGGAACTGATGGACGAACTGTTCTTCAATCAGGTCCACGAACGGATATTTAATCCCTCTGATAGATTGCACTAGAAAATCTATCAGAAGTTTTCTACGAAGAGATTAACGAATTTGATCCGTTAAACCAGACTGTAATTCAAAATCACAGGCTGGATTTTTCTCGAGTAGAGGGAGAGGGGGGGACGGCCACCTTTTTTTTAAAATAAACTAGGGTTTTCGAAAAATCCTTGTGACCTATTGTGTTTAATTTCTGTACTGCAATAACTTATTTATAATGTAGGCCACTAACAGCTTAGGGCCCATTAGTCATAAGTTCAAGCCCGACAAGCAAAGCCCGCATGTTCAGAAATTAATATAAAATTCATCGTGACTCCGATTGATAAACCAATTTCACCAATGTGCACAGAAACCATTTCTGCACCTTTTAAAGTCAAGATAAATTTTTCTGAATCCGAATTCAGTGGTTTTCAAAAATGTCCATCCCTATGTCATTTTAGGAAATCTTACTCCTCTACTCTTAAATAAGAAGTCCAACTTCTTCGTTCATTAAATTTAACTCTTTAAATTTAACTATCTCAACGAGGATTAAAAATCCATTACACTGTGTGACCCTCAATGGTTCAGGGATACAGCTAGCCGTGGGCTCACAACTCCTTGTGACTCGGAACAACAATTTCCGACTTGCCCATCGAATCATAGTATGAGCGCCTAGCAACATCGCCCCATGATTTCCTAGGTATCACTGATAGTGCCTACAAGAACCAGTAGATTTTGGTTAGCTTACAGTACGGTCCCTTCATCCATATATCCCGATCGAATCAACAACCATTGGTATATCGAGAGTCGCTCGAGATTCGATAACTATGCAATACATCTTGAAGATCAAATAGTGACATCGCATGTGCTACTAAGAAACCATTTCTTAAATCACATCATGTACTCTGGCCAGAGATTCGTCACACTAATATCTCCTCAGATCGCATAGGATATCCACACTCGCAAGTATGTGGTGAATCCTTGACAACAAAGCATCGACTCCTATATGTGTTGTAACTGTACCCAATCCCGACATCTGATGACCCCAATAGAGTCGGTAAATGAGTCAAAGCACAGTACTAGCATATAGAGTCTCAATGATGTTTCAAGTAGTAAGGATTAATGGTGTACAACCAAAACCGCGGACTTTATCCACTCGATAAGTGATAACCACTTGGAAAGTCCGGATAGGGTAGTTCGATCATTCATCATATGAATATCCATTTGCATGCTTTGAACATCTCTATGTTCCCTACCAATGAAACGTGGTACTCTGCATCGCAAATGCTAGTCTCAAGCTCGAGCGATCCTTATCCTTATTATCGGACGGCTCAATCGACTAGGAACAGTTTAGAATATACAGTGACTATAAGATGTGTTTCATGATAGACATCCCCATGTTCTACCACATCTTACATACACTATAGTATATTCAAGGTCTTTATCAAAACAACAATAGTATATCACAATATAACAATATGAAGAAAGATAAAGTCATTGCCATTAATAAAAGTGTAAATTATATTAAACAAAAGATTGTTTATACAAAGAGTCATCAAAGCCCTTAGCCACAAGTTGGCTCACCGGGCACCCACTCTTTCAATCTCCCACTTGCCCTATAGCCAACTAGTCATACTACGTAGACCCATTGCTTCGCGATGTTTGTCAAATAATGGTCCTGGCAAGGGCTTAGTAAGTGGATCAGCGATATTGTCTGCAGAGGCCACTCTTTCGACAGTGATGTCTCCTCTTTCCACAATCTCCCGGATGATGTGGTATTTCCTCAGTACGTGTTTGGATCTTTGATGAGACCTTGGTTCCTTTGCCTGAGCAATGGCACCCGTGTTGTCACAGTACACCGGGACTGGACCAACAACTTCAGGAATGACGCCCAACTCTTGGACGAAATTCCTCATCCAAACGGCCTCTTTAGCAGCAGCTGATGCTGCAATGTATTCTGCTTCAGTGGTGGAATCCGCTGTGATGTCCTGCTTGGAATTCTTCCAAGAGACAGCACCGCCATTGAGCATGAACACAAATCCAGAGGTTGACTTCGAGTCATCCACGTCACTTTGGAAGCTAGAGTCGGTATAGCCTTCCAATTTTAGTTCTCTTCCTCCATATACCATGAACATATTCTTAGTCCTTCGTAAGTACTTAAGAATGTCCTTCACGGCTTTCCAATGCATTTGACCGGGATTAGCTTGATATCTGCTCGTGACACTCAGAGCAAATGCTACATCCGGTCTGGTAGATATCATCCCATACATGATACTACCTATGGCTGACGCATATGGTACATGTGTCATTTTCTCTATCTCTTCATCAGTCTTGGGACACATAGACTTGGATAGAGAAACTCCATGACACATGGGTAGATGTCCTCTCTTGGACCCATCCATTGAAAACCGTTTCAATATGGTGTCGATGTAGGTTGATTGAGTAAGTCCTATCATTCTCTCAGATCTATCTCTATAGATCTGTATCCCTAGAATATAGGATGCCTCACCCAAATCCTTCATCGAGAATCTACCTGATAACCATATATTTGTTGACTGCAACATCCCTACGTCATTCCCAATGAGTAGGATGTCATCAACATAAAGTACTAAGAATGTCACAGCATCCTTAACTACTTTCTTGTACACGCATGGTTCCTCCGGATTCTTGATGAAACCAAAATCCTTTATTGTTTCATCAAATTTCTGGTTCCAACTTCTTGATGCTTGTTTTAGACCATAAATTGATCTCTGAAGCTTGCATACCTTATGCTCGCTTCCCATGGATGTGAACCCCTCAGGCTGCTTCATATAGATTTCTTCCTTAATGTCTCCATTAAGAAAAGCAGTCTTCACATCCATTTGCCATATCTCATAGTCATACCATGCAGCTATGGCAATAAGGATTCTTATGGATTTGAACATTGCAACTGGCGAAAAGGTTTCATCATAGTCAACTCCTTGTCTTTGAGTATAACCTTTTGCCACCAATCGCGCCTTGTAGGTCAATACCTTACCATCAGGCCCAAGCTTTCTCTTGTAGATCCATTTACACCCTATTGGAACAATTCCATCGGGAGGATCTACTAGAGACCAAACTTGGTTTGTATGCATCGAATCTATTTCCGACTGCATAGCTTCAAGCCATAAATTTGAATCCGCATCAGAAATTGCTTCCTTGAAGTTTCTTGGATCACATCCAACATCGGGTTCATCTTGATCCCCTTCAAGAAGAAGACCATATCGAATAGGAGGTCTAGAAGTCCTCTCGGATCTTTTAGGTATAGGCGTGTCCAGCAATGGTTCCTGAGGTGTAGGATCGTTATTTTGTATTTCGGGTTCTTCTCGAATTTCTTCAAGTTCCATCATCTCGCCTTTCTTATCCAATAAGAACTCCTTCTCCAAGAATGTGGCATTCCTTGAAACAAACACTTTTGTTTCAGCAGGATAATAGAAATAATATCCGATTGAATTCTTCGGATACCCTACAAAATAACATAAGCTGGATCGACTATCCAACTTATCTCCCACTGTCCGCTTCACGTAAGCAGGACATCCCCAAATCCTCAAGTACGAATACTTAGGAGCTTTGACATTCCATAACTCGTATGGTGTTTTGTCCACTACTTTAGTGTGGACGTTGTTCAACAACAATACCGCCGTTTCAAGCGCATAGCCCCAAAACGAAGGTGGAAGCTCAGTGAAGCTCATCATGGATCGAACCATGTCCAACAAAGTTCGATTACGACGCTCCGATACACCATTAAGCTGTGGTATCATAGGAGGAGTCCACTGAGAGAGAATCTCATTCTCTTTTAGATAGTCCAAAAACTCGGTACTCAAGTATTCTCCACCTCGATCCGATCGAAGTGCTTTAATACTTTTACCTAGCTTGTTTTCTACTTCAGCCTTGAATTCTTTGAACTTTTCAAATGCTTCAGACTTATATTTCATTAAATATAAATACCCATACCTTGAATAATCATCAGTAAAGGTAATGAAGTAGGTGTGGCCATATTGAGTCCCAACTCTAAATAGACCACAAACATCTGTATGGATCAAATCCAACAGATTTTGACTACGTTCAGGTTTCCCCTTAAAAGGAGATTTAGTCATTTTTCCTTTTAGGCAGGATTCACAAGTAGGTAGAGAGTTAATATCAGACATATCAAACATGCCCTCTCCCACTAGCTTGTTCATCCTCCTTGAGAAAATATGACCTAGCCTAGCGTGCCAAAGGTTTGCCGGGTTTTGGCTATCGATTTTCCTTTTTTTTGTTGTTGCCGGTTTATCAACATAATTTATTGGAACGTCTTTTAGTTTTAAGTTGTATAGATCGTTTTCAAGTTGTCCATTTCCAATCAAACATTCATTCTTGTAAATATTGCAAATCCCATTCACAAAATTGCAAGAATAACCATCTCTATCAAGCATAGAAACAGAAATAATGTTTTTAATCAAATCCGGAACAAACAAAACATCTCTTAAAAGTAACTTAAAACCGTTCTGCAAAATTAAATAAACATCTCCCACGGCTTTTGCTTCAACTCTGGAACCATTTCCGAGCCTCAGCTGGGTCTCACCCATCCTAAGCCTGCGACTTCTTGTCATCACCTGCAAATCATTGCAAATGTGAGATCCACATCCGGTATCCAATACCCAAGAAGTAGTATTAAGTGAAACATTTATTTCAATATAGAACATACCCTTCGCAGTTCGCAACTGCTCTAGATATTCCTTGCAATTACGCTTCCAATGACCGGGCTTCTTGCAGTAATGGCAAACATCCTTGGATTTTTTCATGTTTGAAGCCTTTGTCTTGTACTTCTTCTCGGGTTCGATTTTCTTGGGTGGGGCAAAACGTTTCTTACCCTTTGTACTTGGCCCCTTCTTAGCAGAAGAAGAGGAGCCCACCAAGAAAGCCGGTTTATCCTTCTTTAATGTGGATTCATATGTCACAAGCATATTAACCATCTCTTCAAGGGAGGCCTCTATCTTGTTCATATTGAAATTTACCACAAATCCGTCAAACGAAGAAGGAAGAGACAGAAGTAGTAAGTCTACGTTGAGTTCATGCTCCAACACCAAATCAAGGGTTACCAACTTCTGTATGAGCCAAATCACTCGTACCCCATGATCACGGACCGAAGTCCCTTCACGCATGCGACACGTCATTAGCTCTTTTACAGTAGCGAACCTTTTAGCCCTCGATTGAGCCCCAAAAAGTTCCTTGAGTTGAACGTGAATGTCAGCAGCATTCACGGTGTCCTCAAATCGCCTCTGGAGTTCATCAGACATCGAGGCTTGCATATAGCATTTGGTCTTGATATCATGGTCCCACCATGTATCAAGCTTGGCTAACTCCTCCGGACTTACGTTAGCTGGTGCTTCCTTCGGAGGAGATTTTTCTAACACGTAGAGCATCTTCTCCGAAGTCAAGACAATCTTCAACTTACGGAACCATTCCGTATAGTTTGCGCCAGTTAACTTATTTTGTTCGAGGATCGAGAAAAGTGGATTACGCGAATTCATCTTATGAAATACTGAAAAGAAACAGACAAATATCAGTGATTGTTTAAGCAATTTACTAAGACATAAAATAGGCGAAATTTATTTTATGAATCTCACTCCCACTATTTTAACGATTTCACTACCCTCTAGTGAAAACGGGAAACTGTTTTCCTTAGTGAGAACATGGAGTCCAATTGACAAACTTATGGTCCCGAATAATATCAGCCAACCATAATTTTCAAAAGGTAGAGCCCAATTGCTTCCAAAGCAACCTCCATGTATTTACCTCATGTCCAATAAGGGCCCAATAATATGACGCCGTTTATTGTGACATGTCAAGATGACCCATCAATATTAAGTTGTGATGGACGGTCGCCATGTGGATCCCCCAATAATATGAGCCGATCCCATGGGAGTTCCACCCAACTTACAACATGTGTCGATCCAATGTACAGCTTTCCGACGAACGGGCCCCCCAATAATATGAGCCGGACCGTATCCGCGGGTAGCATCTCATACATTGATCGTTGATGGAAGGTAGGAACATTTAAACAAATTTAAATTTCCTTTATTTATCTTGATATCAATTTTAAATCATATTTAAAATGAGGGATTTTTAATTATAAAAATTTGTCTCATCATTTTTTAAAAATTTTGTATGCTTGCCGGATTCACACAATTATGTCTAAAACATGCATACAACTATAATATCACATATTATATAGGATGATCGATTCCATTTCTAATTGACCCGTGGTTGCCAATCACGAGTCTTAGTCCAATCCTAGGTAATATGCAGTATGCAATGCAATCCTATTACATTTGCTTCCAATTTACATTTTTTGTGTCTTTATTGTCTGCTGGGCCCACCTCCATCTTCAAATCTTGATCTCCCACTAAATCTAATGTATTTACAATAAATAACAATGACAAGTAGGGGATACATTTTTAAGGGGTGGGAACGGGCCATAAACCAAGCTCACTTTTATTACATATGACATTCATATTGGGCCATAAACCAGGCCCATTAATAAAACCAACAACAATAAAACAAATGTAAATTCCTAACATACACCTACAAAATTGGTCATGGCAATCGATCATCCTTATCCAATAACATTTAATTCAAAATTAATTTATTGGATAACATGCAATGGAAATTTAAATTTAAAAGGATAAAATCATATTTCATACCTAAAATCTTATTTTACATACAAAATCATATTTTATCTTTTTATCAAATAAAATCATATTTTATCTATAAAATCCAATTTTATACATAAAATCATATTTTACTCAATATATCCATAAGATCATATCTTATCATCAATTGTACCAAAAATAATTAATTTCAAAATTCAATTAAAGGATAAAATATTAAAATTTTCCAAAAATTCAAATTTATCCAAAAAATCAATTTTAAAATTTTCGGACTCGAACAATTCGATCCGACGCCTCGTGGACCAATCAAAACAATTTTCGATCGGACCAAAAATAGAATTTTAACATATTAAAATTTAATTTAAAAAATTAAAAATAATTTTTCCCGCGGGCCGCCCGGGACATTCCCGGGCCGGGCAGCCCGGCTGCCCCTAGGGCAGCGACGATCGCTGCCCTGGGCAGCGCCGTGCGCTGCCCTGGGCAGCGATCACATCGCTGCCCATGGGCAGCGCCGTGCGCCGCCCCTGCCCCGGGCAGCGATCCAATCGCTGCCCGGGTTTTTGCCCGAAAAAAATATTTTTATTTTAAAATATTTATTTTGTTTCAAAAACCGAGGCCTAAAAAATTTTTGTACAATCGATTAATTTAATCGCTTGATCTGAACAACCTGGCTTTGATACCACTGTTGGAGAACACGGCGTTCAGATCAATTAGGATTGATACCCGGTGCAGCGGAAGTTTAAAAAATTTTGTATGGAACGATTCCATAATAGGTATCAACCTTACGATTAAATTGTGTGTGTAAAAATTAAATAACAATTATAAAATTTTTACCTTTAATCTCGAATTGAGATTTTTGGACACCAACAGATTTCTCTGCTCTTGTTGTATATCCCTGGAACTGATGGACGAACTGTTCTTCAATCAGGTCCACGAACGGATATTTAATCCCTCTGATAGATTGCACTAGAAAATCTATCAGAAGTTTTCTACGAAGAGATTAACGAATTTGATCCGTTAAACCAGACTGTAATTCAAAATCACAGGCTGGATTTTTCTCGAGTAGAGGGAGAGGGGGGGGACGGCCACCTTTTTTTTAAAATAAACTAGGGTTTTCAAAAAATCCTTGTGACCTGTTGTGTTTAATTTCTGTACTGCAATAACTTATTTATAATGTAGGCCACTAACAGCTTAGGGCCCATTAGTCATAAGTTCAAGCCCGACAAGCAAAGCCCGCATGTTCAGAAATTAATATAAAATTCATCGTGACTCCGATTGATAAACCAATTTCACCAATGTGCACAGAAACCATTTCTGCACCTTTTAAAGTCAAGATAAATTTTTCTGAATCCGAATTCAGTGGTTTCCAAAAATGTCCATCCCTATGTCATTTTAGGAAATCTTACTCCTCTACTCTTAAATAAGAAGTCCAACTTCTTCGTTCATTAAATTTAACTCTTTAAATTTAACTATCTCAACGGGGATTAAAAATCCATTACACTGTGTGACCCTCAATGGTTCAGGGATACAACTAGCCGTGGGCTCACAACTCCTTGTGACTCGGAACAACAATTTCCGACTTGCCCATCGAATCATGGTATGAGCGTCTAGCAACATCGCCCCATGATTCCCTAGGTATCACTGATAGTGCCTACAAGAACCAGTAGATTTTGGTTAGCGTACAGTACGGTCCCTTCATCCATATATCCCGATCGAATCAACAACCATTGGTATATCGAGAGTCGCTCGAGATTCGATAACTATGCAATACATCTTGAAGATCAAATAGTGACATCGCATGTGCTACTAAGAAACCATTTCTTAAATCACATCATGTACTCTGGCCAGAGATTCGTCACACTAATATCTCCTCAGATCGCATAGGATATCCACACTCGCAAGTATGTGGTGAATCCTTGACAACAAAGCATCGACTCCTATATGTGTTGTAACTGTACCCAATCTCGACACCTGATGACCCCAATAGAGTCGGTAAACGAGTCAAAGCACAGTACTAGCATATAGAGTCTCAATGATGTTTCAAGTAGTAAGGACTAATGGTGTACAACCAAAACCGCGGACTTTATCCACTCGATAAGTGATAACCACTTGGAAAGTCCGGATAGGGTAGTTCGATCATTCATCATATGAATATCCATTTGCATGCTTTGAACATCTCTATGTTCCCTACCAATGAAACGTGGTACTCTGCATCGCAAATGCTAGTCTCAAGCTCGAGCGATCCTTATCCTTATTATCGGATGGCTCAATCGACTAGGAACAGTTTAGAATATACAGTGACTATAAGATGTGTTTCATGATAGACATCCCCATGTTCTACCACATCTTACATACACTATAGTATATTCAAGGTCTTTATCAAAACAACAATAGTATATCACAATATAACAATATGAAGAAAGATAAAGTCATTGCCATTAATAAAAGTGTAAATTATATTAAACAAAGAGTCATCAAAGCCCTTAGCCACAAGTTGGCTCACCGGGCACCCACTCTTTCATTTTTCTGTCTTTATTTCCCTTTTTGTCGTTTAAAGCTGATGGATAAAGATATATATAAGTTATTTTGCAGTTTAGTCCCTGAACTTTCAGCTATTTGCAATTCAGTCCTCGGAAAAGCGATTTACTTCAATTTCAATCCTTTTCAATTTAAGAATATTAGAATTTAATTCTAAACTCTAAATATTCCCAAATTAAATATTCTTGGATTAAAATTAAATAATCCCGGGCCTTACAATGGTGGTGTTGGTGCGTGGTTAAAAACGCAGTACCAATTATATCGATACGTAGTACTTTAGCTTACAAATGAAGTATAATAATGTCTAATTGTGGTATGAGATTTTGTTAAATTTGGTACATCTTCCATACATGTTTTCCATTGTGGTGTTGGTGCATGGTCAGGCGCAGTACCGGTTATATTGATTCGTAGTATATTATGTCGCAAATGAAGTATAATACGTTCTTACTTTGGCATGATGTTTTTTTTTAAAATTTGGTATGATGATTAAATAAATGGAATTAAACATCCATTATACCAAAAATACAATACCAACTTCATCAACATAGTTATCCATCCGATCAAAGTACAATATAAAATACACCAAAAAAATTATGAAACTCATTCATATGCTTATAATTTCAAGAAATATGTAACATATATGGTGATTAATGACATATATATAATTATCTTAAACATATGTTTATACAACCAAGATATATATATATATATATATATATATATATATAACATTCATGGTTATCAATGACATATAACTCACTCAAACACATATGTTTATATATCAAAGATATATGTAGCATCTATGATCATAAATGGTATATTACTCACCCAAATCTATGTTATTATACAACCAAGATATATGTAACATCTATGATCATTAATGACATATAATTACACAATCACATGTTTATATATCCAATATATATGTAATATTAATGTTCATTAATAACATGTAACTCACTCAAAAATATGTTTCTACATCTAATATATATGTAACCTCTATGATCATAATTTAATGACATGTAAGTATCTCAACATATAAAACATATATTTACACTCAAACATATTGTTATACATATATGATATATGTGTAACATCATGGTTTTGGCGCGTGTTCAAAAATGTAGTACCAATTATATCGATACGTAGTATTTTAGCCTTAAAATGCAGTATAATAATGTCTCATTGTGGTATTAGATTCTGTTAAATTTGGTACATCTTTCACAAATGTTTTCCATGGTGGTATTAGTGCGTTGTCAGAAACGCAGTATCAGTTATATCGATACGTAGTACTTTAGCTTGCAAATAAAGTATAATAATGTCTAATTGTGGTATAAGATTTTTTTAAATTTGGTACATCTTCCATACATGTTTTTCATTGTGGTGTTGGTGCGTGGTTAGAAACACAGTACCAATTATATCGAAACGTAGTACTTTAGCTTGCAAATGAAGTATAATAATGTCTCATTGTGGTATGAGATTCTGTTAAATTTTGTACATATTCCATACATTTTTTCCATGGTGGTGTTGATGCGTGGTTAAAAACGCAGTACCAATTATATCGATACGTAGTACTTTAGCTTACAAATGAAGTATAATAATGTCTAATTGTAATATGAGATTTTGTTATATTTGGTACATCTTCCATATATGTTTTCCATACTGGTGTTGGTGCGTGGTTAGAAACACAGTACCAATTATATCGAAACGTAGTACTTTAGCTTTCAAATGAAGTATAATAATGTCTCATTGTGATATGAGATTCTGTTAAATTTGGTACATCTTCCATACATGATTTTATGGCCGTGTTGATGCGTGGTAAAAAACGCAGTACCGTGTTGTACATTTTATCGCAAATAAAGTATAATAACGTCTAATTGTGGTATGATAATTTGTTAAATTTGATACATCATCCATACATGTTTTACATTGTGGTGTTGATGTGTGGTCAGAAACACAGTACCAATTATATGGATACGTAGTACATTTTGTCGTAAATGAAGTATAATAACGTGTAATTGTGGTATGAGAATTTGTTAAATTTGGTACATCGTCTATATATGTTTTACATTGTGGTGTTGGTGCGTGATCAAAAACGCAATACCATTTATATCGATATGTAGTACTCTATATTGAAAATAAAGTATAATAATGTGTAATTGTGGTATAAGATTCTATTAAATTTGGTACATCTTCCTTACATGTTTTTCATGTGGTGTTGGTGCATGGTCAGACGGTACCAATTATATTGATCAGTAGTATATCATATCGCAAATGAAGTATAAATAATAAAATTCATATGTTCAGCAACACAAATCGATCACTCATCATAAGCAATCACTCGAAGTTAAAACAATAAAATTCAACCCAATTAGAGCCTATCATATATCTTCCAATACACAATGATTAGAAAAATCTAACATAATCCATGATCAATCCCAACAAACAACCACACATCCTAATTATGAACTTTAATCTCGATAAAATCAGTAAAAAAAAATTCATTTCCGAAAAATAAAACATTGATCAAATCGTAATAAAAATAAACGAAAAATTGATTTTCCAGAGAAAAGTATCCACATTCAAGAACTGCAAAAACAGTCATCCGAGCAAATATGAAGGGAGAGAAGGAAAGGTTTTAGAGAAATCGAACAAAAAATAAAAGGAAATTATTGTTTCTCCAAAGTCATTGGCTTCGTGACTTGCTCCAGTTCTTCGTCCCTCATCGCTTTCTTTCCGAAAATTCATCCATGGGTTTTCTCTGTCGGTGGATCTAAGTGATTACGGATTTACATCGCTCGTGAGAAGGAAAGATGGTTTCGAAATGGCTTGGACTCCCGTAGTTAGGGGTTTGAGATTTGTTGCCCATTTGAGATGGGTAGACGACAAATGATAATTAAGAGAAAGGAAACCAAGCGAGGGCAAATATGTTGACTGAAAAATCAAACCTTGCCAAAGAATAGGATGAAAATTCATCGCTCAAATTTATCTTCGCTGATATACTATCGAAACTTCTCTTTGATTTTTTGGATGAATTTTTCTGTAGAGCCAAGATGAGTGGAGAAGAAGAAGAGAAACTTAAAGGAGCATGAAGGGCAGGATTGAGGAGATTAGATGCGTTGAGATTTTTCTATGGCATAGAAAAATGGTGAAGAAGATGGAGGGAAGGACGATAAAGGGGAAAAGATAAAAGAAATTTGTAATTAAATTAGTAAATGTGTCAAATATTAGATTAGGGAGTGGAAAATAAGACTTTTGATGTGTCAGAAAGTTTAAATAAAAAAACTCTTACACAGGTACTGAACCACAAATTTAGTTTTTGAAAAGAGATTTTACTCCAATTTGTCCTTTTTTTTTAAATCCATAATTTAAATATATTGTTTTCTCGGAACTTCTTTTCTTTTAAATATTTTTTCATATGTACGTGTCATTGGATGTTTAACAATATCATCTAGATGAAATGAATCTACTGTTTTTCTTCTTTTTAAGTCCATAATTTAAATATATTATTTTTTCGGGAACTTCTTTTCTTTTAAATATTTTTTCATATCTACCGTTGGATATTTAACATTAATATAATATATAATGAATCTGCTTTACCGGAATGAATTCAACATTATCCGTTAATATAATACTTAAATGAATCTATTGTTTTTTTAAATTCATTAATTAAATTTATTGTTATCTACGAATGACTTATCTTATTTATAACGGCAAAAATTTTGATTCATTGTTATCTCATAATAGTTTATGCATTAAGGGCTAAGATATTTACAATACAAAGATTATGCAATTTTCTATATTTAGTAATGGGATTTGGGCGGGAAAATTCTTGTTTTTTCTTTTTTTGGCATACTTTCTTGTTTTTATATATACTAGTGTTCCACCCGATCGCACGGTTTGAATTGTGTATAAAACGATTAAGAATGAAAATTTGAGTCTGTAATTAAAATTAAATACAAAAGCTAAACTAACTCTAATTAAATCAAAAAATAGTGTAAAAGTATTATTACAAATTTTGAAAAACTTGTTTAAATACGACATTCGTCGTTGAGCTTCTTTGGTTACCATCATTATCGCATATTAAAATTTTAAATTATATAGGATTTGTAACTCTAGACAAGGTGACTTACAACTGACCATGATTGAAAATTGATTTTAGTTCCATGTGATCGATGAATTCGTAATAGATGATACTTATATCTATATGACATGTTAAATCAAAATATCAGTGCAATTTTTGAGGTTGAACTGGTTTAAATTTCAGAATCATGTAAATTTTTTTATGAGTACGGTTTGGTGTGTTATATGCACAAATAAACTTAGAGATATATATTTTAAAAATAGATGTTAATGCATGTATAATTTAATATTTTTAATTGTCGTTGATTATATCCCTTAAAGGAGATAAAATTGTCGAGAAGAGAATGCTTTTGACATTTGTTCATACGCTGCTTCGTTGATAAAATATATGTTTAGTGAATAACAATATAAAAGATTTAATTAAAATATTAAACTAACAAATGGCAATACACTAAAATGCTTAAAACTAATAATTTTTTTGTAAAATTATTTGAATTTTTTTTACATAAAATTAAAAGAAACAAAAGAAACTCATTCGATGTTCTTTAATTTTTAGAGTTTGATGATATTTCTTTAAAAGAAAAATCGATGTTAAATCGATGACTAATTTTTGTTCTTGTTTTTTCAATGGGATTTATTCGAAAAAATCAGCATTTCCAAAATAGATTCACAACTTTCGCTATAAGCCTATAACGATAAAGAATCTTTTATATTTCGAATGGTTTAACGCAAAATCAGTATTTCCGAAACTTGGGTACAATTTTTTTGTTTTAATTTGAATATTCATGTTTTCTTAAAGGATTTTACGGAATCGTAAGCTTGTAACCAGATCTAGGTAGTGTCTTCTAAAAAAAACTTATCAAATTTTCTTTCACAAAATTTCAAAATTTACTAAAAATACTCACCTAATGAGATCCAATTTTTTTTAAAAAAAAAAATTTATCTTCAGTTTTTCAACCAAACTCTATTTTTTTTTTTTTTTAATACAGAACACCAAATGTTTTGATAAATATTTTTTCGGTCTTTTGATATTTATTTACTTATTTTCAGATTCAGAAAATCACGTATGTTTAATCCTTGAATTTGTAGAGATAAGCACTTGTTTAGATATCAAAATATTTTTCTCAAAGCAATTATTTTTGAAATAGAAATAAATTTTTTTAATGTTTTAAAATTTTTCATTTTATTTATCAGAAATGATTGTATCTCATTTGTTTCGAAAAGAGATCTGGTAATTTTATAATTTGATCTACAAATTTTATAAATTTTAATCATATTTATCTTAAAAAAATATAACTAAATCATTTTATAATTATGGTTTTCAGTCTTTCAGATTGGATAATTTTATTTTTATAATTTTTAAAAATATTATTCATTCCTTTCGGAAAGAGATCGATGTATATAGATAATAGATCCGGTAAGTTTCAAATATGATAATAATGTAAAATTTCGTTCTTTTATTCTGATTTTCCGGAAGAATTTTGTGTTGTTGTAGTTTCATGTATTTCTTTATTTTCCTGTTTTTATTTTATTCAAATTTTCAGTAATCTGATTTCATCAAGAAGTCATTGATTTATTAAAATGGTCATCTACGTGCATGCCTAATTATCTTATTGATAATGTTGTTCTTGTTCAAATATATTATATTTTAAGCTATATAAATAAAGTATATTTAAAAAGATTAATATTTGTGTTTTATTTTTAAATTAAAATTAATTATTGAGAAATATAAATAAAGTGTATTTATCATAAAAATTGAATTTGTAAGTGGCACAAAAATCGAATAGTTTTAGTAATTACATCCTTTAGAGACATGAAATATGACCTAATTTTTGCAAAGCACGAGGTTTAAGAATGTTTTAATAATATGAAAGAAAATTAAATTTAATTTGCATTTTTTTTAATATAGATAACTATTCTATTTTTTTTTTTTTTTATTAAAAACACACACACACTGCACATGGACCGAGTATATTGGGCTTCAATACCCTTAAGAGATAACTATTCTATTTATTATATGGATTTTGAGCCGAAAAATTTGAAGTTTATTTTTCGATAGATTGACTTGGCTTTATATGTATAGATTTTTAAATTTTCGGATAAAATAGTCAATCTAATTTTTTTTAAAATTTTTAATATTATCGTTATCTATATGTTTAAATTCAATCATATCTTTATTTGCATTTATGCAATATCTAAATATTTTGGAAATAAACATTGAATAAATGATAGTTTTCTTTTTTAGTATATTTTTTGGACAATTAACACATGACAAATAATATCATGACTTGCTATTTTAACATTAACCCAAAAGTTAGAGACCTTTAAATCAGATAATTAGAACAAACAAATCATAAGACAAAAATAACATATAGAAAAATTAACATAATATTTAATGTCATAACTATACTTAATTTTTCTCATAAAGTTGTTCAAGAGTTCTGAAAATTTCTTTCGAAGTCGTAATTTCTTCTAATAAGCTATGTGCAATTGTTGGAGTGACTGTGCTATGGGGTTGTTGCACTCTGAGTTCAATCTGTACATGCAATAAATTTGATTTTGAAATGGTTGCAATTGCTAATTAAACAATTCAATCAATAAAATATATTAAAAATACTTTTTTCAAAAATTCTTGATTTCATCCAAATCCTTCTTCACAAGGATTCTGGTAATTTGGTATGCGGTAGTAGACATATTTCATCTTGAAATATTTTTTATTGACACATTTGAAGAACATCACAATAGGCTCTTCACAATATTTGCCAGTGAGCCATCAAATCGTCAACCAAAATTCTCCAAAATGTATACGTTATTCGGTTAACTTATTTCTAAAGAGTAAATAACACAGAATTAACATAAACAAAAGTAAGAAATTGAAAATATTAATATTTACTTTGTGTCTTCAAAGATGATATTGATAAGTTTTGTAACACGTCCATTTATTTCCTTATTTCGTGGATATTCTTTCGTCACCATCTTGTCTGTCACATCTGAAAAAACAAAACAAAACAAACAATTAAATTTGGAATTTTTTTCAATAACATTACCAAAAAAACAAAATTAAAGTAGAATAAATAGATTTAATTAAACAAAAATTATTTTTATCATCAACTACTTATTGATTTTTCAGTTCAACGAATGATATGAATTCATATATATACGATGAGAACGTATCTTCAAAAAACTCACAAACTTGTGTCTTCTTAACAATAATTTAATTTTGTATTGTGTTGTTTTGTAGTACATGTGATTGTCAACAACTATCACATGCATCTTTAAGAGCAAACAAATGTCATCTTTGAGGATTGGTATAAATTGTCCACGACTGTAGTGATCGTACCATGAATGTGTGAATCCTAGAGAATAAGACAATTCCACAAAGTTTAGATTAATATTTGTTAATGTTTGAGCCATAAAACAAAAACTTGATAAATTTACCTCTCGATCATGGAACACACAATCTATACTGAAAATTTCGTTTTTCTTCGACTTAAGTTCATATAAATGAACCAAATAGAGCTTCATAACACACAAATTAATGGATGGAGAAACATTACGGATCGCACTGAAGATGAGAGCCATTAATCGAAAACTGAGATGGTTTAGAACTGAAATGAAAAAGAGAATCATATTTTTGTTTCACTGCTTGTTATATCGCAATATGATCTATGAAAAGATTAAACAGTTTAAAAAATCTAAGTTCGACATGATCTTGGAAAAGGTTTTTACTGTATTTTGTTAAAAATTTCAAATTTTAAATTATCTTGTCAAAGGGATTTTTAATTTTTTTTAAATATTGATATTTTTTGGGCCTCATCGTGTAATTTTTTTTTATATATCTGTCAATAATGGATGAATCTAATTTTATCTAATAATACAGTAATAATATGAAACTCGAACTTGCAAGCGAAAACAGGTTGTTGCACATGGCCGTTGATCTGGAAAACCTGCGGGCTGCACTTAGGTTCTCCATCAAACCGAAAGACAAATCTGTTGGTTTGTATTTTCCAAATCAAACAGAGCCTGGGTATCCAAATATCAAAACTCAAACATAACAAAATATATCACTAAATACAGAACAACGGAACAGACACATAAACATGTTTAAGGTAAAGACCTGAGCAGCATTCTCCTCAAATTCAGTGGGCTCGGCGTCCTTGTCTTTGTGAATCTTCTGCGCGGCTGTGAACATCTTGACAGAACCTCTGCACAACAAAAAGATGCAGTCACGTTTAAGTTCAAATCAAAATTTATTTTAAATTGAAGGCATCACATACACTGCATAATTCCAATAATTACCAAAGCTACTTAAGCCACCTATACAGAACAAAACACAATTAGTTTTTACATGAAAAACCATCAAGATTAGATATGTCGAGCATAGGAAAATTCTTACATTACTACAGAATATTTTAGGGTACTGGCCCATATTACATTATGTTTGGTTCATTGTTAGCCTTCCATTCTCATGAAACATAAACCTGAAAGGTTTTAGGCTTTCCGATTCAAAAATTTAGTACGATACTATCCCCATTATAGTGTCGTGTATTACTTATGAAGTTGAAGTTAAACTATATATCAAAATTTCATTGGAAATAGAAAAAAGAAGTAATCTTTTGAATTTCACTCTGTTGTGCTAAACAGAGAGGTCTAAAACAACAGTCCTTGATTATTCCTTCAGAAAATACTTCAAGATCTGCAGCTTGTTTCGGCAGTCGAAAATCGATTCCATGTTAAAAACCTTAGATTTCCACACACAAAACAACAATCCCACTGGTTCGTGCATGACATACAATAATCGATGAAAAAATAATACAAAAATATCGCCTTCACCTGAAAAGATCACAACAGATAAATAGAACAAAAAATTAAAAACCCATAAATTTTCGAAGCATAAAAACAAATAAATTCCATTTCAGTAAACATTCAAAACCTAGAAAAATTACCTTGTTTGAAACTAATACGTGATTAAACTTGTACCGATGTACAGGAAAAACCCAAAAATTGCAGACAAGATGGACCGCAACATACCCGAACATCGTCTAGAGTGACACTCCTCAGGTAAAACTTGCTAAATATATGTTCGGAAAATTCGAAATAGATTCCAAAAAAAATAGGAAATTCGATCCATACTTTGACTTGTCTCATATATATCACCTACAACCAACAAATAATCGCATATAAGTCATAGAAATTCGAATGAACCAAAAATTCCCAAATTTGAAAACCTAGAATTCAAAGTATACCTCCAGGTTTTGAAATAAAGCTCCACACAACCTAAATAACCTTTCTTTTAGCCTAGGCGGTCGGCGACGTCAAAACGCGGGCGAAACGACGACGGCAGGAAAAAAGGTTAGACAGGAGCGTGCTTAAAAATTAGGGAAATAGGTATTGGAAGAAATCGCTCGACGAAAGGATTCTAAATCTATGCTCAAATCAGTTTTTCAAGCAACGAGGAGGCGTAGATCGGAGCGTGAAGTTTCGAAATGGTGAAGGAAGAAAGAAATAAGAAAGATCGGTCGAGAGGAGAGAGAATGCGAGAAAAGAAGTTACTGATATTTTATTTCGGGGATTAAATCTTAAATTTTTTTTTTAAAAAAAAAAAACACGCTCAACCACAACACTTTTTAATAATCGTTGTCGTAGAATCAAAAACGTTGTCGTTGATGCGAAAAACACGCTCATATACAACGTTTTTAATAAAAAAAGTTGTTAAAGGTCAACAAACAACATTTAACAACACTTTCACGATGAAAGCGTTGTTATAATCATTTAATTTAATGTAATATATCATATGAAATATGGATGACATGAAGAAAAAACTAGAATTCCAAAAAGCAACTTGAAGGATATCAAAAAATTTGCAGGGCGAATCCAATATCTTGACTATGGGGGTCGTCTATTAGCTAGCAAAATATTACACGATAAAAGATAAATAACAACACCAAATATTTAACTAATTACTCATCAATTATATGTTTTGAATAAATTAAATATTTATAACTTTTTAAAAAATTTGAAGTTCATTAAAAATTTAAATAACATCAATACAAGATTTTTAACAATTTATTTTTCAATACACATCATTAACGCATCTAAAAAAATCATGCTTTTATTTTGCTTTGCTTTGAAACCTGCTTTTGTCAATATATATGGATAAAAATGATATTTTTTGTAGTAGTAGTAGTAGAAACCAGAAGAGTAAACACAAACATAATAAAAAAAACAAGATTGTATATATTTATTGTTCCTCAATCCCTCTCTTCCCTTCTATTGCTTTTAAATTAACTATATCATTTTATTTACTTTTAAAAATATATATTTATGTTTATCTTCAAAAATATACACACACACACCATTTTATAGTACTTTTTCCGTCTTACATATATAAACTTGCTTTTTTTTCATACATATTAACAATTTTTTTTAGAAATATCAATTAGTAAATAATTTTTCAAACTTAGCCCTGTTAATTATGAATAATAATATGGTGTAAAAAATTATTGAAAAATTAACTAATATTCTCAATCGAAAATTTTAATTATATAAGAATATATTTGTAAGAGATTAGAAAAAAATTATTAATTATCCAACAAATCTATAGATTTGTGACGAATAAAAATAAAAACGTGAATTATTAAATGTGACATGAAAAATATAATTTGACAAAATAAATTTTAAAGATTTAAATATAAATATATAATTTATTTTGAGTTATCTCTTCGACTAATTTATTATCCTCTTACATTTTTATTTGTTATTATAATTATATTAATATTCTCAATCGAAAATTTTAATTAGATAAGAATATATTTGTAAAAAATTAGAAAAAATTATTAATTATCCAACAAATCTATAGATTTGTGACGAATAAAAATAAAAACGTGAATTATTAAATGTGACATGAAAAATATAATTTGACAAAATAAATTTTAAAGATTTAAATATAAATATAAATATATAATTTATATATTTTGAGTTATCTCTTCGACTAATTTATTATCCTCTTACATTTTTATTTGTTATTATAATTATATTGTGAAATGACTTCTCTAATTAGATCCCAAAAAGATCTTATCGAACGTAGTAGAAAAAAAATAAATAAAAAACAACTACAGAAGATCAAAGAATGGACTTCGATGATGTGGTTATGGAGGCCCCTGTGCAGGACCCTCAAGAACTGATTAGGGAAGGTCAAGTGCAGAATGTCCTAGAGCCTCGTCCTTCTTTCAAGGAGACTCTTTTAGGGACGCGGGCTGATAGTGCCCTCTCCACCTATTTGGAAGATGATTGAAATATATCAGATGACGAAATCTATGGAGAAGATGAGGAAGATGAAGGGTGCCCGATGATTAAATCATCGAAGGAGGAAAAGATAAGGCTACGCCGTCCATGGAGCCAAATCTTGATTGTAAAAGTCATGGGAGGTCAATAGGGTACAACTATCTTAAACCAAATACGAACATTGATCTTGTGGCTTTTGATAATGATTACTTCGTAGTTTGATTTGCGTGGATAGATGACTATGAACATGTAAAACATGAGAGTCCATGGATGGTTATGGACCATTATTTGATAGTCAAGAAATTAGACACTTATTATTTCATTTTATATCATTTAATTACTTGAATCTTGTAACGCCCCAAAATTTGATTATTTGAGGTTTTAGGGAATTAATATTGATAATTTGAGATTAAGAAATTTGAGGATTAAATTGAAAGGTTTGAAAAAGTTGATTAAGGACTAAAGTGAAATTTCTTATTTTGACTTGGTCATAGATAGATATATATGTGTGTATGCTATATATATTATGTATATACACACACACATACATATATATATATATATATATATATATAATATTGTGAGTGGATGAGGAATTTCCACTTCTTCTCTTCCTTCTTCTTCTCCTCTCTCGCCTCCTCCCCCATTGAAGACCAAACGTGAATCTCCAAGCTTTCCCTTCCAATGTTATGCGTGAGCCGACCGGTAGATTTCTAATTTGAAGTGAGTTTCGCGATACCGGCAGCAAGGGATTCATTTTAACGTAAGTATTTCTTCGATCAGACATACTTCATTTTTCGGATGTTGTTGGAATCAAATGATTTTTGGATATTTTGTTCTTGGGCTAGCATATATCGTATATTCGAAGTCGGTTTGGAAAAAAGAAAGAAGTTTCGAATTGTTATGATTTTTGGAAGAAAATTCGAAAATAAAGGTTTTGAGATTTGTTGGGATTGAGTTGAATTGGATGAATTATTGTTGTTATGGGCTGTTGGGATTAATATATTGATGTTTTTATTTTTCCGGATTATCGAATTTATAGCCGTTATGCCGCCGGTTCGAGTTTTGAATATCGTTTCATTTGAATTGATCGATCCGGGTTTTGTTTGAATAGAGAGGTTGATAATGGGTTTATATTAAACTTCATTTCATATTTGATTGGAGTTAGTCGGGCTTGAACAAGAGTTGAAAGTTGATTCGTTGGAAATCGAAGAACGGTTTGTATCGAATTTTATTTCGAAGATTGATTGACATGACTAGTTGAATGAATAATGATTGAGAAATTATTTGGTGTTGATTTTCATATTTGGAGCACCAATCGAATCGAAGAAAAGGTAAATGACGACATTGGATTGAAAAAGGATGAATACTCGAGTTGATTGATTCTCGAGTCCCTAAATCACATACTTGCATGATTTTTATTCGATTGATTAATTGCATCGAGTTTATTTATTTGAGATTATCATATTTTCATATGCATCCATATTGAGCCGAGTTATTTGTACCTATATTAGAGTGGCCTTGGATTTCGAGATTTTCCAAGAGCTAGAATGCTCCTTATTTTCCGATTTAGACGATTTGGGGACTTTAAGCGAGTACTTGGGTTGTTGACGTCTCCCAAGTTCTACATACTCCTTATAGTTGCTCCAAAGTCTAGAGGAGCGAGATACACCGCTTTCACCTCGATCGGGAGAGTCAGCGATTTGTGGTGATATATTGGCCTCGGGATCCCTACCGACGATTCGAAAACGAAATTCCCTTGATTATTCAATTTAAATGATCTTGAACCTCGATGACATGCATTGAATTTTATTGCATTTCGAATTGATTCTTTCATGTTATCGATATACGACTTGAAATTACTTATTTGTTGACAATATATCATGTTTCGATGTATTACTTGATATTGCTTGTTATGTCTCTTTTACTGGGAATATTATTCTCACCGGAGTTATCCGGCTGTCGTTTTGTTTGTATGTGTACATGACGGCAGGTTGGGCAGGATCGAGCCAGAGATCGTATGATTAGATCGAGTTGGGGATGATAGAGTGAGGACTTGCTTTTAGAAGTCATACCTTGTATTCGAACTCCTTTGTATTGAATTTTGAGTTGTAGAACTTAGAATTGATGCATGTTTTACGTTTTTATGTATTTGAACACCTCGTTGTTGGAAAAATATTAGTTGGATCATGTTAGAGTCCTTATGGGTATGATATTACACCTTTGGAGTCATTTTTGGAGCAGAAACAGTAGGCTATGCGCACCCGCGCAGCCCGGAAGGTGCGCCCGCGCGTCCTGCACCCTCCCGGAGGCCTGGATAGGGCGTCATGCGCGCCCGCGCATGGCCTCCCAAAAAAAATATTGTTGTTTATCTTTTACCTCTCGATATATCGTCGATAGCATGGATCTTATATGTTTAGATAATTAAGATTCGGGTCCTCACAAATCTAAATTCAGTTAAGTAATTAAATATCAATCTACATTGAATATCGGTGAATATATGAATTGTTATAATTTCGACCTCGTGTATTTGTTAATCTAAAATAATTTCGACAATCCATTATATAGACTATTTAACTTATTTTACAGGTACTATCCGACTAATTATAGGTCTAAATGTGATCATTTATCAATACATGCGAGATCAACTATAAGATAATTGATCTCACATTTATTGATAAACTAGTAAACGTGGCACACACATTGCGTGTACAACGAAAAATTTTAAGGTATGATCATTATTTTATTTCATTTTTTGGAATATTTTTTTGTACTTCTGATTAACATGTTATTGGAAAAAAAAAACATATTATTGGGAAAAAAATCACACGAAAAATAAAATGTAGAAGCCAAATGAAAAATATGATAAAAATTAAAAAGTTTGGAAGTGGAGTTGGTGGAAAGTTTTTAGTGAGGATTATGGGTAGAAAGAATAATTATTATGGAATAATATAGAAAGTGAAAGAGGGCAAAAATGAAAACAAAAATGGTGTCCACTGTACACATGAACGGTTACTCTAGGTGTCTTAAGTATTATACTATAGTATAGATAATATAGATATAATATTGATATCAACTCTCAAATACATATCAAAACAGTATATGTAAGATCTCACTTGCCCCATAATACAATTGGTACTCACAAAAAATCAAACATGTTGGGTTGTGAAACACAATAAATCTTGATTTTGATGATAACAAAACTTGTTATTGTGTTTCTAACATATTCAATCAAGTGTTGTAGATAGTAGATCAAAGATGGAAGGTTTGAGCTGGAACTCAAAGTTACTCAAGCTGGCACAATTGAGTAAATCGAGCATATCTCATAGCTCGGTGATCCAATGATTTGAGGTCAATACGGTTGGAAAGCTTACTCAAATATCTACAAGTCATATATCAGGTCAGATGAGTTAATTCGAACGTTATCAAGGCGAAAAGGTGGTCGCAAGATCGAGCTGAATGCAAATCAGATCGAAGTTACAACAACTAGATCAAACAGACTAGTCCTGGTATTTTCGCCATAACTTACAGCTAGCTTATCCAAACGGGATGATTTAGTATGCGTTACGAATTTAAGACAATTATATACAAATCATATTCAATAAGCTCAATCTGAATCGGAGTGTAAGAAGCAAGTAAAGCACGATGAATTTTCGAGATCTGCACAGAAATTCTGCAGAACAAAATTTCTGACACAGCTTAGTATTTTGAGTATATCTCTCACATACAAACTCGAAATCAAGCGATTCTTGATTCCATGGAAATCCAAGAGAAAGGGCTACAACTTTTAAGCTCATCACCTTGCCCAAAAATTTTTAGTGAATCAAGAGTTATAATCAAATGAACAGATCAAATCAAACATGGCCAAACCAGATCAAGTGAACAAGACCATTTGAAGTTGTTCTATACCAGATCAATTGAACAAGAACAGATCAAAGCTTGACCAGACCAGATGAGTTTGATCAGATCGAATCGGTCAAACCAGTCCGATGAACAGTAAATTCAGCTCGAACTTAGAAAAGTGCTAGCTACTCAAATATGACCGTTGCAACTTCAGAAAATTTCCAGAAACATCCCAAACGGTCATATTCTTATATCTAACGTTCATATGCTTATTGGAGGCTATAAATACAACACTTTGAAGATCAAACACAAGCTTTTGATGGGGATTAAAAGCATGGGCATATTATAGAAGAAAAAGAAGCTAGAATGAGAGCAAGCCCAATGTGTGAGGAAGAAGAAGAAGAGATGAGTTTTCAACGTTAAATCCTCTACACCAAACCCACTTTTTAGAACACTCTTCCATGTTCAATATCTTTGTATATTATTTGAAGCGAGCTCACTCACACACATACGAGAGATGTTCTTTGCAAGATTAGTTGAGTGATAGTCTTAGCACAAAGATATTAAAGATCGTGTTTGTAGTCTTGACATAAAGACGTAAAACAATATGCGGATTGTGAGGTTGAGGCCTACGATCGAGAGTGGCTATGAGTTATTGTTTAGGCATTTGATAAGTCCTAAATTGGATTGAGTTTGTACAAATGAGTTTGTATAAATCAAAGGCTTCTAGTGGATCCTTCCGAGGTGAAAGAAGGGGAGATGTAGAAGGATTTGACCTTAGAACTTTCAGAAACAAATCCGTATCTATTTATTGCATTTAATTTACTTGTGCTACTGTTTTTAGAAAGCATCGTTGAATCATTTTATGCGTTCTTCATAGACCAAAATATTACACACAAAGTTTTTGATAAAATGCTTCAAACAAACTGTTTTTATCATTTGAACTTGCATCTTTTAAAATGATTTCCAAAATGTTTATTCGGTTTCTACGAAGGATTATTTTGGTGTATTCCGCTTGGTTTGAAAACCAAACTCGATTTAATTCATCGGTGCTCGGTTTATTTTTGAACATTTCAAAACGAGCTATTGTAGCTCTAAAATATTTTTAAGTGTATTCACCCCCCTCTGCACACGTATATTCTAACAATTGGTATCAGAGAGGTTGTTCTTGAAAGAGCATTTGAAATTTATTTTGTTCTTTAAAATTTCGGTTTTAAGATTTTCTAATACATATATGCATAGTTGATAATTTTTTATAGCTTGCAGCGACTTTGGGAAAAATGGCATAACTATTTGCTCGAGTGTCCAAACGACAAATCGCTTTTTGAGTTGCAAACTATAATTGTATAGGATTGCAGCGGTATAAAATTTGCAGCCTGGTCAAGCGCGGAAAAAGCATTTTATTCGTTGAAGTAAGACCATGTGCGCTGCGGTAGAAACTGGACATGGACAAAAAGTTGGTGTTTTTGTCAAAAAGCTCAAGGATGTTGCACTCATCAATAAAAGGGACTTATTACCTTGAATTAGAGCCACACATCATCAAAAAAACTTGGTACACTCGTTTTAATATTAGCTTTTAAAGAGCTTTGGAATTCGAATGTTATCTTTATATTCTACTTGTGCTAGCATGTCTTGGATTAAGAATGTCTAGTCATTTTCCTTACAACTGTGGTTGTTCTTAGTGACTAAAGGGACGCTTAAATGCTTCATGAATATTTTAGTTGGCATATCAATCTTGATTTTGTGTTACTTGATAGTTTGAGTTAATTTGCTTCGATTTGATGAATATTGCTAATTGTCAACTTGTTTATTTGTTGTGCATTGCATTTTTTTTCAAAAATGTCGTTTAGTTATCCCTCAAATTTTTATCGATTTTAAAGTTTCAAAAATATATGGGGAGATCTAATTATAATTTTAAGGGGGAGGAATGACAGATAACGTATTGCAATGTAGGTTAAAATCAAGAGTCAGTGTTGTCCGCGGTGTCACAACATCAACGACAACACAGTGCAGCGGAAAATAAACAAAAATAAATAACACGAAAAAATAATTTTGCACGAGTATAAAAACTCGTGCGGGTGCCTTAGGGCTAAATATCACTAGTAAACATAAGATCAGTCTTACAAAGATAATCCTAGTGATTTTACAAAAAGTCGGTAAATCCTAAATTTCTCAACAAGTTGAGAAATCAAACATGCATCCTAAAATACAACGAAGTATAAAAGAAACTGGATGCAACTCCCGTAGCCTAAATTTGAAGAGACACGAAAAGATCTTCAACAACACAGTTCCCACAGTGTTGTCTCCGATGTCTTCAACACAAACGGCAGCACGGGGACAAGCAAAAACGATGGTTGCAAAACTTCTTCAGAATCTTCGAATTCTTCAATATAATTTTCTCTGAAAGCTCTTCTGAATTCTCCTCTGAAGTGTACGATTGTTTGTGCGCAGAATTCTTTACTTATAGATGAGAGTCAAAGCATGAAAGGATTTCCTTGTAGAGTCCTACACAAATAAGAAAATTAGTCTTTGTTAGAAATAAGACTCTTTTAAATATAATTGATAATATCTTGATAATATATGATAATCAATAATACACAATATTTCCTTATCAAGATAATACTTAATCTAGGCAAATATCTATCTCAATATTTTCGATAATAGAACATAAATATTTAGCCTATCATATCAAATCATATCTTGATAATATTTCATAAATTCTTTCAATTCGATATCAAGATATAATTAAGTTAAATATCTATATATCGAGATCATAGAATATTTAACTATATCATATCAAATCTTTTGTCTAGAAGATAAAATTCAATATTAATAATTAACACGCTTAAGGTAAATAATATCAAGGAATTAATATTCCTTTCAATCTCCCCCTTTTTGCCTTTCTGGAAAAAACCTGCACAAACAATTCAAACATAAACTCCCCCTGAGTTTAAAACACTTCTCCCCCTGAATTAGTAAGTCTCCCCCTGAAGTGTTGTCCCTCGTGTCGTAACACGGTGGATAACATGAACCTTAACACTTGGAATTCTATAATTCATATATCAGAGCATAAGTGGGGTAGAAGTAAGTAGTCTAGTTAAAGCATATCAGCGCAGTTAAGGCACATAACTAGAGCAAAACAAAAACAGATATAATCAGAAAATTAAAGCAAAGATGAGATAAGGAAGAAATATGGGATGACACCAATCAATCTAAAATTGATCAGTATCAGATCCCTCCTGATCTTCAATGTCCTCATCTTCATCGTCCTTAGTCCCAGATGGACCAGCCTCATCTTGTGCATTCTCTCCCCCTTTTTGGCCAGAAATGCCAAATCTTGTACGACAATCAGCTTACAAAGCTTCATAAAGATCCAAGTCCTCCTGGGCTTGGGCAGTATTCTTCGCAACATGAGCCATGAGAGCCTGAATGATAGTGAGAGAGAAATCCAGAGTGTATTGTTGAGGCGAAATTTCTTCAGGTTCTTCAGTGTTGTCTCCCATGTTGGCAACACTGGGAACAACATCAGCATCAGTAACAACAACAGTAGATTCAGACCAAGGAAGGTCAAGGTTTCTCTTCCCCCTTATTAAAGCAGCTGCAACCTGCAGATCTTCAGTCAGTTCAGAGATACCTTCACCAAAATCACAAAGCAAACCTTGAAACTCCAAAATTCCATAGATCAAAGATGGAAAAGACAGCTTGATGAATTTTAATCTTTCATCTGCAAACTGGAGTATAGTCTTGAATACGAGCTTGATAATATTGAAAGTGCTCTCAGTCCCTAAAGAAAATTACACAAACGCTTGTGGTCGAGTCACCACACTGGAGCTTGTAGAAAGCATCCAATGGCGTAAGATAGAGTAAAAGGATGTGAGCTTTTTAACAGAGAGTTGTCCACGAAAATTTTGAGCAAACCACCGGTGAGTACAACAATGACTTCATGAATATCACGGTGGTTCCCTTCTTCAACATCCGGTGTGTCATAAAGAATATTGATGATGGCAGGGTTGAAATCAAAAGCTTTTCTCTTACAAAAATTCCATCACTGATTTCCTGCTGTAGGGCACCACTGCAATAAAAATAGCTTTTGATCCTTCAAAAATTCAACCAAATTGATCATGCCATAGGCATCCAAATCGATTTTCTTCTCATCAATCAGCCTCGATTCACATACAAGAGCCACACAGTAGAATCTTCTTCAGAGTGGAACTTGTAGAAAAAGACAGTAGTCAAATAAAACTCAGCAGCATCAGTGTTGTCTGTGATGTTGGCAACACCATCAGCAACACCAGCACTTGTATCATCTTCCACAGAAGGCTTGATTCCTCACTAGCTTAAGCATCAGACTCATCTTAGATGTGGAGGAATTATCAGATACATTGGGACTGATTACAGCAAATTATTCCAGCATCTCTTTATCAAGCTCATCATCGGAAGGATGAGCAAAAACAACCACAAAAATATCAGCCTTTCCTTGCTCTAGAATGTCCAGAACTTGGGTCAGAGAATCTTCATTAGAATCATAAAAGACAATCTCCTCAGTAGCAATAGGAGGAACAACAACATCAAATTCAACCCTCAATCGATACTCAGCCAATAAGGCTTCATAGTATACACTATCTTTCTTCTCCTGACTTATTTTCTTCACTGCATGATCCATCGAAGTTGGTAAAGCAGCATGAGTGATCTGCAAAAAATCAGCTGTGGGAGGAGCAGTGTTGTGCGCGGTGGTGGCAACACGTGGCACAACATCAAATTCATACCAAGTTAGGTCTATTTTCCCTTTCAGCAAAATATGAGCAGCCTTCAATTCTTAACCAACCAGAGACAAAGACTCATCAATGTCTCGGATAAAACCATATGATTCTAGAATCCCAAAGATGAGGGATGTAAAAAGCAAATTTGGGGACTTTAAAAACCTCCATCAGCAATTTGGAATATGAACTGAAATATCAGGTTCACCAAACTTGAAACGACGTCATGTTCCAAATGCAAGAGGTACCATAGCTTGTACTTGGTTACCACAGTAGAGTTGGTTGAAGGAGTCTCGTTCTTCACAACACTAATTGATTTCCAGCAGAACTTATTTCTCTTCATCATCAAAAGTGCGATATAAAGCAGTGATAGCAACTGAATCAAACCTGTAAATTCGCTCATGCGCATACATTCTGTCAAACTTGGTAGATTTCTCAGCATCTACACTAGCAGCGAGGTTTGCAAAGAGTTCCAAAACATGCTTTTGACCGTAAGGAACAAAAGCAAAGACAGTAACAAAAAGACCTCAAGTTTTGAACAAAGTCAACCAAATTCTGCTTCTTGCACGCATCCAAATCAATCTTTTTCTCTTCAATGAACTCATGGTTGACATACAGATGTCAATCAACAATAAAAGCTTCTGAATATAACTTGTGAGATGACATGTCACAGTCTGCATAAACAGTGTTGCCTCCAGTGTTGGCAACACCATTCACAACACCATCACCATCAGAATCTTTAGTGTTCGCTTCCTCAAATGCATCATTCTCAGAGATGGAAGATGAACTGCCAGAAATTTTAGGACTGTTATCCGCACGTTTCTGTTTCATATCTACAACAGGTTCTTCCTCTCAGCAAAAGTAGGCACATGTTTGGAAAAACCAAAACACAAAGATAATCTGATTAGCACAGAAAGCAGATAAGCTTAAATATAATCAAAGCGAGAGAATGAATGAAGGCAATTTGATGACTGCAAAGACCAATTAAGCATAAGAATGATCCAATCAATGAGTAATATATGCTTAAAAAAATCCATTGGACAGTAAAAAGATATTCAGACAATCAAACATTCACCTTCTAACAAACCCATCCAGAAACACTTATGGACAAAAATTTTATGGGTAAAACTTTTCAAATCGAGGAAATAAAATCCAACCCAATTATGAAAATAATCTGAGATTGAAAGCAATCAAAAATTCCCATAAATAAGTCCACATCGGCTCAACTCCACTAAATCATTGTCAATCAAAAAAATTCAATTTTCAGTAGATAGAGTATTTCACCAAATTTGTTCGTTTAGAACTTCAAATCCTGAACAGAAAATATTCACAATTTTGAATGCATATGCATGCTTATTTTATGCCTAAAACAGAATGTAACATAAAAATAAAATGCAACCACATGCACATGAAATGTTCACAAGTGTAGTGTTGCCTCTCGTGTTGACAACATCATCAACAACACCATAGTTTTTCAAAAAGTATTTGAAACTTTCACACTTGATTACCCTTGATTTCAGAAAATTTCCAGAAGTGGTAGCCTGCACACTAAAAGAACAGTCTTCATTGGACTCAATTAGGTAGCTTTTTCCATTTTCTTCCGATCTTTTATGAAGTTTGTATTTATGACATTGGTCAACAAACTTGATAAAAAGCTAAACACTGAATTTGCGAAACCACCTTTCACATGGGACAAGAACATGGAATACACGTACATCCCTCAACTACTTAGTGGTTTAGTCAGAGTTCAAAAACAAGAGGGTCAGTGTGCCTTAAAAATTTTTGCAGAAAAACTTGGCATCAATTGAATCACTGTAACAGAGATTTAAACACTACACATAACAAAGTGTATGCAGAATGCCTAAAATCCTAAACATGCATGAAAAATAAAAACAACAGTGTTGTCTATGGTGTTGTAACACCAACAACAACACCAGCAAAGGATTATAATGCACACATGCTGAGAGACCTCCGAAGGGTTGATAATCACTCGAAATCTAAAGTTTTTGTGAATATAACTGTCAGTTGGTTGTTAGTTCCAACAAAATCCATTCGGATCACATCTTTTTCCACCAAATCTCGAATAAAGTGACGTCCAATGTCAATGGGTTTTGTGCGAGAGTGTTGAACTGGGTTTTCTGAAATGTCAATCGCACTCAAATTATCAAAATAAAAAATGGGGGGTTGACTTTTAAATCAACAATCCTTTAAAATTTGGTTCATCAAAAAAAATTGGGAACAAAAACATCTATTTCCAAGACAAAAACACCCTTTCATAGTGCAATTTCTATCATTCAAAACCCCAGCACATAAACACACTGTAAAAAGAACAAGAATGGTATTTGTCTCCCTAGTGTACCACAATCTCAAATCCAAGGTGTCGGAGGTGTATCTTAAGATACATTTTACTTCTTTTATAAGCGTGACCTTAGGATCAGATTGGTTCCTAGCACATACACTAAAAATGAAATCAGCATGAATTACAGTTAAGTACAAAAAACTTCCAATCATGATGTGGTACATGGTGTTGGCAACACCGGCCGCAACACCATTCTTACCCAACATTTCACTCGATATCATTGGTGTTTTCATGCTCTTAGTATTCTCATTACAGAATCTTTTCACAAAAATTTCAACATACTTACTTTGGGACAGAAAAATACCATCATGCATTTTCTTAACTTGAAAACCAAGAAAATAACTCAACTCAAATATCATGCTCAATTCAAAGATGGAAGACATGCATTCAACAAAATCATCAACATGCTTTTGATGAGAAGAAGCACAAAAAATGATGTCATCCACGAAAACTTGGAAAACAGGTATTTCACCTTTGAACTTTTGAATAAAAAAAGTTTTATCAACCTTACCTCGTTTGAAGCCAATTTCAAAAAGGTATTCAATCAACCTTACCTCGTTTGTGGACATGAAACTCATGCATACTGAACCAATCACCTTGAGATAGTCCACTTTGTCCTTCATTCGAGTTTGCATTGTTCCAAAAGAATCTTCAATAATCTGTGATGATGGATGGTTCTTCTGTATTTTGCTTGAAATGTCCTAATTACCATCATTTATCAAAACAACATCATCATCGCTTGGTTGATTATCCTCAGGTTCAGTCACCGTTGGACCCGGTGTTGTGCTTGATGTTGCAACATCAGAGGCAACACTTGGATCTTTTAGTGGACTGAAAATTTCCAGCAAATCATACACATCATTCTCAGCAGTTTTTTCTTTGAGATCTGCAAAATCATAAACAACTACATTAATAGATTCCATAACTGCTCCAGTTCTCAGATTAAACATACTACATGCATGACTATTCAAAGCATATCCAAGAAACAAGCATTTTTCACTTTTGGAATCAAATTTGGCTAGGTGATCTCTTTCATTCAAAACAAAACAAATACAACCAAAAACATGAAAGTATTTAAGGTTTGGCCTCTTTTCCATAAGAGTATCATAAAAAGTCATAGTAGAACCACTCCTTAAGTATACTCGATTCAATACACGACAAGCTGTATCCACGACTTCTGCCCAAAATCTTTTTGAGATCTTCTTTGTGCTCAGCATCAACCTAGCCATTTCCTGCAACGTCATATTCTTTCTTTTGGCTATACCATTTTGTTGAGGAGTCTTTGGGGCAGAAAACTCATGTGATATGCCTTTCTTATCACTCAAAGATGAAAATGAATATTTCTTAATTTTCTTACCATAGTTTGTCCTGATCCTTCCAACCTTCAAGTTATGCAGGTTAGTAATCTTTGTGAGTAAATTCTTAAAAATATCAAATGTATCCGACTTCTCTCTGAAGAATCTTACGCATGTAAAACGTGAGAAGTCATCAACACACACAAAAGAAAACTTCTTACCTTCATAGCTTTTCAGTTCCATAAGATCCATTAAATCCAAATGCAAAAGTTCAAGGCACCGTGTTGTCCCAAAGTGTTGTAACACGAGGTGCAACACGAGAGTTTTCTTACCTATTTGGCATGCACCACAACCATATGGAACTCCAGAATTCAAAATAGACATTCCTTGGACAGCTTCATACTTACACAGATTTTTCAATGTCTCCAAATTTACATGGCACAGTTTTTGGTGCCATAAATCAAGATCATCCACTTTCATGTGGTTGCAGGCACGTTGCTCTCCAAGTTTGTAGTACTTTGCTGATCTTGCACCTATCAAAACACATATGTTAGCATTATAAAAAACTTCACAAGTATTCTTATCAAACTTGAAATGAAAATTATCATCACACAATTGACTAATGAAAATCAAGTTTGAGTTTAGTCCCTTGACATGTAGCACATTGTTAAGCTTTAGGAGTCCTTTCATATTCAGTGTTCCTGTGCCAACAAACCTTCTTTTTGCACCACCTTCGTAACTCACGTTACCACATCTTTGTTCAATACAGTCCATGAGATGTTCTTTCGAACCTGCAATGTGGCGTGAGCTTCCTCTATGACAGTACCAGTAGCCTGCAAAGTTAGTTTTCAAGGAAATATAAACAACAAAACACTGAAAATCAAACTTTGGTACCCAAATTTTCTTTGTTGTGGGACTGTTTTTGGTGGTGTTGCGCCTGGTGTTGTGCAACACGGGGGACAACATCAGCTTTGACTTCTGAGGAGGAACACGCTCTTTTGGTGGAGAATTCTTGAATGGCGGAGCGACAGTGGATTTTGATGATTCTCCAACTTCAAACACTCTGTTTTCTAACCCTAGAATCACTTCAAGATTGGTCATGGCAGACTTCAAATCAGAATTTTCTTTAGAGAGAGTTGTGTTCAACTTGTTCTGTTTGATCCAATCAGCATACAACTCCTCATAAAGTTCCTGTACACACTCTAGAGTTATATCATCATTGACAGTTTCTTGATCACCAAAATTACCAATATTAGATGTATTCAAGCAAACTAATTTTTCACTAGTGTTGCGGCCTGATGTTGCAACACCGGAGGCAACACCCAGTGGGTTGACTTGAAAACACCTCTTTTCTTTCAACAATGCAGCCAGGGAGGTATGATCTTCTTCATCATTCTGTTCTTGATCTCTGTCAGAGTCATCATCGCTCAAGAACATAGTCATACCTTTGTGGAATCGATTTGCACATTCAATTGCATAGTGTCCATATCCATTGCATTCCCTGCATTGTACATAATCAAAATTATTGGTATTAGATTCATAATTAACAACATACCTTGGTCGAGATGGTTCTCGAGTAGGTGACACCCTCCACAGATTTTCAGGAGCAGGAAAACTAGGGTGCTTAAATTGTTGTTCAAATTTATGTTTGTCTTTTTTCTTCAAATAATCTTCAAACTTCTGGGTGATCAAAGAGATTGAATCTTCACATAAATCTGGATTATTGAATTCCGGTGGTCGGAATCTGACGTCAACAACCGGCACGTCCATGATAAACCTACAAAACAAAAATAACCAGAATCTCTCTTAGTAAAGTCAAGAGTTGGCTCCGATGCCACTTGATAGATAACGTATTGCAATGTAGGTTAAAATCAAGATTCAGTGTTGTCCGCGGTGTCACAACATCAACGACAACACAGTGCAGCGGAAAATAAACAAAAATAAATAACATGAAAAAATAATTTTGCACGAGTATAAAAACTCGTGCGGGTGCCTTAGGGCTAAATATCACTAGTAAACGTAAGATCAGTTTTACAAAGATAATCCTAGTGATTTTACAAAAAGTCAGTAAATCCTAAATTTCTCAACAAGTTGAGAAATCAAACATGCATCCTAAAATACAACGAAGTATAAAAGAAACTAGATGCAACTCTTGTAGCCTAAATTTGAAGAGACACGAAAAGATCTTCAACAACACAGTTCTCACAGTGTTGTCTCCGATGTCTTCAACACAAACGGCAGCACGGGGACAAGCAACAACGATGGTTGCAAAACTTCTTCAGAATCTTCGAATTCTTCAATATAATTTTCTCTGAAAGCTCTTCTGAATTCTCCTCTGAAGTGTACGATTGTTTGTGCGCAGAATCCTTTACTTATAGATGAGAGTCAAAGCATGAAAGGATTTCCTTGTAGAGTCCTACACAAATAAGAAAATTAGTCTTTGTTAGGAATAAGACTCTTTTAAATATAATTGATAATATCTTGATAATATATGATAATCAATAATACACAATATTTCCTTATCAAGATAATACTCAATGTAGGCAAATATCTATCTCAATATTTTCGATAATAGAACATAAATATTTAGCTTATCATATCAAATCATATCTTGATAATATTTCATAAATTCTTTCAATTCGATATCAAGATATAATTAAGTTAAATATCTATATATCGAGATCATAGAATATTTAACCATATCATATCAAATCTTTTGTCTAGAAGGCAAAATTCAATATTAATAATTAACACGCTTAAGGTAAATAATATCAAGGAATTAATATTCCTTTCAAGGAATTAATATTCCTTTCAAGGAATTTTTTTTTTTTTTGCTTAAAATACAGCTTTTTGATTCACACAAAAAGAGGGAGAAATATGTTAGATAAAAATAATGTTCATATTTTTATCCAAGTTCCGTGAGCATAAAAAATGGGGAGATTGTTGGGTTGTGAAACACAATCAATCTTGATTTTGATGATAACAAAATTTGTTATTGTGTTTTTAACACATTTAATAAAATGTTGTAGATAGTAGATCAAAGATGGAAGGTTTGAGCTGGAACTGAAAGTTATTCAAGATGGCACAGTTGAGTAAATCAAGCATATCTCATAGCTCGGTGATCCAAATGACTTGAGGCCAAAACGGTGGAAAGATTACTCAAATATCTACAAGTCATATCTCAGGTCAGATGAGTAAATTCGGATGTTATCAACGCGAAAAGGTGGTCGCAACATTGAGATGGATACAAATCATATCGAAGTTACAACAACCAGATCAAACAGACCAGTCCTGGTATTTTGGCCATAACTTACAGATCGCTTATCCAAAAGGGATTATTCAGTATGCGTTACGAATCTAAGACAATTATATACAAATCATCTTCAAGAAGCTTAAGATGAATCAGAGTGTAAGAAGGAGATAAAGCACGATGAAGTTTCGAGATATGCACAAAAATTATGCAGAACAGAATTTCTGACACAGCTTAGTATTTCGAGTATATCTCTCACATAAAAACTTGAAATCGAGCGATTCTTGATTCCGTGGAAATCCAAGAGAAAGGGATACAACTTTTAAGTTCATAACCTTGCTTAGAAATCAGTGAATCAAGAGTTATAATCAAATGAACAGATCAGATCAAACATGGTCAAACCAGATCAAGTGAACAAGACCAGATCGAAGTTGTTGTATACCAGATCAATTGAACCAGAGCAGATCAAAGCTTGACCAGACCAGATGAGTTTGACCAGATCGAATCGATCAAAACCAATCCGATGAACAGTAAATTCAGCTTGAACTCAGAAAAGTGTCAGCTACTCAAATATGACCGTTGCAACTTCAGAAAGTGTCCAGAAACATCCCAAACGGTCATATTCTTGTATCTAACGTTCATATGCTTATTGGAGGCTATAAATACAACACTTTGAAGATCAAACACAATCTTTTGATGGGGACTAAAAGCATTGGCAGATTATAGAAGAAAAATAAGCTAGAATGAGAGCAAGCCCAAGGTGTGACGAATAAGAAGAAGAGATGAGCTTTCAACGTTAAATCCTCTACACCAAATCCACTTTATAGAAAACTCTTCTATGTTCAATATCTTTTTATATGAGTTGAAGAGAGCTCACTCACACACATACGAGAGATGTTCTTTGCAATATTAGTTGAGTTAGAGTCTTAGCACAAAGACATTAAAGATCGTGTTTGTAGTCTTGGCATAAAGATGTAAACAATTTGCGGATTGTGAGGTTGAGGCCTACGATCGAGAGTGACTAGAAGTTCTTGTTTAGGCAACGGGTAAGCCCTAAATCGGATTGGGTTTGTAAAAATAGGTTGTATAAATCAAACTCTTCTAGTGGATCCTTTCGAGGTGGAAGAAGGGGAGATGTAGAAGGATTTGGCCTTCAAACTTCCAGAAACAAATCCGTATCTATTTATTGCATTTAATTTACTTTTGCTACTGTTTTTAGAAAGAATCGTTGAAGCATTTTATGTGTTCTTCATAGACCAAAATATTACACACAAAGTGTTTAAAATGCTTCAACCAAACTATTTTTATCATTTGAACTTGCATCTTTTAAAATGATTTCCAAAATGTTTATTCGGTTTCTACGAAGGATTATTTTGAGTGTATTCCGCTTGGTTTGAAAACCAAACTCGATTTAATTCATCGGTGCTCAGTTTATTTTTGCATTTCAAAAACGAGCTATTGCAGCTCTAAAATATTTTTAAGTGTGTATTCACCTCATTCTACACACGTATTTCGATCCTAACAAAACCTATTTATGTTATTTAAATGATTTTTTTATTTACCTTGATTTGATTTTAGCCCAATAACTTAGGGGGTGTATTCGTTACAGAGATTTACTGACTTTTTTTAAATTACAGACTTTTGTGGAGTTGATAGACTTTTACTGACTTTTGTAGAATCTCACAGACTTTTGAAGATTTTCATAGAATCTTGCAGATTTATTTTTTATGACTTTTACAGACTTTTGTAAACTCTTTTCTAGAAACCTATTAATTTCGTAATTTATGATTGTGATTTTAAATATTTATTATTTTTTTGAATTAGTAGTGAGTTTCAATAACTTATATTTATATATTTTTTAAAATAATTATATATTTTTAAAATATTTTTATCTATCAATATAAATAAAATTTACTTACTTATCGATTTTATTTACAAAAATCGATAAATAGTTAAATTTATTTTAATATGTTTAATTGAAACTTTGTAGAATCTCACATAATGATTTTTATTAATTTTTATTTTATTGTAAATTTAATATATAAAAAATATGTTTGTATGGAGATTATTTTTAATCTAATAAGTAGTATATATGTATAAGAATAGTGTTTGTATATAGTTTATTTTTAATAGAGATGAAAGTGTGTAGACATATAGTATAATTAATCTTGTCATTCTTCATATTATTTTTTTAAAAAAACATTATTGTTTTGGAGATCTCGTAAATTAATCAATTACATAATCTATGACTAATTAGTAATTATTAATGGAGAAGTGCGTGTACAAGAATACAATATAATGGAAAGTAAAACATATAATACGAAGGAACGGAAATAATAAATAAACTTACCCAACTCAGGAAATGTCCACCCAAATCTTTAGCATAAACCAAAGACAATTATTGACATTTTATTGTTGTATCTTATGTTTTAATTCTTGTACTTAATAGAATTTCATGGAGTCTTTAAAAGTTTATTGATATTGTGAATACCTCTAGACTTTTGTAGAGTTTTTAAAAGTCAAGTTTGAATACCACATGACTTTTTAAAACTCTCGCAATGTTCATCTTGAATACCACTAAATTTTTATGGAGTATATAAAAGTCTAGATTGAATACCTCTAAACTTTTAAACTCCATAAAAATCATTAAAAGTCTAGAAACCGATACACCCCCTTATAGTTGATCCAATGTGGTATCTCGTTATCCTATTTAAAATAAAAATCAATTTTTAGAATTAGTTTTTCGGGTGACCCACAAATATTAAAAATAAAAAAATTCAAATTTAGGATGTCGGGTCGGGTGAATTGGATCCAAATCTTTCAGAATTACCGGGAAAATTCTCGGTTTAGTCCCATGTTTTTTGGGTGTCTCCCAGTTTAGTCCCAAATCAATTTTGTGACTCAATTTAGTCCCAAACATTCACTCTATTTTACTGCGTTAGTATTTCTGTTAATTTGATTAACGGCGCACGCAGAAATCCCTTCTTCACGCCTAGAAAAACCCATTCCCAAATCCTAAGCCCTAATTGCCCGCATACGCAGAACTCAGATGACGAATTTCTGAGCTTCGAAGATCTCCCCTCGCTCCATTCGCCATTCCTTTGCACGAACCTCAAAAAATTCCCCAATCCTCCTTCGCACAGCCTTGGTTGGAGAATTCCCTGGCTTCGAAGCTCGTCGGTTGCCCGATTCATCATGCTTCCGTGAGAAGTGATGAACATTTTGAGGGAAGGTTGTACCATCTTTCTACTAAAAAATCTTATGCTCGGAATTTTTTTTTGTTCTCTTACCTGAAATTTTTTTGCGTCGTGCGTGACTTGGATTCTTAAAAAGCAAGAACAGCCCGTCACCCATTTCTCCACAGGTCAAGGTAACCATGGTCTCGAATCTGCACAATATATGCTTGACATAATGTTACTGTTACCACATTCAAGATTGTATATACTTAAATCATTCTAATCTAGACGATTTTAGAGACACTTCAGCGAATATCTTGTATCGGTTCTGCAATATGGTAGTGAAATGTGTGATTTTTGTTTATGTATTTCCACTTGTGATAGAAATCTTGATTTGTGAAAATAAAAACTCATGGATCTATTTATCGGCAGCTTATGCCATTGTGTATGGCTTTGATGCTTATTTGATTAAGCAGTAGGTTTCTTTTAAGATTTTGGTTTGGATGATCGTGTATCTGCTCTTCATATAAAAAGTGATTCATGGTTAATGCCAGCTAGAGGGAGTAAACTGGTTTATTTTCATTTTTTTACAATAAACACATGATCATGACTATTTGACATGATATTGTTCTACAAGTCACATGCCCTTTTGAGCAGGCACTGTTATTGTTTTTTTTTTCTTTGAAATATTCCTTCTTGGGCTGTTTAATGTGAGTGAGGTTTTCATTCATTTTGTTGTACATATATCATGCAGTTTTTAAACTAAAATGAATTGTGAGTGTTCTGAACCAATTTATCTTGCACGTTTCAATTTTTCCGGCTAAAATGGTGGTGAACTTTTGAGTTTCAATTTTTATGGTATTGTTATCATACTTTTTGAATAATATAATGAATATTGATTTTGATTTTTCTGTGTATTGCAGGGAAATCCTATGTTGTTTTTGTTGAACATAAACCTGGTGTATACGAGACATGAGAAGAAGCACATAGTCAAGTCAACAAATTTAGTGGAGCTTCACACAGATCATTTTGGAGCAAGGATGAAGCATCAAAAGCTTTTCATGCATATATAGAGAAACAACATGCTTTTGCTTCATCTTCAAAAGTTCATGTGCAACTTCTAGCGCATCTTCAAACAAAAAATCTACTGAAGTTGAAAAATTAGCTCAACTGAAAGATTTACTTTTAGAAGTAGAAAACGAAAACCGCAATCATGTATTGAGGGTAGCAGCGATAGCGGAAGAGATTAAACAACTAGTAAAATCTCTAGAAATTAGTGGCATTTAGATATCCTTGTGCATTTTTGTATCTTGACTTGGATTTGTAACGTTCGTTCGTTGACTCAAGAATTGTGTAATTTTTATTTTCTATTGACTTGAGTGTTATTGTTTGTTGGAGTTCCTTCTCTTTTTATTTTTCAACACCGAAACTTCTTTGAGTCAATTTCCTTCAGACTTTTGCAGGATTTAATTTTTCATTCATTAAATTTTATGATAAATGATTATGTGTTATGTAGATTATTTGTTGATTGAAGTTTCTGTTTTAATTATAATCTATATCATATATATGGCGGAAATCAGTTTATGTATATAACAACATTTAAATGCAAAAGGGGGTGGAATATTGAGGACAAACAGAACAATATGTAAGAGCAGAGGTGGTAAGGAAAGAGTAGAACATTGTTTGCTTCTCAGAAAATTGATTTCATCACAATCTTAAATGTAACTACATTGGGTAACAAATATTGCAGTATACAGTTACTAGAAACCCAAACTAACACGAGCCAAAATGAAGATGTAATTGGATCCATAAACAAAATCACATCTTTGTGATGTAATATCACATCAAATGAAATCACTTCTTTTTAAAGGATTCTTGAGAAGCAGTAGACTTGCCCATGGGATTTGCTCGTGAAAACGATGACTGTCCAACTCTATCTCGAGCACTTGTGTATGCTTGCATTCGTGAGACTGCTGTGAAGCTAACGCCACCTTTCATAAAAGCAGGTGTATGGATGTTCGCTGATTGGTTAGCCTACAACAATACAAAAAACTTATTGGAAAACACGTCAACCATGCCATCAGAGAATATATTGTTCTAGTATTTATAATATCAAAACAATATTTTAAATAAGATACATTTATCGAAGATATTGAGCATGAACTCCTTTCGATATTAACTCAAAATTTCTGTGCTCTTTTCACCTGTAAAAAAAAAAATACATTCAGCATAAATTTGTTTATAAATCTTATACATCAAGTCTTTCAAGAATCAAGGATGAACTATACAGATAAATTCTGGATCAATATAAATTATCATCCCAGCAAAAAATTCAGAAATAAAACTCATACTCAATGAAAAAATTCTCTGTCATATAATCTTTGAAACCTTGGATCTTTTCAATTCAGCACCTTCGTCATCCTCTGTCAACTTCAAAACTACAGTAGCCCCAGTGTCGGATCTTTTCAATTCAGCACAATACATTCTTATTTTTTGGAATTGCTCCTCAACAGATCCTTGCACCGATTTCAGCGCCTTTCTCTTAGCCATGTAGGCAGTCTTCCTCGAAAAATCTGACTGCAACATGACAGAAATCTCTTCCATAAACTCCAAGTGTCCCATCCCAATTTATGATTTGTGCTGAATTTTTTGGCAAAAGTATTTCCCAACCAAGTTGAGTTCACACACTTGTTTTTCAAATCCCGAATACAATTACTGTGACATATGTCAAAATTTCTTACCTGCCAACAATTATCATTAGACATCTTCGCAACATGGATCTTCCAATGACAATTATCATCATTGCACTTAGCCCAAAGCCGGATATTATCATTTTTCACAAACTTGACAGGTCTTCCTTCTCGAATGCAGTAACTTTCAATGGCGAACTTTGCTTCTTTCTTCGAGCTGAAAACTAAGCCCAGCTTCAACTCTGGTTTTTCAGAATCCTTCTTTGGATCAAACAACGGATACTTTTTTACACCATCCTCATCCTCATCAGAATCATGAATACTATTAAGACCGTCACTGTCTGCACAAACATCTTCTTCACTATCCTCCTGCATATTATAAATCACATCTTCTGTTTTTTCTCCTTCATGCACAATCAATTTTCCTTTAGGTTCTATATCATCGCAAACAAATGCATCCAGTAGCCCATCATTTTCATCAAAATCATACTCATTGTTATCAAACTCATCATTTTCATCTCCAGCTTCATGATTTCCATCATCTAAGTGTTGAACATATATTTCAACCTCATAGTTTATCGGAATATGGTTTCTTAGATTCAACACATCCGAATCATTTTTCAAGTATCTACCTTCATTAATAGTACCTCCGACTTTGTGCCAAAATCTAAAAGACCTTTTCTCTTCAAATCCAAGCTCCTCCATAAATGCCCACAATTCAATCATTCCAAGCTTATCAAGATCGACAGAATCAAAATATTCAAAACTCCCACCGATGTATTCATTGCGTTTTTCTTGATCTTTGAATCTTCCATTGTAATGTATTTTAATTGTAAAGAGATCTGGTTCTCCATTTAATCCTGAATCGAAAACAAAAAAAAACATACATTAGATTATCAGGAAAATGTATCATAAAATTTTTGTAGTGCTAATTAAAAAATTGACGGATTACCATAATTTGGAGTGCCCTTCGTTGAAAAAGTACTTCGTCTAGCCATTACATATCCAATCAATCACTTAGTGAGTAAAAGCTGCACGAAAGAAAATAAATCACAATAATTATTTAAAAAATAATATTCGAGAATTTAAAAATCATTAGATTGCCATATTATAATCAAAAGATGATAACAAAATTGGTTGATCAATTTTCTTTGTTATACAAAATCTGAGACTTAGAAACCAAGGAAAAAAAACCATTCATTCCCTCACGACCAAGTGATAGAAAATAGTTCATTTATTCTCTAACAACAAAATGACAAACATTTTAAAATATCTCGACAATAGTTCTTCCTTTTGTGTTTATTAAAAAGTAACTATACAACAACATAGTGTGCACGCCGTCGAATTGGAAATATCTAAAAAATTCCAATCAAACATTTATGCAGATTCGATGCAAATTACTCACTTTCATTCCTGGTAATGATCTGCCGGCCACCCTCAAATGCATATTTTAATGAACCATGTTTTTTTATTTTTCACTTCCATTCAGGCAAACAAGAGATTTTATTTTTGAAAAATTAAAGTATTGTTCTTACTTACTGTTTTTACTTTTTAACCAACCAAGTCACGCACGACGCTAAAAAAATTCAGGTAAAAGAACAAAAAAAATTGTCAAGCATCATATTTTTTAGTAGAAAGATGGTGCAACCTTACCCTCAAACTGTTCAACACTTCTCACGGAAGCATGGTGAAACGAGCGACCGGCGAGCTTCGAAGCTGAGGAATTCTCCAACCAAGGCTGTGCGAAGGAGGATTGGGGAATTTTTGGTGGTTCGTGCATAGGAATGGTGAATGGAGTGAGGGGCGAGCTTCGAAGCTCAGAAATTCATCAATCTCAGTTCTGCGTATGCGGGCATTTAGGGCTTAGGATTTGGGAATGGATTTTTCTACGCATGAAGAGGGATTTTTGTTTGTGCCGTTGGTAAAATTAACAGAAATACTAACGCGGTAAAATAGAGTGAAGGTTTGGGACTAAATTGAGTCAAAAAATTTTTGGCTTTTAAAAAAGGTACAATTTTTTGCTTTTAAAAAAGCTCTAATTTTGAATTAAAAAAGTGTTTATTTAAGCATTTTTTTGGTCAACCAAACACTTTTTTAATTAAAAAGCACTTAAAAAAGTTTTTTTTTTTCCTGACTTTTAAAACCAAATGGTGCAGACACCCAAAAAACATGGACTAAACCGAGAATTTTCCCCATAATTACCAATATGACAATATCTTAGATTTGGCTCACAATCGTGAAGAAACCCTAGCCTCTTCAATTTGCAACTCTCCCGTGAAAACAGTGTCGCGAGGTCTTTGGCCTAAATTTATCGTATCGTTTTTCGTTCAACAAAGCCTGTGGCCGCTTATCGTTCAAATATGGCTCTGACTTGTTCGATGCAAATAGCCATGAAATTTCCAACTTACGGGTACCAACATCATGTCGAAGGATTACGGGTAGAAAATTTAGCATTTATGTTCTTTGGTCTATTAAGGATCCATTTCGTCCAATTATACTTTAATTATTTCTTTGTGATCTATTTAGGGTTCCATTTCGTCCAATTCTGCTCGAATCCTTTCCTTTAATGATCAATCTCATTTGAAGGACCAGAATTTGAGATTGAGGGGTCAGTTATGCTTGTTGGGAGATAAATTATCGTCAGTTTCACTGGTATGTCCCGCTCTTTGAATGTTCTTTTTTTTTTTTTAATGTTTAATTAGTTCAAATAATTGTTCGTAGATGGAAATTTTGTTTATTCCCCAGTTTCATTTGGTTTTATCGCCATCGGTTATACTAACGTAGAATATCATAATATGTAAACTGGATATGGGCGTCTGAATTTCTTCAATAAATGATGTGATATTCCGCGGATTGTTCATGGTGATCTGCAACCTTAGTGGGCAAAAAAACACTGAATAAATTTTCTGATCATAGTGTTATTTTCCCACGTAATCATCAACTCATGTAATGTTGTGTGGTTCTTCGTGGAACTTGACGGTTTTTCTCAAGTCATTTCAGAAACAGTATTCTCGGAGTACGGGGATTCCCAATAGATTTGTTACACGGCCTTCCTACCTCCAATGCCAATGCTCCCAAAATTCAGGCCTGTCTTTGGATGCCACTTTTGTGAAGAATGGAACTTTAAATTTAGCATGGTAATTACTCAATTCCTACTGGTTTTTCCGGATCGAATTTGTTGTTTTGTTGGAGAATCAATTTGAGTCTCTCTAACATTTGGTGAATTACATGGTCATTTTGTCATGATTTAATTTTGCAACTCAGATGTTGTGATAGTTCTTTTTCATAAATCTTGCTCAATTGGTCAGCACAAAAACCATGAAATATTCGATTTACTCAGTACCAAATGCATTGTCTGAATGAGGAATATCCCCCTAAGGCCTAAGCTGATGATCGTTAGGTTGCTCGGTTTGTCTCTAAATTCTTTTGTGTCTCTTGGAATATATTGTCCAACTTATGCATGATAATCGATGAACCAAAGTGAATATAATAAGATTATAAGATGGAATTGTGCTGAAATAAAACCAGAGATTTGTTTCTGCACAAGAGCTCTCTCTCTCCTCCTAGTAATCACGATTTGAGAGGGGTTGATGTTCTGCTCCTTGTCTTCAATTCAATGAATGCCATTAATTCTGTTGGCAAATTCTCCCTCACATCATTAATATTTTGCCCTCTATTTTGAGAGCTCGCACGCCCTGGGAATCGATCAAATTGTCAGTTAGCTCAATCTTCTCGTTTGCATCACAACACACTTCTTCGTAGGACTTTCTTCTTTCAGCTTTTTTTATTTTTTAATGTTATAGCAATCCGTTTGCCCCCTTCACCTCTGGCTTATTTGATCTCACCTCGTCAGTTTGCTTCAGACCCCAGTCTCCTTTCGCCAATCTCTCCATCGAGCCCTTGATATCACGTTGTTGGTCTGCTCTAGCCCCCATTTTTTTTTTCACCCACATCTCCAAGAAATCTGTCAACTCATAAAATTTCTTGCTAGCTGATTACAAGCCCTTCTGTAACAACATAATGTTAATATTTTTTCTGAACGCTCCAATTTTCTTTTGAAATGTATGGTTGCCTTTATTTTCTCAACTTTGAGATCCAGCAAGTCAGACCAGTCGTTGCAATAACGATTTATATATAATAAGCGATAATCGATGAAAATAAGATGGAATTATGCTTGAAATAAACCCATGGAATTGTCTCAGTGCAAGAGCTTACTCTCCCCTAGTCTTGGCTAGTAAAATTCTTGCCATAAAAATAACGAGCATGCCTGACTATAGCCAACTTCCTCCTATTGTATTTCTTTTGCCCCTTTCCCAAGTCATTCCTAGAGTTCTCTTCATGACTACATAAGGACTTAGGCCCATTGAATTGAGGCCAATGACAGTATCACTTCTTACGCCCAAAGACTTGATTTCTACAGCCCTCTGTATCCTTGAAACACTTCAAATTGCAACATGGAGGACTGCATATCCTATTTCCAGTGTGTTAATGCACAACAACACACTTCTGTTTGTGTTGACACTTGACAATTGAATGTGCAAGAATTACACTTGTTTGTGTTGTGGTTACATTGGATAAACCAAGTTTCAAAATATTCATGTAGGGCCATATGAATGTTATTGCATTGGAATAGCAATTGATAATCATGTTTGCGGTGCATGTTGTTTGTTACTATTTTGTCTGGAGAAACATTTATTAACATATCCTTAGGTTTTACAGGTCATGTTCAAATTGGCAAATAAGTCCTGTCATTGTCCAATTGGCTTTAGCAGTTGGTGTCCTTATTTTCATATTAAGGGGACTTGGGCCATTTGTGCGTCTGAGCAAGAGCATATGCCAGAATGTATGCATCTTTCTGTAATTAGTTTTCCGCACACTTCTGTTCCTGCTTTTTTTAGCGCCCTTGTTTATTGAGTGTACAGAGTTGTCGAACTTGACATTTTAATTTCATTTTAATTTTAATGTGAATATTCACGTTGATCTTGCTATGCAGAAACACGCCAATAGTTGGAAAGAAGGTAGCGCATACCATGTTGCGATCTCATACATTCAGTGTTTTTTTGTATGGTTTGGAGCAATGCTCATATTCAGGTTAGCTATTCTCCAAAGACATTTTGAAATTTGGTACCATTAACATACAGAAACTTGAAAGAAAGTAAATATTCTACAGAGCTTTGGATTTAGTGGTTCCTCCCACAGAAGCTGGTAAAATTGTGAAGCATTTCCTACATTTTGCCAGCTCATTGTCCACAGCGCTGACATTTCACGGCTCCGCGTCAAGGTGAATTTCCACTTGTTGGTATTTAACTTTTTTAGTAGTCGACTAATTAGCTTAAAATGGTGGCAATTGTTTCACCATTACCGATAGATATGTTCTATATTTGAGTTGCGGAAGACTGAATTTTTTTTGTTTTCATCCAGTTTATATTTGCGAACACAAAAATACATGGAGATAGATGGTGCCCGTGATGTTAGAAGAGTAAGTTCACCTGTTAGCTGTACAAAAATGGGATTTTTGGTTTCCATTTTTTATTTACGTTTGATATCTTGTTATCTCATTGCATTTTGACTATTGGCACCAAGATTTAAGGTTGCATTTGGATTGAGTGATTTGATTTAGAATAAAGGTTTTGATTTGGGGAAGTTGAAGAATAGATTTGAGATAACTATTTTTGGGTGTATTTCAAATCTATCCAAATACCTGTGTGCTTAATTAAATTAAATAAATTATGGATTTGTAGCATGCTTTTGCATTAATGATTGACTCGTGTTATCGAGATCTTAGTATATCCATCAGCCGAGAAATGATTTTTAGGGTGTCGTAACTATCTAATGCTAACGATATATTATAATCGAGAAAACATGGTAGAACTTGTTAGAATGCATGGAGATCACGAAAGAATACAGCCACGAAGGAAGATCAATTCTTGATGAAACTAGTAGTTCTATAGATCATACAATAAGTGTTCAGATCACCTTTTTTTCTTCTGCGACTTTACAGATGCTGAAACTGGTAGTTCCAGCTAGTACTTGGGTGATGGAGATAGGAACAGTAGGATCTTTGGAGAAATGGGATATGAAAGCATTGGCTAATTTTTGGGGGTGGTTAGGCATGGATATTAAAGGGAAATCCTTTTAGTTCATTATTATTAATTTTTTGCTTTGTCTCTCTTAAAGCCTAAGGTATTGTGTTATGTTTTCAGGTTATAGTTTCATCTCTAACTTGCGCAATCTTTTATCGTGCAAGAATTCTTCATTATTTATCGCATACCTTTTCATTATCATGAATTTAATTATATTATAACAATAAATCTCTTCAAATGAATCTTTTACTCCTTGGCAGATGTTCGGCCAGTGGGGTGTTAACGTTGTGTACTACTGCATGCGAGCTGTGGGTACAAGGGCGTTCATGGAGTTATCTGGTTGTCGACCGTGTTTCATGAACGATCTGTCTAACCTTGCCTTTCATACTGCTGTTTTGGATGGGGTGTGTATTCGTTTTGATTTCTTGCTCGATGTTTGTGGTTGATTAGACTTTGGGGATTGAGATCTCGTCATTGCTTTTTATCAGAAATGTCCATATTTATTCTTGTCTTGATGCAGTGTAGATTTGTTCATGAATTGATTAATCATCTGTATCTGAATGAACAGATTTGGAGACTATGCAAAGCTTATGGCACACCGAAGCGACCCAAGGTTCGTCGTCTTTCCGTGTTATATATTTGTCTTTGTTTATTATCAATTTTTTACCCCTAATTTGTGCTAACAGAACATTATAAACCAGTAAAGAATATATTGACACGTTTTTTCAATTTGATAATCCACGTGGTCAGAGTCATATTATTGAAGCTCAATGTGCTGCATCGGCATGCCGTTAATATCATGCGACATGGAATTGGTTTTCTAAATTTTTAGGGGAAAATCATTTCCAGCTGACTAATATTTTCAACATTTTCTGTTGGTGCACGCCATAACTTTTAGTTTGCTGGCTAACCCTATTGGTAAGGAGATAAATGCAATCGTCTCCCTTTGTTTTAATAACTGAAGCTGAAATATTCTCGAGACATTACATTATTTCAGTGTCCCATTGCGAAGCAGTCATTTACATTTAAAAACTAATAATTGTATGATGTAGGAAGCTAAGAACATCAATGAAGTATTGCAAATTTGGGGTGGGGGGTGGGGGCGTGGATAAGAACAGATGTATTATGTGATCCCATGTCGTCTTAACTCGGTGCCCCTTTATTTCACTAATTTTTATTCTTTGCGGAATATATATTTGTTGATGTTTTGTTTTGACTGTCCAACATTGGGGTCTATTACCCCCTCTGTACTTGGATGGCCCAGATTGGCCAATTTCCATCCGGGCCCCACACCGTATGGAAATTGTGTTTTGGCCAATCCGGGCCATCCATTTGCAGAGGGGGTAATGCAGGGTCGAATGACCCCCTAAATTGACATATGGTACCCACTTGTTTTATGCAGTCTATTTCTGAAGAGGTAGATGAAGCTTGCGCTAGACTCAAGTTGCGATAAATAATATCATCCATATGTTTGGCTACGAAGGTCCTGGCATCAGGGATTTGGTTGGTGAACTTGAATCTTTAAAATTTGAAAGAGAGATTAGATCATGTATATAACCACTTAGTTTCGAGATTATTTTACAGTTATCATGTTCATCTCTTATTCACCATTCATTTGATTGAAATAATATTTGAGATAATCACCTATGCCAACAAAATTATATAAGAACAACTTTGCAAAACAAAACATTTTACGTTGTTAATTTGTTATCAATAATAAAAAAAAAGAAGGTAAAAATGACAATGCAATAAAATAAATAAGAAGACACAATTCATATCTCCATGTGAATGATTGTTGCATGCGTTGTGCATGTCGGCGGACGTAGCTAGAAGAATGACAACGGGGTATGGCACAATATGTATGCGTAATGATAATTGGTTGAAGTGACGGCTCATGTATTTTAAAATCAATTCCAAATCTGACTTGCAACAAACATTTAATATATTTAATTTAAAAAATGTCCAAAATATCTTTAAAATTGAATGAGATATGTACAATTTAAAATATTTTAATATGACCCATAATAATAATATTCATGAAAATCTATAAAAATAATAATAATAATAATATTCATGAACACTTGACAGATGGTTGGTTTTGGCTATTTTGCATGAATATGTTGTATATAATTTTAATTTCGTACGAAAAAATCATTCTTGAAATATTATTTTGTCAAAAAAAAAATTTAAAGAAACCACATAATTACCCTGCCCTAGTTAATTAATTGTGGCGAGAAATGAGTGTGATGTGTTTTGTCCTTTCAACACCAGAACCTATACGTACTCAATGGGCCTACGAAATGGGCCTGGCTCCATTTGTTGAACATGTTCGACGACGGTTTCAAGAGTGATAGGGTCACAATGCTGATGATAATGAAATACGAAATATTTTTTAAGTACATGTATTTTGTTTATATATAAATTGAAATATTAAATGTAGAGACACTGGAAAAATATATTATACATAACCAAACCGATCTTTTTGTAGCCTATGCTCGTTTCGTCTCATTACGTTTATTATTATTATTATTATTATTATTATTATTATTATTATTATTATTATTATTATTATTATTATTATGTGGGACTTATCAAAGCTTAAGCATCATCTAATGATCGATTAAATACATTAATCAGGCAAATTTCTTCTATTCTCAATCGTATTTAACAAAGCAAAGCTCACATAACGAGGGACAAATGTGGATAACTGCACTTCCCTCTTCTTTTTTCCTTTTCTTTTTCCCCAAAAATAAAAAATAAAAAATCGATGAAATATTCTTTTTGAAAAAGGAAATAAAAAGATAAGTAGGTATAGTTAAGGCGTCACCATCAATGAATAGGGAAGGGGATGGACTTAGACATTGTTACAACTTACAAGTTACAACGCATAGATTTCAATTGGGATTTGCATATTAATATAATATATATATAATGCTACATATATTATTTTACCAAAGGGAATTCAGTCCATACAACTACTCTTGTCCGCCGAACCAAAGCCATTTTTAGTCCTTTTTTCATTAAATAATTAACAAATCATCAATCAAGGTGGGGCTGCCTGGACATTATTTACCTACAATTAACTGCTCAACTTTTTTTAAAAAAGTCCAAAAATTCTCTAATTTATTTTTTTTAAAAAAAAGTTTGGAAAATTTCATTTATTAAAATATTTATTATCGTTTTTATCTTCTCTCTATTTATATTTTATACTATCAAGTGAGAATTATTTCATACAACCGTTTGATCTCTTATATCGTGCTTGGATTAATAGAAGCTTTGGACCCAATTCCTCGAACAATCTTTTTTGGGCTGAATGTGAGGCCCAAGTTAATTCCCGTAACGCTCCTTCTTAAATCTTAACCACGGCTACTTTGGGGTTGTCATGCAAATGGGCTGTAGCCCAATTATATTAGGCTATTTGTTCGTAAACATTTAGCCCGTTACTGATACTCCATATTTAAACATATCCGGCCCATATCAATGGCAGGCCGTCCAATGCAGCTTTATTTTTCATATTTCATATTTTTTTTAGAAAAAAAACGCAGCCCGTGTGATAATGCTTTTTCGGCTGGGACTGAAACAAAGAGAAATATCATATCTAATTTTGATGGAGAGTAGTTGGGATAATTCCTAAATATATCCTTATAATTTTTTCATTTTTCGTATTATATTTCTTTCACTTTTCATGTTCCAAATATATCCCTAATTTATTAAATAGTTTCTTGAATTTGTCCTTAAAACTAAATAATATCCATTCTACCATTTATTTCCCTATTTAATATTCAAAGGCTTAATTTCATCATGCTTCCGTCAGTAAAATACCTCTTTGACCAAACTGTTGCCGGGTTATGTTCACCGGGTTTTACAGGTTGCTCCTCACAACCAAACCACGCGATCGCAACCGATGGTTCCCGACACAGACTCCTTCAGCAGCAGCTAGCACAACCCTCTATTTCGTTTTCTACCTTAGGGCGTATAGTAAAAGCTTAATTTTTTAAATAAAATAACATGATAGGGAAGAGCTTTGGAAATTTATTCAGACAACATATTATTACATAAATCAACCTCCTTTGAAAAGGAGGAGATAACTAGTTTAGCTACTTATAGTAGCCTTGTTCTTGGAATACATGAAATTATATAAACTTAAAACAATTCTAGAAAGAGAAATATTACAACAATTTATTTGTAAGAAAACTGAAGGGAATGATCGATGTCTTTAGCTTTCTCAAAATCATGTATTTATAGCCGAAATTCCACTCGTTTCATCAAGAAACTTCAGGGAATCTTACAGTTGTCTTGAATTTTTTATGTCATTATTGATGACATCTTTCGCTAGTGGAAGAGTCACATGCCCGATGACATCTTTTACTAGTGGAGGAGTCACATGCTTGACTTTTTCTTTTGGATTTATTCTCCTCGCATGCCTTCATTATTGTTGTCGGGGGCATCTTTTGCTTTTGCAGTGGGCCCCTGGGAAAACGCGGTTTTGGTGGTCCCTGTACACCTTTGCTTGTCTCGAAAAAATCTTTTCGATCCCTTCGAGGTTTGAAGGTTTTTTCGAATTCTAGCTCCTTCTGGTTTGGACATTCTGGGCAGATATTCTCTGACCATCTTCCGATATGAGTCATGTTACAAAATTTTCGGCGAGTTTCTTTACTCCCCGGCAGCTTGTTGTTTCATAAAAAGTTTCTCTTCTTTTCGAAGAGTTCTTCCGCAAAAGCCGTAGTTTTTCCTGTCATTGTGTTTAAAAGGAATGATCTGTTCACAGAATTTTGATAAAATTTGAACGAAAATCCATCTCGGTGAGACAAACCCAAATATCCCATGCCCTTCTGGTTGAAATTTCATTTTCTCCAAAAGTAGACACCAATGGTATTTCTTCAGATGTAGGATCCTTGATAAATCTTTGATTATTCATGTCAGGTCTCCTTAGCTTGATGAAATGAAAGGGCTCATGTGATCCATTCTCTGTTGGTTCTGGAGCTGCACTAAAGATGTATAACTCGAGCACATCTCCTTTGGACAAATGATCATTATTTGCCCATGTTTCTTGGACTGCTTCCTGAATCCATTTTGGTAGTTGTGATATTTCCTGGAAGCTTGGTGATGTTGTATAAACTGAGGCTAGAGCCCCAAATTCATACCATAGCTTTACATCCTTAGGATTGACATTGTTTTTTAGCCAAACCCTTGAATATATTCCTGCAACATCAACCCTGCAAGTGATCGGGTTGATTTCACTTCTTGTACTTAATTTCTCTCATCTTTGTTGATAAACCTGAAATGGAAAAATGACAGCTGGGTTAGTTTCAATCTTAGATTTGCCCTTGTCAGTGTGGGGCCTAAGATTGATCTCTTCCTCTTTTACCCCAGAGGCGGAGGGTTGACTTGATGAGTTATCCTCATCAATTGTTGTTTTATCTAGATCATAAAAAGCTGATGATAGATTAACGCTTATTTCTTGAGTATTAGAATCCTCAACATATTGTTTTACAACCGGTGGCTGTATTTCTTGTTCTTGTACCAATGGTTTTAACATTTCTTGTTTTTGGTTAAACCAGTGGTTTTTCTATGGCACGCATAATTGGCCCTTGAATAGCAACACATAGTTGATTTTGAGCTTGCATACATCCTGTGATTCAATTGGATACTTTGATCCGATCAGCTTGTTGTAACCTGCCCGCCATATCGGCACTTATGACAAGTTGGTTGAACTCGGTTTGAAGTAACCCAAGATGTTCCCTTGAGATGCCTCTGCATTTTCATGATGGAATCTACGTCACTGCCTTCCATCTCTTGTTAAAAAATCTGCAAGAATATTTTCATGAGATTTAATAATAACAATATCAAATATATAATTTTGACATAAAGCTTGCCATCTTAATAACCTAGCTTTCTCAGGTTTAGATTCAATCTTATTTCTTAGAAAAGCTTTTACCTGAGTGTTATCAACCTTCAAAGTGAATTTTTTAGCAAGTAAAAATAATGGCCATTTTTCGAAAACCCTTTTAACTGCATAAAATTCCTTCTCGTTGATATGTCATCTGATAGCCTCAGATTCTGAAAAAAGACCGCTACAGTATCTGCATGATATTTCTCCATCCGAAGTGATCTTTGTGACGCCCGGGGCTGAAGAGGCAGGGAGTGATCGCCGGTGCCAAGAGGTTTCACGGACAATGAGCGGCTCCTGGTAGGATTCTAGGCGGAGGGAGACATGAATGAACCGATCTCGTGCCAGAATGAGAGGGATTCTGAGACTGTGTAGGTATGGGACTACATGGTTGAGGAGGGCTTAAAATATTTTATATGTACTATTCATATCAAGAAGGTGCATCTTTTTTTCGGGAGCTCATCATATAAGAACTCCAAAGTTAAGTTGATTCATATGTTCAAAAGACTATTTCTAGAACAATCAACCCTATTCAAATATTGATGAACTAATCTTTCGTAAATATAATCAAACTTGAATGCATTAAATATTTATGAAAATTCAGTTTACACCCAAACCGCACACTGAAACCGAATTCTATTTCTAGTCGGTTTTACCATGTGTTAATTATCAGAGTGATCGAAATCAATACCTCCTCTGTCGACTTGGAATCGATTAACATGCAAGCAAATAGTTGATCAGACTATTCACAAGACAAATATAAATCTGACAATCAATAAAATAAAATCAACTCTGAAAAATCCCAAACAAACATCCAAGTTTTCTACATAAATTTTTTCGGCCCAATCACACCATCTTGGTTGAAAATAAACTACTCCATAATTGAAAACAATAATTCAAAAATAAAAATAAAAATAAGAAAAGAAGAAATCTTCTCTACCAAGCCTTGTAGCCGCCTCCTCTGTGTTGTGCATGTTCTGGAACTCCGTAACCCTAAAAAATATGTTATATCTTATATATATATGGTCCGGAACACCTACCAGTTAATTTCCTCTCAAAACAAGGATTTTTCGGAATACATATGACCCCGAAACACGCGCGCACACGGAATAGACCTCGCGCGCGCGCAAAAGTAAAAAACAGAGGTTTGAACACGGAACTCGCGCGCGTGCGAACTTGATTCTCGCGCGCGCGCAGTACAAATTTTCTGCGCCGAGCGATAATTTTCAAAAATTCATATCTCAAGATATAACTGTCGGATCGAGCTGAAATTTAGACAGCAGCTTCAAAACATCTTGAACTTTAATCTGAACGATGAAGATCAGAATGTTATCTCTCTAAAATTAAATTTGATTTTTTGAACAAATCTGGTCCGTAATTCACAATTCAAAAATTCATTTTCCTACAAAATTAACCCGTGGAGTGAAATACTCGCACATCACTAAAACACATAAAAATATATAATAACAATATGAATGAACACAAAATATACATAAACCTATCACAAACTAATGCATTCAAAATGTACTTATCAACACCCTCATACTTAAATCTTGCTCGCCCTCGAGCAAGACATGCAAAAACAATATGCACACAAAAACATAAGTAAACACGATTCATGAGATTTCACAGCCTCCGAGAAGTTCAATCACAAAACCAAAAGCACAGACATGCTCTCAAATTTTCATAATACACATTCGATTTAACGTGAACGTGTGTGTGTGAAATGTCATTCCAGTTTCATGCAACTTAGAACGAATTCATCTCAAAACTGCTTAGCGACCTATGACAAATTAGTGCAAGTTTCACTCTTCAAGTGCTCATTCCTTCCAACGACCTCTAGACTAAACTCACCTCCCTTGAGATAATGAATTACACACCTCCGAATTTTGCACCTGACATTGTTTTAGCCCCAATAATTACCCGCCAACTTAGCTATAACTAAGATAGGATTCAAAAAAAAATTCTCTTCTTTTTTTCTTTCTTCTAATCCCCTCGCCTAGAGCCCGGATGGAGCATCAACCCCATGGTACCTGCATACTTAGCTAAGGAGCAATGATTAGAATTTCAATCATTGTCCAAGCCCGGATGGAGTTGTAAATTTTTTTTTTCTCTAGGTGCGCCCAAGATCATAAGTGTAAACTAGAGCCTCATCAAAATTCATAGAACACAATCAAGATCCACAAACCACCTATTGCCGTGCAATGGTCAAACAAACAGAAACTTCATCAACTCTTTCGTTACAGTCCACTGGTCTAACATAAGTACTTATAAATATTCACAGTTCAACCTACAGTTTCTCATGTCCAATCAAGAGCAATTTTTTTCAAAAATCCATTTTTTTTGCAAATAAACTTATCATCATAGGCTACCATGACTCATCCTACTCATGCAAGACAACACAAACAACAACAAAATGATATGCATGATTACGACCCAAACACAAAAACTAAACCAAATGAATGCAAACAGAATGAACACAAAAGATAATAACCAATGCAATAAACTAATCTACCCCCATACTTATCCAAATCATTGCCCTCAATGCTTCAGAACAATGAACATAATGCATACAAACACAAATGCAAATACTAACAAAAACACAATGAAAACAACAATAACACTCCCATGGTTTTCGATTCATCCTCTTCCTTCTTCTTCGACAACATCTGTTGGGATGACAATAGCAGAATGGGTATAGTGGCAGGCATGGCAAACTGGCATAGTAAAGAAACAAAAATTCAAATAAAAAGAAACATAAACAAAAATTTAAATAAAGATCAAGGAAAAGAATACTGGGTTGCCTCCCAGTCAGCGCTAAGTTTATAGTCTACATCCCGACTATGCAGAAGCAACCATCAAAGAGCGGCTGCCGCCCATAGTAAGAATCATACGACTCTACGTCTTGATTTCCTTCGCCCTTAAGCTTGGCGTGATATATAATTTGTAAGCTCGTCGGTCCAACAACACTTGGTCTGAAATTTTTCTTTTGGAAGGAGACTCCGAATCTAGGTTGAAGCTCATAGAGGATGGAATATGCTGGAGGTGGCGTCAATGATAAGAAAGAATATTCTAACGGTGTACATGGAACGACCATTGACGAGGTAAAATATTTCTTCTTATATGTTTCTTCCTCCTCCACTATCACTTTTGGCTCCTCGTCACATGACGATTCTTCAAGAAATAGTTCTTCTTGCTTTGGCTCAATTACTTCATTCTCTTGGCAGATCTCAAAAATTAGTTCTCTAATAAGCGCAATCTGTTCATCCAAAAGACTTAAAGACTTGATGCGGCTTCCTAAGAACTGGTTTGTCTCTTCCTGTCTTTTCACAAAATTCTCCAACTGAGCCACATGATCCTCAAAATACCCTACACACTCTTCTTGATGCTCCGGTGGTTGATTCGTAAAATTTGTGGAGTTGAATTCTGGAGGATATTTGTGACTCCAACCTTGCAATGAAGGATCACAATGCCAATGGTAGTCGAAATCCTCCATATCATTTAAAAAGTGCATAGCATTGTCTTCATCTCTTCTGAACAGGTGATTGCCAGTGGCCAAAGCTCCATAATCCACCCAACTTCTTGTAGTCTTATCCAAACCACCATAAAAAATCTGAGTGAGCGTGTAGTTCGAAAATTGATGACATTGAAATATGTTCGCCAATTCATTGAATCTCCCCCAAGCAGCATAGAAAGGCTCTGAGTATTGTTGGCCATATCTTGTGAATACCCATTGATGATCCATCTCCAAGTATCTCACAAGCAAAGAAAAAATAAAATTAAAATTAAAAATAACGAAAAGAAAGAAAAGAAAGAAGGAAAAAAAAAGTCTAGTCTCAAGCAAATAATCTATCCTAATATTAACTAAACAGTCCCCGGCAACGACGTCAAAAACTTGACCGGCTAAATCGGTGTGAATAAATTCTACTGGCAAGCGTACTAGGTCAAGTAATAGTAAAGTGGACAGAGTGTCCAAGTATCGAACCCACAGGAACTGCAGTCAATTCTCAAGAATTAATTATTTTACTTAATCTAGACAAAATCAAAAAGAACAATTTGATTTAAATAAAATAAGAATATAAAATAAAAACTTCTAAAGAAATAAGAATTAAAATGTAACTGAAGATAAAAATAATTAAAACGAGACAATCAAGACACACGTAGGTACCGAACAAATCATGTAAAATGTAGTCGATTCATGACTCAGATTTAGTCTTAATTCACGGGAATTCTCCTAATTTGTTCAAAAGTTTATTTCTAGAACAATCAAACCTATTCAAATATTGATGAACTAATCTTTCGTAATTCTAATCAAATTTGAATGCATTAAATATTTATGAAAATTCAGTTTACACCCAAACCGCACACTGAAACCGAATTCTATTTCTAGTCAGTTTTACCATGTGTTAATTATCAGAGTTATCGAAATCAATACCTCCTCTGTCGACTTGGAATCGATTAAAATGCAATCAAACAGTTGATCAGACTATTCACAAGACAAATATAAATCTGACAATCAATAAAATAAAATCAACTCTGAAAAATCTCAAACAAACATCCAAGTTTTCTAAATAAATTTGTTCGGCCCAATCACGATGTCTTGGTTGAAAATAAACTACTCAATAATTGAAAACAATAATTCAAAAATAAAAATAAAAAAAATCTCAAGCCTTGTAGCCGCCTCCTCTGTGTTGTGCACGTTCTGGAACTCCGGAACCCTAAAAAATATGTTATATATTGTATATATATGGTCCGGAACACCTACCTAGGGGTGGGCATCGGGTCGGGTAGTTTCGGGTTCGGGTAGTTCGGGTCGGGTACCCGACTTGTCGGGTAGCACATTTCACTACCCGAACCCGATCCGAATTCGTCGGGTACCCGACATTATCGGGTAATTTCGGGTACCCGCAAGTCGGGTACCCGAAAATTGCACTGCCTATTTTTTATTTTTTTTTCGATTTTTCCCTAAAAATCAGCTTTTCAAGGATCAGAGCATGGTTGAAGTGTACGATCTTGTGGGAAGTTTCTGTCAATTCATAATAATAAATCTTGGATACATCATAAACACATGTAAAGTACAACCAACAAATTAATGGATTAAAAACAACAAAATATGGATTAACTTGCTTCAACTTTCAACTTTCAAACCATCATCAACTCAACGTTCAACAATAAGCCAATAAAAATTAACAAGCAGTTCTGAATTCTGATAAAAATAAAATCAAATCAAAATTAAACCCAAACATGAGGTAAACATCTTCCAAAGTTATGCATCTTCCAAAGAAGTCATGGAGAACCTCATCGAGTTAGCTTCCTGGAATGGGATGTGAATTTGTGGCAGCAAGGTATAGATGTGAATCTGTGGCAGCAAGAGAAAAGAGCTACAAACAAGACAAAACTAATTCAAGTTAGTATGAGTATCAACCAAGAGAAAGAGCTATAAAATACAAATAGAACAAAACAGTGCGAACATTCTCCACAAGACTAGTATTAATATTTACTGTAATTTGTAAAGCCACAAATCAATTAAGAAAAAAACAATTTTCCATGGTTTCAAAAAAATCCAAGTCCTTACTGTCATGAGTCATCCTTTGTTGAGGTTCTTCATAATTATATATCGATTATTGTCGATTCATTCCCCGATTGTGCTAATTCTATAAGAAAAAAGATTTCAAAGAGATTAGAGATATAGTAAATGTAATAAATACATAATTATAGATACAAACAAGATGAAATATACAAAACAAAAAAAAGTAAAAGGAAAATATACCTTTCTCAAGTACTTCGATTTCAACCAAATCTTCCTCTACACATATTGGCTTTGAATCCAAACGAAGCCAATATTGAGCACATACCAAGGCTTGAACTATTCTTGGAGACAATGAGCTTCTAAAAGCATCCAATACACGACCACCTGTACTAAAAGCTGCCTCCGAAGCAACAGTAGAGACAGGAACTGCAAGGATGTCACGTGCCATCTTAGAAAGAACAGGAAACCTAGGAGAATTTATTTTCCACCATTGAAGGATATCAAAGTTTTTGTCATAATCTTTCGGATCCTCACTTAGATATTTTTCTATTTCTGTCTTCACACGTTCTTTTTTTCCTCCAAGTTTGTATTTCCTAAACTCATCTTTCAAGTACATTCGAGAAGACATGGGATTATCAGATTGATTGCTTTTAGAAAATAAATTAGAACCTAACGAAGATGGTGCTGGACTTCCTGGGGTTCCATATCTCATTTTGTAATCATAAAACAATTCTTGCATTCCATTCTTAACTTTTTCCTTCATCAGCATGGCATCTGTGATATCATCGTATATTGCATCAAATGAAAATTCAAGAAACTCCAATTTATGACGAGGATCAAGAATCACTGCATAATACAATAACATGTTCATTTTTTCAATTGATCCCCAGTACTTGTCAAACTTGTTTTTCATTTTTCTCGACATATCACGTAATTCAAAATCATCACCATTCAACCACTCTTTCAAAAGCATGTCAACAGCACTTATCTCATGAAATATAGTGTTGACAGTGACATATAAAGAGCCAAAAATTGACAACGTAAGCTTATAAAAGTGTCCAAGAAACTTTAACAATAATTCAGCCCTTTCCCAATCATAATTCGTAGGAATCCCATCATACGGAGGTTTCGAGAGATCATTGACATAGGCTAGGTCTATATCAGCATAAGAATCAAATGCTCTTTTGAGACATACCGCAGACTCTAACATAAGATATGTAGAGTTCCATCTTGTAGGCACATCAAGACTCAACAATTTCTTCGTCTCTATCTTTTCGAGCTCAACACATTCACCAAATCTTTTATATCTTGCTGAAGAGTTTCGAATATATCTCACTGCTCCTCTGATTCGAGATATAGCTGAATGTTCATATTTTCCTTTCAAACCATCCTGCACAATTAGATTGACAATATGTGCAATACATCGCATGTGTAAATACCTCCCTCCTAAGATATTTGATCCCCAATTGTCGAACTTTTTTTGTAAATATGTAATTGCACCATCATTTGACGAGGCATTATCAACTGTGATGGTAAATATCTTGTCAATCTTCCAATCAAGCAAACATTTTTCCACCCCTTTACCTACATCATTACTCTTATGTCCAGTAATTGGACAAAAGTTCAAAATTATCTTTTGCAATTTCCATTCAGCATCAATAAAATGAGCAGTCAAACACATATAATTCACTCTCTGTATTGAAGTCCACGTGTCTGTGGTTATGCAGATTCTTTGAGTATGTTGATTCAAGACACACATCAGCTATCGTTTTTCATTGATGTACATGTCATACACATATCTTGTTGTTGTCCTTCGAGATGGAATTGAAAACATTGGGCATGCCATTGACATGAAGTGTTTAAATCCTTTGTTGTCTACTGTTTTGAATGGAAGCTCATCAACAATCAGCCAATAAATCAGTGCCTCTCTAATTTTATTCTGATCAAATTTCCAAGTACCAATATGTCCTTCTTTCTCACCGGTTTTTTATGGTTGAAAAGAAATTCGAGCTTGATTAGTTTCAACTTCATGAGGTTTCTTTTTACAAGACGCAAAATGATTTATTAAAGGTCGAGTTTCATGTATTTTTGGATCTGCCTTAATCTCTCTGTCACAATATTTGCATCTACCCTTTTGCACTTTATCAATTTCACAAGTGAATTTAACAAAGTGTGTCCAATACTCTGATCTAGAAGCTTCTTTTCGACCTCTCTTTTTAGACTTAGGTCCGACTTCTTCATTTTTATCATCACCAGTATCTAAATCTCCCACATCAACATTGTTTATTTCCTCATTAACATCACTGACTTCTTCCATTATTTAATTTCTGAAATTAAAATAGAAATTGATATATCAATCATTCACATAACATTAAAAGCTTTCATTCATCACATATTCACTCATTCACACAACAACTTGACAACTAAAATCAGAGATCTTTTACCTTTACTGACTTTCTCTTTGAATACTTCTGGAGCTAGTTCTCGACTTCTCGCTTCTCTAGTTCTTTAGTCCTCTACTTCTCAACATACTTCACAATTCACACGAATCTCAAATTCGAAAACCTTAGTCCACTGCTTTTCAATTGAAATTTGAGTTAGCCTACAATAGAGCCAAATAAAAAGTAAATAAGATGCAAATAAATAAGGTATGCATAATGTTGCATTTCCAAAAATAAAAAATCGAATTTCTCAAGTCTTAACTATGGAGCTGCGATTCTTCTTCGTGAGAGCCGAGAAACGAGTGTCGAGACTCAAGAGCGATGAGAGCGAAGAATGTGGGAGTCGCATATTGTGTGAGTGTCCGCCGTGAAGAGCTGTTGCGGCTGCGGCTGCCGCCTGCGGCTCGTGGTCGTGGGCAGGGGTGGGCACGGGTCGGGTTTTTCGGGTTTCGAGTAGTTCGGGTCGGGTACCCGACTAGTCGGGTAGTGTTTTATACTACCCGAAACCGAACCGATTATCTCGGGTATCCGACTAATCTGTTATCCGATTTAGTCGGTTTCGGGTCGGGTCGGTTTCGGGTTACCCTTTTTTAAAAAAAAAAACTCTTGACAAATCTGCTCCAGCCTTTGGTCTACAAAAAGCTTTGGGCTTTCGAATGAGAGTTAGAGAAAGCTGTTTCCACCTCGTCTTCTTCGCCTTGGACAATGGCTTGAAATTCGTCACTGCTTCACGGCCACGGAACCGCTGCGCCGCCGTGTCATAATCTCTTGGCGGCCTCTTCCTCTTCGTTGAAGTCCCTAACCAAACCCTTTGATACTTCTCGTAGCTAGATTTGCGCACCCCACCTTTCCATTAGCTTGAGGAACGAAGCCTTTGAATCTTGATAAAGGGAGCTTCCTCGACTTCGCCTCGATGTCGTTTTCCGGTTCGATAACAACGCTAGCTCTACTATCGACGAGGCAGAGAGACTTGGGAGAATTGGTCAAAGTTTTTGGTGAGGCGGAGGATGGCGGCGGCGGCGGCGGCGACGGCAGCCGCGTGGAGTCATTGACCGTGAGATGGAGGACTCGAGAGTTGGGACTTGGGAAAGAAAGGATCGACTTCTCTGGGAAGATTATTTGAAATCTTCAAAACAAATATATTATTAAAAAAATAAATTAATAGTGGGTAATCGGATACCCGATCGGGTAATTCGGGTAGTATTCTACTACCCGAAACCGATCCGATTAAATTTTAATCGGGTTCGGTTACTACCCGAACCCGACTAAAAAACCGAATTAACCGAATTTTTCATCCGATCGGGTTCGGGTCGGGACCCGAACTACCCGATCCGATTGCCCACCCCTAGTCGTGGGGACTGGGAAGATGGAATTGGGTACTCAAGAGTCAAGCCCTACGGCTGATAAGAGATTTTGGATTTTGGAAAAAAGGAATAAGAGATAATAATCGAGATGGGATATTGGGATAATGGGCTTAGATAATGCAAGTTCCACAGACCACAGACCATACAACATACTATATATTTTTTTTAAAAAAAGTTATAAAATTTATCGGGTACCCGATACCCGATTGGGTAGGGTAAAAAATACCCGACACCAAACCAAAATAAATAATGTCGGGTTCGGGTAATACCCGAACCCGACATTTTAATAATTACTCGACCCGATCGGTTAAAACCCGATCGGGTCGGATCGGGTACTCGAAACCCGACAACAAATGCCCACCCCTACACTTACCAGTTAATTTCCTCTCAAAACAAGGATTTTTCGGAACACATATGACCCCGAAACATGCGCGCGCGCGAGAAATAGGCCTCGCGCGCGCGTAAAAGTGAAAAACAGAGGTCTGAACATGCAACTCGCGCGCCCGCGAGCTTGATTTTCGCGCACGCGCAATACAAATTTTCTGCTCCAAGTGACGATTTTCAAAAATTCATATTTCAAGATCTAGTCGTCGGATCGATATGAAATTTGGACAGAAGCTTCAAAACATTTTGAAATTTAATCTGAACGGTGGAGATCGGATTTAGATTTCTATAAAATTAAATTTGATTTTTTGAACAAAGCTGGTCCGTAATTCACACTTCAAAAATTCATTTTCCTACAAAATTAACCCGTGGAGTGAAATACACACACATCACTAAAACACATAAAAATACATAAAAACAATATGAATGCACACAAATAGAAATAAACCTATCACAAACTAATACATACAAAATGTACTTATCAGTAATTCCCCTCTTACTTCTTCAAAAGGAATTAACTGCATCTCTATTTGATTATTTGTTATCTTCATAGGGATTGCCATTTCCTTCTGGATACTTTGTAAATCAAATTATGTCTTCTTTGTCTAAGCCCTAGGTTGCCTAAGACTCTTTCTACTTGTCCTGCCGAAAATCCTTGGTACTTCTGTAATGTTGGATTTTCTCTCATAATCCTTTGGACCATATTATGAGATATCGTGGTTTGACTAATAAACCGAGCCAAACTCTCATGTGTTTCGTGTCTAAACACTTCTTCTTTATTCTAATTCTGATTCTGATTCTGATTTTGATTCTGATTCATCCTCAGATCCTTCTTGGCTAAACAATATCTCTTTTTCGTATATATTTTCATCTGAGGGGATATCCCAAAATTGATATACTTGGACATCTTGAAAGAAGACCGCATCATTCATATCTGGTTTTGCTTCAAAGAGCTTAACTCCTTTTTTCTCGTTTTTTGGACAGTTTGTAGATATATGGCCTCTAGCTCCACATGTCCAGCAATTGCAATCCTTGAAACTTTCACTTTCTCTCGTATGAGTTCTTCTGAAAGTTCTTTTAGATGGTGTTCTTCCCCTGCTTTGTGATGAGTTTGTTGTTGGGGATGCTCTTGTAGGTCCACTTTTTCTGCCTGATCTATAGAATCTGGCCTTTTGTTTGGACCAAAATGTTCTTGGTTTTCAAGAACTTTTCATTCTTTTATTGTAGAGATTATTTTTGAATTTCTTCCTCTTAAATCCCTGTGATCTATTCCCTATAACCGTAGGGAGATCATTTTCTCTACAACATAGAAGAGTATGCTTATTAATACCCCTTATTTTCTTGTAGTTCTTCTGTAATGCTGTCATATGACACCATTCCGCCAATTTTCCTTTCAAAAAGGAGGCGCGTCTTGCCAATGTATCAAGACTACCTGGAACGTATTCTTTTATCAGCATTTCTCTCCAAGGGCTTGGCATTTTTGCGAAAAATAGCTGAATGGCTACATTTTCTTCAACTCCCGACTTTTATCTGTATTTGGTGAATAACATAATATATTTATCAACTAAACAGATATCATATAACTCGAGGCTATACAGAACTTAAGTATATCTTTTCTTTTTCTCTGTCTCTTGATTATTGAAATAGTCTACCCTTATGATATGTGCTTTAAAAAGGGTGGTCATTCTTCCTCCAATCTCGCTAAGTGATTCTCCTGCTAAGATTGATTCTTTGGGTTTTGGCATGGTCATTTCCCAAGCTATCTTGACAGATCCCATTAGACTCATTTCCAGAAGCTTGATAAATCCTTCTTTATTGAGATCTAAAGTTCCTGCTGCTATTCTCATAGCTGATGTCCAATCATCTATGAGATCTTCTCTGTTTTTGAAGTCCAGAACATCCAGGTTTAACATAACCCCATAAGGATGTATCGGGTATAAAACAGTTTTTTCATAAGGAGTTTGATGTATTGGTATATTACTCCTTCTTGATCTGGTTCCTGTATGTGAATTTTCTCCAACATGGAACTCACTATGTGGTTCTTTTGTTTTAACCACATATCTAGGGGGATTTTCTATAGGTTGTTCACCCTTAGGGGAATTCATTTTTAGATCTACTACTTTGAGATTCGCAAAAAAATCCGCAAGATCTTGTAGATTCTCGAGATTTAATTTTTCTAAAGTAGTCATCAGATAGGGTTTTTCTCTGATACTGCCTTTATAAAATTAATCATCATTTCATCATCAGTTAAAGGTTTTTGAACCATTTGGTTTTACCTTTCTGATGTAACAGAGGTTCGGTACCAAATGAGAGTGGTAACCTTCCTCATGTATTTCCCTTTCTAGAACTAGAAGTGTGTTCTAGATTTATGATTTTGGTTTGAAGATCCTTTAGAGTTACAAGAATTTCTTCTTATTTCTTAAGGATTTCTCCAATCTGCCGAGGTATTTTATATAGCTGATTACTGTAATATAGTATCGTCTTTGTATTTCTCTAAGATCTCCGGAGAGTTTAGAGGAATCTGGGGTAATATTTAAAAATTGAGAGTTAGAAATCATATTTTTTTATCTCTTCAAAATTGAGAGCATTAATCACCACCTGTTGTAAGTAATCTATTGTGAATAGATTAACTTGTTTATAGAATTTTATATAAATAAAATCCTCTTGATTCAAACCTTCGTTTGAAGTCATTTTTTGTAATAATCTTCTCCTCAACAAAGAAAATTATGAATTAACGAATAATATAAAGTTTGAAAATACCATTTTGTGAGCCCCAAGGAAATATTAATTATAATTATTATAATAAGGGTATTATAGGCAATTTTTAGTTTGGGGGACATATTAAAGAAACTATTTTTTTAAATAAGGGACATAATTAGGAACGAATAAACTGTTAGTATATTTTTTGAAAAGTTATGAAACTTTGAGAACGTATTTGGGTTTTATCCCGAGAGTTGTCAGTCCACCCCGACTATTATTTCTAGTAGTGTTATCGAGACACATGTATGTGCAACATAATAAATAAAAACTATGTAAATAAAAAAAAACTTAAAAAAGATCAGGAATAAAAAAGTATATGGATTGAAAAAAAGTTAATAAACGGTTTCTTTTAAATTTTAAATAAGAGGCAATGATGAATTTTATCAGTAGCAGCGTGAGAGTATTTAACTTGATTTCGATCTCGATCTCTTTGATCTTTATCAATAGAAATGAATATATGAGAATTTTTATAGGCTAGATATATAATTTGACGTTGGTATCATATTAACGGACCAAATCAACTAATATAGATGTCTCAAGCTTTTTATACAGCACTGTAAGTATTTGGTGCAGCTGTGCTTATTATCATTTTTATTATTGGATGTATAATGAAGTTTAATAAAGATGAGTTTCTTTTGTTTTCTTGTTACGTGATTAATTACATTTTGTTTAGACTAGTTTTTGTATTTTCATGTTAACTAGCAAGTTTTCGAATTTTTTTTTAAAAAAAATAAATGTCTGAGAATATAGTCGATGCAATTCATTATAATTTATTTTAAGTTCACAAGATTTAAACCTTTTTAAAATATTAACTAATATTAATGTGATGTCCGGGGTTGAGAAGGAGGGGAGTGATCGCCGGTGCCAAGAAGTTGCATGGACAATGAGAGGCTCCTGGTAGGTTTCTAGGCGGAGGGTGACATGAATGAATCGATCTAGTGCCGGAATGAGAGGGATTTTGAGACTGTGTAGGTATGAGACTGCATAGTTGAGGAGGACTTAAAAAATTTCATATGTACTACTCATATCGAGAAGGTGCATCTTTTTTTCGGGATCTTATCATATAAGAACTCTAAATTTAAGCGTGTTTGACTTGAGACAATTTTAGGATGAGTGACCCCCTGGAAAATTTTCGTCTTGATACAGTGGATCGTTTCAATTAATATATAGCGCGACTATTGACATGGTTTTCATGAGCTGTTATCTCTTGATGAAGAATAGATACAATGACTCGAAAGAACTTTTTTTATTTATACTTTTAGACAAGTAAAAATAAATTAGTTGCTTTTGTTTGCCTTTCACGGTTTTAACAAGACACTCTTGGTTCTTGATTAATAACATTTTAGACTTGTTTTTGTATTTTTTATGTTAATTAATTGATGTTTTCAGTTTTAGTTTTAAAAAAATTTCGAGAATAGCGTCGATGTCGTGATTCGATGATCTTCATATTACATTATTTTATTTACATAAAACATATCGGATAAACCTAAGAGATATAAAAGTTTAATTGGTTAATCCTAAATAAAGCTCTTTCCACGTACAGCTATTGTATTGTCACAACTTTAATCATATAGAGGGCTGGACTTGCGTACAATATGATGAAGCCATTCGCTTTAGGCCCAAGATTGGAGGGGCCCAAAAAAATCAGTTCTATTATTATTATTATTATTATTATTATAAAGTTACTGTTAAGTTTAAAATCACATTAATATTTTGAATGTTCTAATTTTTTTGAGTACTATATGCAAATAATGGCTCCTAAAATTTGTATGTTTTATTTTATATTTTGTAGTTTTAATTGATAAAATTCATAGTTTATTTTAAAGGGCTTATGTTCAAAAAATTCAATTCAGGTTAAGAAAATTTCAAGTACTGCGCTGATTATATACATATTTGAAAATTTGTGTAATATATAAAATTTCTGTACAATGATTTCTTTGGAAGTTGGAACATGTTTTATTAAAATTTCAATATAATAATTTCATGTTAAATAATGGACCTACTTATCAAGGCAAACGATTGATTTGAGAAAACCTAAATTTTTAAAAAGAATATAAATTTTAATTTTTTAATATAAGTAGTATATAGTTTGATTGGATCCGGCAGATACAATAAATTTTTTTAAAAAAAATCTCTTTTCAAATTGACATACTCACGGTCAAATAAGATATATATATATATATATATATATATATATATATATATATATATATATATATATATATAAATCACAATTTTAAATAAGACATATATATATATATATATATATATATATATTGAGATTTGAGATCTCCATTAATGTACCTTGTTCATGGAGTATTTCACATTAGTATTCTCTCCTTCCCAAATCCCAAAACATTCATTCCTTCCTTTCCCCTTCCTTCCTCTTCATTACTACACCATTTATCAATCTTCTTTGCAAGTGGCTCTTTCTTTACAAATGAACTTCTAAGAATTTCCAATCTCTTGTTTTTTACTTCTGTTTTTTGTCAAAAATTTGTCACTTTTTTACACTGTTCTGCCTTGGGTTCCATCTTCTCTGCCCCCCAAGAAACCATAACTATAAGTCTATAACGTAAAACAACTGAGAAATGTTATGACTAGCTATATATATATGTTCAGTTAGAAACATCAACCCTTTTTTTTTCCTAGTTAAAATTTGAACTTATGGGTCACAGTCAAATTCCCATATGCCGCTATAACTTCCGCCATTTGTTTGCCGTGTCTTTTCTCATTCTCCTGATTTCAACCTTGGAAGGTATGTTTCTGTCTTTTCATTATATTTTTAAGAAAAAAATATTAATTCGTCGTTACTTTTGTTTCACCTAATTCTTACAATGGATCACTTCACGAGTGGTACAATTTCAATGTACACCACTGTCCACTGATAATGATGTTTTTCATATTCCAGGCAGAATTCTGTCACCAACTGCTGACAACAAGAAGGTAAACAAGAAAAAAGAAATCCTTTTTCAAGACTAAATTCTTGAACTGCAGTATAAATTTGAATTCTTTGAACATGAATTAACATATTAATGTAGTTTAATTCCTTTGTGGCATATATAGGTTGTGATTAATGAAGAGAAATTAAGCATCCTGAGACCGCAAATCGGTTCGAGGCCGCCGCGATGCGAAGGGAGATGCAGTTCTTGTTTTCATTGTGTGGCCATTCAAGTGCCTTCGAATCCCCAATCAACAAGTAAAATCAACAACTCGGCTCAACTAATTTCAGCAAGTACCAGAGACGATTACCACTCTAACTACAAGCCAATGAGCTGGAAATGTAAATGTGGAGACCTCATTTTTAACCCATGATCATTTCCTTTACATATAACTTTGGAGAATCCTTAATTGTCACGAGTAGTACTGTAAAATCTTCATGGAACTGTTTTTGGATTACTTGTGAATTAATGACATTGGCAATTGGTATCAAACCGTACATGGAGACAATCATATGTATTACAGCTCTGAATCACTAATTTATAGCAGAGATTCTGATTTGTACATATGCAGCAGCAGTGTGCAAAATCAGTGAATCGAAAAGTAAAAAAAAATTCAAGGTGTTGGGAACTTTATTTCACATATATATCGAGCTTAAAGTCCCTCTTTTGTTTTTTTTCTGATATCATTTCTATATAGTATACAAGGTACGTACATTGGAATATTCATCTTACATATATAGTCGATCGTTTGAATTATATATTTATATATAGTAGATTTCTATATTAACTTGGATCGAAAAATCATTGTTATTGTCTATGTCTTCGAGACAGATCAAATAAGCATGACCAGAACAGATATCACGAAAAGACGATCGATAACGTTTCAATATGTATTTTCTAACTTTATAAATCAATTAAACTTGCATGTTGTAAACATATTAAAAGCGTACTGAGTGTGAAGCCAAGAAGTAAATGTAGCCGGAATTTGAATATTTGTTGCAGTAATAAAATATAAAATCGAATATATCCGTATTCCAGCAGCAGCGTCGGGTACTAGGTAAAGGCCTACAGCACAAGCTAAGGTGGGGCAGAAAATTTACTGGACGACGCATTAAATTATCTCTCAGATTAACAAATGTAGCAGCGGTAACTTACTGATCTAAGATTCGGTTTAACTGTAAAAAAGCAACGTGTTTCTGTCCTATAATTCTGCAAAATCTTTGCTACTTTGGACACGCAAGTCATGAATCCTCATTATTGTTTTTTGGTAACATTACAGAGGCGCAGCCACCCTTCCTCTTTAACCACAATTCTTACCTTAAATTCATAGGTAATCAACTGCTTTTCTTGTTCTTTTTTTATCTTCGTTCGCAAGAAATCTCACTGGATCTTTCTTGTCCTATAGGCGGCTGCATATTGTCATTTAACTAAATCGAAATATTAAAAAAAAAAACATTTATAGGGAAATCTTATCAAATAGCTAGTTTTTTTTTATTTGGGTACATTTTAAATATTTTATGTATATGAATGTATCGTATATTATTCTTTGTGACTTTTTGGTGGGTACAAAACAAATAGTAGTTCTAATTATCTTGAATCATATTGATACAAACATATCAAGAAAAGAAAGGAAAATGAAATGTCACTGATATCATGTCACTATGATTGGCTTGGATTTATATGATTTGAGAATTCAATGTGACATTTAACGTGCCTTTGCCACTGAACTGAGTTTAGATGTACCAAACGAAAGGAAGTCTGGTTTGGTTCCATCATATTTATTAAGGCCTTTCGCAATAAATGACTGTTACACAAAACTTAAAGTTTACCCACTCATTTGATTTTATCACATATTATATGTCGACTGAAAATGACGTTTTATGCACAAAATATAATATCTTTCAATCATTCCAAATCATCTCCATTTATGTCCATGATTTTCGACCCATTTCCGGTGTTTGGTTCTTTCTGTTCTCTTCAATGTAAAAGAAAAAAAAAATTTGAGAAATTTTGATTCTCAGTATCATTTCTATGGCGTGAAGAGTGCAAATGTGAAGGGTAAAACTAAAAAACGACACGAAATGGCTAGGCCTCCTAATCTGTCGGTAGGGAAACAAGTGGCTAGTCTCAAGCAATATAATGGGACATCAAATTATCAAGGCAAAGTACTAATTTTTATTTGTATATTTAAAACACCAAATTACTAGCTAGCATCCACAACGCTTATAAAATTTGACAATATTCTAAAGGGAGTATTTGACAAAACTTCTAGAAAATTTCTTCACAAAATTTTGAAGCTAAAAAGTACTTTCTATAAGAACGGATGATAATTGGGTTGGGGCAAAGTTGGGCTATTCACCGACAGTTTGGCACCAAAATTTTCTAATTAGAATTATTTTTGTCCCAGCATTTTATATTTGATATTTTGATTGACTAATTGCACTTTAAAAGGGTAAAAAATTTTGGTGTTATTATCCGTTGATATTTTAATATATAAATAATTAAAGTTGCTAATATTTTTCGTTAACTCCTGTTTAAAAATCAAGAGCTATTTTTCATAACTTAATTCAAAATTTTGATAATTTTTCTGATAATGATTTGGCTATCTATAAAATGTCAAAAAAGAAATTTTAATTCAAACCACAACGGATGAAAAAACTCCTGTTTCTTTTTTCTTAGCTATGATAATTAGGAGAAAAAGAAGTGAATGATAAAGTTGCACGAGTCATCTTAAATTTCACTTATTTTTATAGGAATCTAATTTTCTATGGAACACTAATCATGTTCCAATTATGGGTTAGTCTATGCTATACCGGGAGTGTTTCTCCTCCTATTTCAATATCATTAGATCACGTGGGACCCATATATTTTTATAAAAATTGACATATGTCTTGATGATCCAATGGTTGATATTTGACCACATCATGGGGGAGAAGTACTCCAGGTGTAGCATAGAATAATCCTCCAATTATAATTGACACTTTGGTTTTTTTTTTTTTCAAAAAAAGAACTATGTTACGATGATTTTGTTGTTATGCAAAAAATTGATTTATATGAGAATACGTACACATACTTTAATTTTCTATGTTTATAAGTATAATTCGAAATAAATTTTGGTCATCAGATTAAAAAAATTTTGGTTACGCCTCTGATTTTTTAGAAGCTCTCTCAAACACTACCTAAATATGTTTAAATATAAATTGCTAAGCCAAAATTTAAATCTAGACTTGGGAAATGTAGCCTTGCTTGGAACATGGAACAGTAGTCACATGTTTGAACGAGGCAAACAAAGTTTTGGATTATCCTTCGAAATCCACACATGAAATCCAAATAGAGCATGAAGGAATTGAATCATAGTTTGAAGGCAGACAAGGTAAAAAGGAGAAGCCCAAACGGGAAAAGATTCTGATTCCCAAAGCCAATTAGCCTCTTTTTCTTTATGCCAATGTTTTTCAGTGTTTGAAATTTCGCAATCTCTTTAGCCAAAGGACAAAATTGTACCGAGTTGGAGGTATCTATCAAGTTTCACAAATGGGGGAGACATGAGTCATCTCATCCCTAGGAACCATACAATACCAATATGATTTTTTTTTTTTTTCAAAACGTATACATAAAATTAATTTGAAGTTTTTCGTTTAGTCACGCAAAAATGGACAAAATGTACTTACAACGATGTATTACAAGTCCCGATTCAAAATGAGGTGGGTAAAGCCTTATAAGCAATTCCCGATAATCAAAGACCGATTGCAAAAGAGCATCCAAAAGCCCAGAAGTCTTTGTTTCGTTATTTTTCTTTTATTTTTTTTAAATAAAAAATTAAAAATCCGTTTCCTTATTTTTACTTTTTCACGTGTTTCCATATATCATCTTATGTTTATAAATATAATCAGTATTTTAATCTCAACCTTTTTACTTCAAAAGTATATTCTACTACGTACTATATTATACTATATTCTAATATAAGATATTTTATTTAAAAATAATAAAATATATTAAAAACTGCTAAAATAATTTTTTTAAAAAGGAACTAAGCACTTGTCATTTTAAAATTGGATGAGTGAAAAACAGAGAAATTCCTAATATTCAATTTTTTTTTACTCATCCTGGGCCGAACCATTACTCAGCAGGCAAACTATAGTCCATCACAATTCACAAAAGGAAAAAGAACGAGCGTGTTTAATTATGGAATGTAAAAAAAATATTATGTCGCATAAATTAGTATGCATGGATTCAAAAGCCTTCATTATTTAGTACTTTTTGGAAATTCATTCATGCAAATGGTGGGCACGATTTATATATATAGCTAGCTTCGAGGGAGAAGGAAAGAAATACACGAATCAAGAATCAAGAATCAACGACGCTTCACCTAAAAAAGACCATACTTGAAGCTTGCATGTCAAACGAAAGCTAATTTTTACTTGAAAATGCACCAAGGCTACACTGATACAGATACACTTGCATGATTACTTCCCAAGTAACACCGTATCTAAGGCCTATATGCAATCACAATATCAATGAGGTGGTGTACGTTTGGATTGGTTTTCATGGTACTCTTGAGGAATGCATTGCAACTTTATTTGGTTTTGCTTTGAAATAAACAATATATGCACTGCACATAACACATAATAAACAGAGATATATATCAAAAGCACACATAATAATCTAGTAGCATGAGCTTTGTTGAACTTTGGGGATGTACAGGGTCGTTCTTATTTGGAGGTAGAAGAATCGTTCGACTCAAGCCCATTTTTTTTCGGAGCTCATAATTTTGAAAAAAAAAATATTATATAGAAGCAATGGCGGATCCACGTTATAGCCCACCTGGGCTTTAGCCCGGGTGGGCCCGAATTTTTTTAAAAAAAATTTATATAAAAATTTGAATAATTTTGGTTTAATTTGGTGGCAGCCAAGGTAGTTCAATTCAAAATATTAAAGGATACGGGAGCTATAATTTTAGATCGGGTAGACTAAAAATGCTGGATCCACCATTGTATAAAAGTGTAAATTGATCCAATATAAATTTATTATTCTTGGGCTTTTTTCATTCATATCACCGGAAATTATTTTTTCTTTGCCTACTACTTATTATAAACTTTTTTATTATTTATGGGCCTATTGATAAATTTTTATTTATGAAGTTTATTATTCCTAGGTCTCTTGATAATTTTTTTCAAATATAAATTATTTTTTTCGTGCCCAATATAAACAAAAAAATATTTTTTATTTCCTAAATTTATTATATAGTAGTGTAATTGGACCAATATAAAAACATATTTTCTGACTCATAGGGGTTGTTATGATATTAATGAGGATGATTTATTTTTGGAATTGACATTCTTGAAGTTCTCGTTACCAAGAGAAACAAAATCGCCAATGGATGTAGTGAATTATTACTTATAAAATTTTGTTGTTGTAAGAGCAAAACAAAATTTCTCAAATTTAAAGTTCTTCAAAATATTTTTTCAATAAACCATGTCATAAGAAAAGATTGAATGAATTGGTTATGATATTAATTGAGAAAAAAAATTACTGAACAATTTGATCAATATTGTTAGATCTAAACTGTCAGAAGAGTTGTTTTATAGTATCATTTTGTACATATTTGATCTTATCACACAATTAAAATAAAAATATTTTGACTATTGCACATTGTTTAAATCGAAAAATTTGTTATTAGTTTAAATAATATGAACGCACATTATGTAACGACCCACTATATCAAGACAAGTTTTTTCAGCGTGCTTATGTCCTCACTCACACGCACCTTGAGAAACTTTCCAGGGGATCACTCATCCTATAATTTCCCCAAGTCAAGCACGCTTAACTTTGGAGTTCTTATGTGATGAGCTCCCGAAAAGAAAATGCACCTTCTTGATATGAATATTACATATGAAATCTTTTAAGCCCTCCTCAACCATGTAATCTCATACCTACACAGTCTCAGAATCCCCTCTCATTCCGGCATGGGATCGATTCATTCATGTCTCCCTTCACCTAGAAGCCTATCAGGAGCCGCACATTGTCCGTGCAACCTCTTGGCTCCGGCGATCACTCCCTGCCTCTTCAGCCCCGGGCGTCACACATTATGATTTAGGGGCCTCTTTTAAAAATTAGACTCAAACCCAAAAATTATTAGGATCGGGGGATATATGTTTGACATTTCATCAATGCACTTTCCACGGACGTACAAAGATAAAAGCACAACACCACTTTTGATTTTAATCTTTTTAGAGATCGATATGTTTTCAAAATTTGTTAAAATTGATCAAAATCCACAAGATTAATCCATCAAATTCAAATGTACGTCACAATCGCCGTCGCCATTTACGCATCCCTGTTTTTTTCTTTTTCTTTTTCTGTCCTATTCTCCGGGGATTCACTTGTTTTTAGCTATATATACAAAAGAAAGCGTTGGTATGGTTATATATTTTCGTTACGTACATACGTAATCTCGCATTACTGTTTTGGTGTGAAACAAAATTTACTTACTTCACGTGCTAAAATGGGTTAGTCTATGCTACATCGGGAGTGTTTCTCCCCCTATTTCAATACCATTAGATTACGTGGGACCCACATATTTTTATGGAAATTGACATATGTCTTGATGATCCAATGATTGATATTTGACCACATCATGGGAGAGAAATACTCCAAACGTAACATAAAATAATCCTGCTAAAATAGCCAAATATGATATATAAAATCAGGTGAATAATTTTTTTAATTATCATTATCATATCATTTGGTTCAAATGACGGGATGATGTATTATATGGATAATATAATGATTTATAATATTAATTATTAATAAAACTTTGACGAAATGTTAAAAGAAACAATTACATTTTTTTTTACCTCAAACGATTAGTCATAATATTCTCGATAATATGAATACCTGCGACAATATTTATTACAAATTTTAGTTTAACAAATTGTTCTTATTTGAACTCAAATTCACTGAAATATCCTCTAATATCATTTAAAACTACTCACTAATGATATTTATCACAACATTTCCAATCTAAACTAAAGTCCTATTTGCTCATGTGCGTTTGTGTATAGGGTGTATTATTTATTAATTGACTATGCCAAGTGTTACGATGAAATAGTTTCATACAATCATAATCATACCTGTCAGTTGTGTGTACAATTTGGTAATCATCCCATGAGCATCATAATTACAAATATTTAATAAAACAACTTGTTACAATCATAATCACGCCCTTTTCTTTTTGTATAAGCCTGAGGGCAATCAAATTTTCTTTCAAATGTCCTTTAAGATCGGGAAGAAAAGAAAAAGGTTATGTCAGTTCCACTCTAAGTTGAATTTTTTCTCAAGTGCTCTGGAGAAGAAGTAAATCCATTATCTGACGGATTTATATTGATAAGATGAGGTTATTTATCGTGAAAATAAATATTTTTGATATAAATTATGATTTTTTTTTAGTGAATTGTGAAAGGGCCCGTGTCCTGATTTAATATTTAATGATCAAACAACTAGGATTAATTAATGTAAACAGCGAAAACGAGTTAAAAATTTGCGTTTGGGCCTACAGAAATTTCGGCATGACCTATTCGTAAATAGGACATCCCAAAAACCTGTACAACACAACCAGCAATATATACTCGAAAATAGAGTCACAACTCCAATTTACAAACCTATAGCCGCACTGGCCAGGACTAAACACATGCAGAGCCGGCAAGGCACGATCACACAAATAACCATTCAAAACAAGGTTCAAAACTATTTATACAGATACACAGGGCATCACCCCGGCAAATATAAAACTCGCTAAACTGATATATATACATATATCTGGGAACTCGACTCCACGCTCGCCTCACTGGGTACCACTAGATGACGCTCCACCAGATGCGTCAAATCCCCTGGATAACCTGCTATGGAATCACAAACAACCACAGCATAAAAAGAAAACAGAGGTCGGACCCCAGTACGACGAACTATAAAAATTACGACAAATATAACTGACATAAATAAAATCAAGTACAATGCAATGAAATGCAATGTAATACGTGACATGTATCAATGAAATAAGGGATACCAAAAGGAGTCCAAATAATCGTATCACAATAAACTCAGTGACCACCCGTGCCAGGAACGCAGCAGACCTCGAATCATCACTGCTAATCCATACACGTAGCATCGGAGGGTGACAGGAGCGATCCGTCCAGCCTCATGCTATCATCAGGAGTGTCGTACGTAGCATCGAGAGCACGGTTGCTACCCGCTCGGTCTCGTGCTAACTCAGGAGTGCACTAAATAATGTCACTTGCTCCATCGATGACTTAATACATCTCAAGAGATCAATATCAATAGCAATCAAAGGAGTCAAGGCTCAACGTGCTATGAAAAATTGTAAATGAGTTAATGCAATCATATAATCCACATAAGCATATAAAGCACATTATCACTCATTACAAAATACTTAATATCATAACATGCCATTATAGGCGTCGTAATATAAACAGCTCATACGTACCTCAACCAACACTTAATTTACCACGGAAATATCTCAAGTATTTTTCGGATATTCCAATCCCAAATTTTCAGAATCTGTAATTCCAGAAAAATTGCTCATAAATCCTAAAATTCATATTTCATATTAAAACATCCTATCAATGACCAAATATCGAATATACGACTTTAAAACGTCGAAATACTGAAATTAAAACAATCTGAAGTTTTCCGAAAATTCCTACAAATTTCGAAAATTCGCATTTATATTTTCTAGAGCATCTAAACACTCCATTAATAAATAATCAACACTAAAATTCGAAAATCCCCAATATAAAAAAATATAAAAATTCGAAATTAATCCCAAATAAATTCTGAAAAATAGTCAATACCTTCAATCGACTCCGATATAATACCTACAACCAATAATACATCAAATATCAATTATCGAAAGTCAATCGAATCGAAATTCCCAAAATTCGAAACCCTAACTACTGAAAATAACCTCAAAGCTTGGAATTAAAGGTCTAACCAACTAACACAACCTACCCCTAAACTCCGGCGACGATCGGCGGTGGCAAACAGCGGCGAACGGCGGCGGCTGGACGGCGGCTGTTGACGTCGGGTTTTTAAAACAGCGACGAAACCTTACGAACTTGGTATCAAAAGAAAGCTCTCGTCGCGAGGATTCCGAAACTATATTTATTTTCGAAAATCGATAACCGACGGAAAAGTTACGGCGATTTGAAGAAATGAAGAAATTTTAAAAACAAAGAAACAGAAGGGAAGGATACGAAGGGAGAGAGACGGTGGAGAGAGAGAGTTTATTATATATATATTATATAGTTATATATAGATATGTATTAGTTTAATGTGTGTTTTATTTTATTCATTTGGGGTTCAAACTTGATTTGGTTTGAGTTATTTCAACTCTTGTGTGCTCTATAAATAACATATTCATTTTAATATCGTCTATAAACCGATATTTATAAATACATATTTTTAACACAAATTAATTAATATATTAATATCGGGTCCTTACAAATTGTGTCGAGTTGAAAATTTGTTTTACGAAATTGGAAGGTGAAACAATCTTTTTTTTTTTTTAACATGTCAAATTGGTTTCAATTTGCTACGATGAAGAATATATAATGTAAAAAGGCTACTTATGCTACTTGTAAAAATATCAAATATTCTTTGTTAGAAAAAAAAAAAATCAATGTTAATGAAAGGATCATCAAAATTCAAATCTTGAAGCCCCTATGAACTCCTATCCTCATGCATGGCAAAATCAAAGCAAGATTCGGCTTCCACGTGAATCCCATGTCAATAGTAATCCTCCGGAGATCCAAGCGACTCCGCCACATCCTCCAAGCTCCACCCACCACGTAACAATCTTATCGACAGCACCCTCACGCGCCGCCGCATACATCCCCAATATTCTTCAAAACTCTCATCATCATCATCATCATCATCATCACAGCCGTCCATCATCATCATCTCCCTCACATCCTCTTCCTTCCACCCTCCTTCCCTCAATCTCAAACACACGTCCTCCAAACATCCTCCCAACTCCCCACTCCACCACCCGCCCTTTTGATCACCACGCGCCGCCACGTTCCCACCAACTCTTTCTGCCAACTCCGACCACAGCTCGATCCTCCTCGCCTCCGTGGCGGCCCACGCCGGCGCAGTGAGCAAATCCGACAACCTCGGACGCCTTAAAACCTTATCGCTATCTCCACTCGTTATCCTGAATTCAAACTGTTGAAAGAATCCAGCAATATCAAAACTCCATAACCGAACTTCCCCTCCATGCACGTAAAACACCGGATTCCCCGCCACACACGGCGTCCCCGGAATGTAAAAGTGCCGGTAAATCGGAACTAGAACCGGAGCTTTCTTCAAAAACCCTTTAGCCAAATTCACACATTTATCACGATCATCAGGCTTATCTCCCCAAGACTCGGGCCAAAATCCATTTCTTGAAACCTCTCTGCAGATTTCCAATATGGGAAGATTCGTTAGAATATCGAGCTGCTGTTTGGACGAAGATCTCCAGTTAGGGAATCCTGGGCCGACGGGAAGTCCTTCTCGGAGTATAGACCGGAGGTCCGGCGGAAATGCAATATGAAATGATGACTCCACCGCGGAGAATTCGGCATCCGATAGGCCAACCTCCACCGGAACATTCGAGGAGATGAGGCGGTGTATCAAGTTCTTGGCGTAAGCTGCATACGAAAAGCAGACTTTTAAGGGTTTAGCATCGGAAACGGAGTGGGATTTGAGTGGCTCCACGAAGGTTGCGGCCATCGAATATTGATCAGATTCAAGATCGAATCATGCATATGCATGTGTACGGATACAGAAAGACGTGCATTAATTTATATATAGGAGTGCATGAAAATATGGATGGAAAATCAGTTAAAAGAGTGATGATTTTTTATATATCTGAATTGAACGATGAATTCTTGGCGGAGGAAATTGGGGTTTGATTTGGACTCGGGATGGAAAACGACTGCTTTGAATTGGTCTCAAATATAACCATAAAAATCTAATCTAATCTAATATAAAATACGAGTATTATTCAAGGGTGATCACTATATATATATCTAATTTTTAAAAAAATGTCACAATTATCTAGATATGTTATAATCCATGTGTGGAACCACATTATTCATTGTTCATTGTCTTTCTTCGTTACATTATAAATTAAATGGTTTACAAATCCAACCATAAGCATTTAAGTTATTTGTATCTCATAATGGTTGCAATTATTTGCACTCTCACTCATAAAATTGTCAAGATTTTGGGGAAATTTTTTAAAATAGTGGATAAATCGACAAGTCCTTTAGAGGCAAACAGAGCAACTAAAAATTACCATTCAACAACATTGTAGTTATGAATTTGAATGCAAGTCTTCCGATTGCCGCCATTGTTGCAATAATATAATACTTGTTTCTTCATTTAATATTTTGTTATGATCCATGCCGGCATCACTTACTCTTGTATCAGACACTGCCAGCGGATTTTAAAATGAGAATTATGCATAATAAATTCCGCTGTAATATCAATTTAATATCACCTTTTATCATATATTGCTAATTTAATTCCAAAGAGTGGATTGATATTATTAATTTTGGAACTTATAAAAAGTCTAAAATAATACAACTTTCAAAGGTTACTGGTATTTCGGTAAACATTTTTTGTGTTTGATAATTTTTATGTAAAATATATATTATTTCATAAGGATACGATAATTGTACAATATATAGATTCGATTTTACTAAGATAATTTGAACTTTGAGATAATTAAAGAAGAGATAAGTTAGAGAGATGCGAAAAGTTAATAATAAATCCATAATATTAATAAATTTACATTGGGGTCACACTGACCTACCAAATTTGTTAATATGAGATGATCAATAATTATATAATAGTAGAGATATATCATGAATTACATTTTAAAATAATTTTTCCTATCATCAAGAAAACAAGCAAAAAAATTTCTCCAGAATATTGATCGGCCATAACTCTATTGTGTCCGAAGTTTCATCCGATGATCAACATCGCCTAGACGAGACCATCCGTAATTGCGAGCACATGTATTTGGGATGTTCATGAATTTGAAGAATGCGAAACTGTATATTTCCAAAAACTCGGATCCCATAACCAACGTCAATTTCTATCCAGATGGATAGATCATCGTTGCATGTAGCATAGATAGGCTCTGTGAGATTTGGGATAAGACCAACAGACAGTTCGCTGGTAAAATCTGTCAAGTTTTCTCCTAATCGGAAGTTTATGATCTCGTACCGACTGCACTTTGGTGAATGAGTTTCTTTTCGAACAAAACGGATAGCTAGATTCGAGCTACTATAAATATTTTAGAGGGCAATATGCATATTAACTTAATTAATCTAATTTATCGTATTTCAGAAATTAATTTTGATGTTGAAAGGTGGTATATATGTTATTCTCAACGTGCTAGTTTAGCTTATATAAAAAAATTTCATGGAATTCTTTTTGATAATATATTTCATGAACTACATTGTTTTTGCAGATGCTTCAGTGTATGGTTGAGTCCAAGTCACCTGTCTTTCTGTACCAGATTACCCCTTTGCATTACAAAAAAACTTTGAGTTTAGCCACGGCCAAAACCGTGGTTAAAACCATGGTTAAATTGATTTACCCACGGTTTTAGCCATGGTTTTTGAAACCGTGGTTAAATCCACCATTGTTAAAACCGTGGCTAAATTAGCCACGGTTTTTTTAAAAGCCGTGGCTATTTTAACCACGGAATAAAAAAATCGTGGCTAATTTAACCACGATTTTAATCGAAACCGTGGCTAATTTAGCCACGGTTTTAATCAAACCGTGGTTAATATTACCACGGTTATTAAAAAAACCGTGGTTAATTTATGTGATTTTCTTTAGGACACTCGAATCAATCCGGATTTAAGTTAATCGTCTTATTTCATTCCAAAGTCGTCTTATACCTTCTTGTCGTTCACAATCTTCAATATGTAAAACAACAAATCTCAATTCAATATCTATTCAAGTTCTACGATCGACAAGTAAGAAGTCGATACTATACCGGCTCAATCTTCCAAACTGACCGAAGCTGCAATCTCGCAACTCCAAGGACTTCGAATCAATCTAACAGAAGAAGTCACAAGATCAATATCGATAGCAAAACCTCATCAAACTCGGTATAATCAATTCAATAGAAACGATATCCCGAAACTCAAACTGTCGGCATAACGGCTATAAACTGATCAAACCGAAATTACAGACAGCAGAATATCAATTCCAAATACTCAAACCAATCATCTAACATCATTTCCAAGTCAAACCCAACACATCTCAAAAATCTAAGTTTCGAAAATCATTAGAAAAATCATAACAAATCTGATCGTCAATATTTCTCCGAACCGTCTTAGATATACTATCACAGCAACCTCAAGAACATTCTCTTCGAATATCAATCAATTCTAAAGACATCCAAAAATTCAAACCTCGTAGAAATAAGAGAAACTTACTTCCAAACGGAGCACTCGATGCTGTGATCGTAGATATCAACTTCAGATCAAATTCCAACGAACGGATCGAGTTAAAATCGAAATTACAAAAGCTTGGAAACTTTTCTCTTGCCTTCAATGGAGATAGGCGACTTGGAGGAGGAAGGGAGGAAATGAAGAAGACTTAGTCAAGTCTCTAAGTTATAACAAATCTCCTTTTTGCGTTTTAGTCCCTGAAAATTTCAAAATTTGCAAAATAGTCCCTGATCAATAAAAAGTCGGCTCTTAAATTCTGAAATCACTAATTATCTCAAATAAGTTCAATTAAGATAAAAACGGGGCGTTACAATTCTCCCCCCCTAAGAATAGATTTCGTCCTCGAAATCAGTAATATCAACTCATAAGAAAAAAATAAGAATCAAGAATAGAATTAAGGACTCACGTCAGATAAACAAATCCAAAAATCTCTGTCTCATATCAGATTCTGTCTCCCAAGACGCTTCTTCGACTCCGTGACGACTCCACTGAACTTTCACCAACGGAATCAATTTGGTTCTGAGCTGTTTCTCCTTTCTGTCAAGGATCTGAATCGGTCTCTCGAAATAACTCAGAGTTTCATCAAGTTCGGCTTCGTCAGGTTGAAGAACATGAGAAGGATCGGGATGGTATTTCCTCAACATAGAGACGTGAAATACGTCGTGAATACCAGATAAAGAAGGAGGAAGTGCTAATTTGTAGGATAGATCGCCTATCTTCTGCAAAATCTCATACGGACCGATGAATCTCGGTGACAACTTCCCTCTCTTCTCAAATCTAACAGTACCTCTAAACGGAGAAATCTTCAAGAATACTCGGTCTCCCTGATCTAAAGATAGAGGCCTGCGACGGATATTTGCATACTTCGCTTGTCGATCTCAATCGAATAATCTTTACCTGCTCAGCCATATCACGAATCATATCTGGTCCCAAGTCTGGGGACTCAGACATCTCATCCCAGTACAGAGGAGATCTGCACTTCTTTCCGTACAACGCTTCGAATGGTGCCATTTCTATACTCGTTTGGAAGCTGTTGTTGTACGAAAACTCAACGAGAGGCAATGAATCTTGCCATGTAGTGCCAAAGTCAAGCACAACTGCTCGTAACATATCCTCCAGAGTTTGAATCGTCCATTCTGATTGACCGTCGGTCTGAGGATGGTATGATGTACTCAAGTGCAAACGAGTACCAAGAGCCTCCTGTAGACTGTGCCAAAAATGAGAAGTAAACCGAGGATCTCGGTCTGAAACAATCGATCTCGGCACACCGTGCAATCTGACAATCTCTCTAACATACAACTCGGCAATCTGATCGTGACGATATGTCATACGATACGGAATAAAACAAGCAGACTTCGTCAAACGTCAATCACTATCCAAATGGCATCGCATCCTCGAACAGATCGGGGTAGTTTCGTGACGAAATCCATCGAGATATGATCCCACTTCCATTTCGGAACAGATAAACTGTGCAGAAGACCACCCGGCCTCTTTCTCTCGGCTTTCACCTGCTGACAGTTCAAACAATGGGATACAAACCTCGCAACGTCACTCTTCATCTTTTTCCACCAAAACTGACTCTTCAGGTCGTTATACATCTTTCGGCCTCCTGGATGAACACTGAACCGACTGCAATGTGCCTCTCGCAGAATACTCTGTCTCATCTCAACAATATCAGGCACGATAATACGATTATTCACAAATAAAACATCATCCCTGACCTGAAACTCAGACTGGTGTCCAGATCTCACTTTCTCTATCGAATTCTGAATACTCTCATCGGATTTCTGTGCTTTCTCTGATCGACACAAACAACTCTGGCTCGGCCTGGATAGCACAAACTCTGATAGGACTCCTATCTGATTCAAACTCCAATCCAGAATTGCAACAGTCGTCAATCAAACGAGACACACCGATGGTCGAAAGAGATAAAGAACAAAGCTTGCGACTCAAAGCATCGGCAGCTGCATTCGACTTCCCGGGGTAATACTTAATCTCGCAGTCAAAGTCCTTCAATAAATCTAGCCATCTCCTCTGTCTCATATTCAACTCAGACTGTGAAAACAAGTATTTAAGACTCTTATGATCCGAAAAGATCTCAAAAGACTCACCGTACAAATAGTGACGCCAGATCTTCAAGGCAAAAACAATAGCAGCGAGTTCAAGATCGTGAACTGGATAGCGAGTCTCGTGCGGTTTCAACTGTCTCGACGCATACACTATCACGTGCTTCCTATGCATAAGAATACATCCAAGACCAAAATGAGAAGCATCGCAATACACCGTAAAACCTCCAGAACCTGATGGAATAAAAAGTATCGGAGCACTAGTCAATCTCTTTTTCAACTCAATGAAACTGTTCTCACACTCTTCAGTCCAAACAAAAGGCGCGTTCTTCTGAGTCAGCTGGGTAATCGGCTTCGCAATAGAAGAGAAACTCTGGATAAATCTGCGATAGTAACCAGCTAAACCTATAAAACTTCGAATCTTAGGCACAGAAGTCGGCCTACGCCAGTTCATAACTGCCTCGATCTTGCTGGGATCGACAGAAATCCCATCTCCCGAGATAATGTGACCAAGAAAAATGACTCGGTCCAACAAAAACTTGCACTTCGACAGTTTGGCAAACAACTGTTCGGTTCTCAAAATCTGCAAAATAATCCTCAGATCCTCTGCATGATCAGCATGGCTCTTCGAATAGATCAAGATATCGTCAATGAAAATAATAACAAACTCATCTAGAAAACGCTGAAAGATTCGGTTCATCAACCCCATAAATACCGCTGGGGCGTTAGTCAAACCGAACGGCATGACAAGAAATTCAAAGTGGCCATACCTCGTTCGAAACGCAGTCTTAGGAACATCCTCTTCACGAACTCTCAGTTGATGATACCCAGACCTCAAATCTATCTTCGAATAGATACACGAACTCTGCAATTGGTCAAAAAGATCATCTATACGAGGTAAAGGATACCTGTTCTTAACCGTCGCCTGGTTCAATTGGCGGTAGTCAATGCAGAGACGCATAGAGCCATCTTTCTTTCTAACAAACAGAACAGGAGCACCCCAAGGCGATACACTAGGTCGAATGTATCCCTTGGCAATCAATTCTTCAAACTGCTCCTTCAATTCCTTCAATTCAATCGGAGCCATTCTATACGGAGCTTTAGAAATCGGCTGAGTACCTGACGTCAATTCGTTGCCAAATTAAATCTCACGAATAGGCGGTAATCCCGGAATCTCATCCGAGAACACATCAGGAAACTCTCTAACCACTGGTATATCAATCAACTCATGGCTAGACTTCAAAACATCGACCGCATAAATCAAAAATCTCTTGCCTCCTTTCTGCAACAATCTAGTCATAGACAATACATAAATCAAAGAAATTCTAGAACGAGAACCCTTACCAAAGAATCTCCACTCGTCTGACATCTCTGGTCTGAAACGGACTATCTTCTGAAAACAATCTACTGTAGCCCTGTACTTAGTCAAAACATCTATGCCAACTATGCAGTCAAAGTCAGACAAACAAAGTACAATACAGTCGAACTCGATCAAATTTCCTTCAAAACTCAATCCACAATTCCTAACAAAATTCCTCGAAACAATTCCTCCACCCAAGGTAATGGATCAAAAGTCAAGGCATGCATCAACACAAATTTCTCAGATATGAAAGAGTGAGAAGCACATGTATCTATCAAAATATTAGCAGGATAATCAAAGATCATACAATTACCTGCAATCACATTATCAGGTGCAGCCTGAGCCTGATCCTCATTCAGAGCATACACTCTCGCCTGCTGTCTAGGAGGTTGGTTCAAATTCTGGTTGCCTCCTTGACGATTCTATTGTTGAGGTTGGAAAGAGTGAACTGCATTCAATTGCTTCTGAGGCTGAGATGACTGTCGAGAAGCATTTCTACTCTGTGCTTGCTCAGAGCCCCGTTGAGGACAAAGTCTAGCATAATGCCCCGTCTGCTGACAAATATAACAATTCCCAAATATTCCCCTACATTGGTCACTGGAGTGATGACCTCCACACTTGCTACAAGAAGTACCAGAGGAACCTGAACCTTGACTGTAACTGTTCTGTTTCGAGCCACCAGAACTAGAAGAACTGCTTCCCGAGTTCTTAAACTATTTTCCTTTGGGACGAAAGTAATTCTTCTTATTACCTCCACTGCTACCACCTTCAGTCCTCGGTGGTTGATTCTGGTATTGGGACGGTTGGGCCTGAAACTGCCTCTGTTGTTGCTGAGGGGCAAACTGATTCCCTCTCTGCCTTATCAGTCCAGCTTCCGCACCCTTGGCATGATCCATTGCATCAGAAAAGTTATTTGGTCTTCCGGTATTCACCAGAACAAAGATATCAGGGTTCAGACCGTTAATAAAGTGGTCACCTTTCGCTTCCTCATTGTCAGAAATGTGTGGAGCAAACCTCAATAGACTGTCAAATTTGGTAACATAATCTTCGATACTCAAATTTCCTTGCTTCAAATTTGCGAACTCGGAATTCTTATACTTACGGTAAGAAACTGGGAAGAATCGTTTATAAAACTTAGTCTTGAACAGAATCCAGTTTATAAGCGTACCTCTGTTCTCCATGGCTTTCTTAGTTGAGGTCCACCATTTCTTAGCCACTCCGTGCAGCTGATTAATAACCAGTCTAATTTTCCGATCATCGAAATAGTCGAGAGAATCAAAAAGCTGATCTATATCATCAAACCAGCCCTCGCAATCCACGGGATTCTCCGTACCTTTCAAGATCGGTGGTCGAAAAGACTGAAACCTCTTCAGTAAGGTCTCCATAAGGGTAGCCGTGGCATCCATCTGATTCTCAACCGTATCGCCCGGGTCATTCTGAGGAGTCACTACAGGTGGAGTTTCAATCGTAGGAAAAACTGGCGGATTATTCAAGTTCAATATTCTTCGAGTACCCATCTAAAAACAAGGGATTAGGACACAGATATCTCAATCTCAAAATTTCAGTGTCCCACAACCTCTGATCTTCTAACACAATTCAAAAGATGGAAATCGGATCCAATGAATGATTAAAGTTCATATCTCAATCAATTCATGCTTTATAAATTAAATCACATAATCATGTAATTCAAATAATTCTCAATCAATAAATCATGCTCGCATCGTATTTAATAAAACAATTAAATAACTCAAACACATGCGAGAAGCCAATACAAGCAGACTAGATCTACCCCGCTCTCTTCTAAATTCAGTCCAAGATCTTATCGCTCTGATACCACTTAATGTGAGGCCTCGATTCTCATCATAATCTTAGAGTAAAGAAATTGATCAACACAATTAAACAATAAGGATTAAGACATCAAAATATATATTTTTTTAAAAAAAGAATAGTGCCCGCTCGATCGGTAAGATCTTGCCGATCGAGCGGCCAAAGAATCCTAAAGCCACTGCCCAAAAATCAGGACGACCGCTCGATCGATAAAATCTTACCGATCGAGCGAACAATAAATGTCCAGTTCTCTGACTCGGTACAGGGGTGCTCGCTCGATCGGTAAGATTCAGCCGATCGAGCGAGATGCTCTATACCAGAAAAATTCTGGTTTTTCTTCTCCAGTTCCAACTCAACTCAAACCATACAATAATAACATAAAATCCCAATCAACAAGATACAAAGGATTAGGTCTAGAGTTATACAATCCTCACAAAAAAAAAACATGCATAAAAAAAAATCCATCTAGTTCGGACTTATTCAATACAAAAAGGAGTTCGAATACATAAACGACTCCTAACATCCAAGCCTCACTCTATCCTCTCAACCATCTAGCCATGTTGCCTCTGACTCGGTCCTGCCCCATCTGTTGCCAAGTACACATTCAAACAAAGACAACAGCCGGATAATCCGGTGAGAATAATATTCCCAGTAAAAGAGACTAGCATACAATATCATATTATATATCAAAACATGATATATAATCAAATTCCACATATACCTCAAGTAATTCATTCAATTGCGGAATTAAAATGATATGCATGACTTTAAAACTTTTGGATTATCAGACTAAGATAATCAAAAGGAATTCTTCTTTCTTTCTTCGGTTTGGAATCCCGAGGTTAAAATATCCAACAATCACACTGAACTCCCCTTTCGAGGTGGATGAGGTATATTTTAATCCTCTAGACTCTAGGACATTATAGTGAGTTAATCGACACTTGTAGTAAATCGCCTACCAAGGCCACTCAACTATAATCTCCAGATCGTCTAATTAAAAATGAATAATCAATCGGTTCAATATGAATGCATATGAAATCTCATGCATTCAAATATCAATTCAATCATAAGTTTAACAAGCATATAAACATGCAATATGTGATTTCCTCTAGGACACTCGAATCAATCCGGATTCAAGTTAGTCGTACTATTTCATTCCAAAGTCGTCTTATACCTTCTTGTCGTTCACAATCTTCAATCTGTAAAACAACAAATCTCAATTCAATATCTATTCAAGTTCTACGATCGATAAGTAAGAAGTCGATACTATACCGGCTCAATCTTCCAAACTGACCGAAGCTCCAATCTCGCAACTCCAAGGACTTCGAATCAATATAACAGAAGAATTCACAAGATCAATATCGATAACAAAACCTCATCAAACTCGGTATAATCAAATCAATAGAAACGATATCCCGAAACTCAAACTGACGGCATAACGGCTATAAACTGATCAAACCGAAATTGCAGACAGCAGAATATCAATTCCAAATACTCAAACCAATCATCTAACATCATTTTCAAGTCAAACCCAACACATCTCAAAAATCTAAGTTTCGAAAATCATAAGAAAAATCATAACAAATCCGATCGTCGATATTTCTCCGAACCGTCTTAGATATACTATCACAGCAACCTCAAGAACATCCTCTCCGAATATCAATCAATTCTAAAGACATCCAAAAATTCAAACCTCGTAGAAATAAGAGAAACTTACTTCCAAACGGAGCACTCGATGTTGTGATCGCAGATATCAACTTCAGATCAAATTCCAACGGACGGATCGAGTTAAAATCACAATCACAAAAGCTTGGAAGCTTTTCTCTCGCCTTCAATGGAGATAGGCGACTTGGAGGAGGAAGGGAGGAAATGAAAAAGACTTAGTCAAGTCTCTAAGTTATAACAAATCTCCTTTTTGCGTTTAAGTCCCTGAAAATTCCAAAATTTTCAAAATAGTACCTGATCAATAAAAAGTCGTCTCTTAAATTCTAAAATCACTGATTATCTCAAATAAGTTCAATTAAGATAAAAACGGGGCGTTACAAAACCTGTCTCATTGTCATTCCTACTCGGAGCAGTCTATATTTTTAAACCAGTTCCTAGTTCCAACCATCAAAACCACATCAAATTTTTTTAATTAGAACTTTTATTCTTATATCAAGATCAAACTGGGTTGTTTGAGAAAAGATAAAAATAAAAAGACATTATTTTCGTATCTATCTATAATCTGAAAAGTTTTGAATAATTGTCGGCTATTTAAAAAAAAACGTGCACTGACTAAATTTTGAAACGTTGGATATTCGCACCTATAAATAATCAAGAAATACAAGGTTTCAGAGATCTTCATTTTGAATAATCAATCTAAAGTTATGTTTGGTTGAATTATTAATAATTCTTGTATAAATTTATCCAGTCTAATCTTAAGTTCTTCTCATCATATTATTTATCTATCTATTAATTATAATTTTACATCAATTAAATCATTAATTATTTATATTACATCAATCAAATCATTGAATTTAAATTATTATATTACCTCTTATAAATAATATTATTTATATTTTATTTATTGTTAAAAAGATAAAATGATAATTTACTATTTTTACGTAAAATTTAATCAATCAAATCAAATAAATTATAATATATCAATCAAATCAAATATTATTTTTACTATCATTTTTTATTTATTTTTTTATTACAATACATTACTTATCTATATATTATTTATCTCATCATCTATAAACATTACTTATCTATTTTTAGGCTATACAAAGAAATCATTCTCGTAAGGCTTTCAAATATATATTCAAATGTTCGATCGCTTACTCGTTTGAATATAATATTTAAATTATTAAAAATATATATAAAATGAATCTGAGTACGAGAAATCTTCAATTAATCGCATAAAACCTGAAATCCGATTTTGTAACGCCCGAAATTATTTGATTTTGATCTATTCTTAAATTAAATATTCTCGTATCAAAATCAAATAATTTCGAGCGTCACAGATTTCAAGTCGAGTTATGATCCATAAACAACCTCAACACCAAATTAGTCAACTTTCTACATTAAAAGTCCCTCAAAAAAATTCAAGTTTGTGTACAAACAAATAAGTAGATGTATGAACTTGCCCCAATCTCAACTCGAGAGTGAAAATTGAAGTATTTAATGTTGGACTAGATTAGGCTTTATGCCTAAATGGGCTTTCATTATGTGAATGAAAAATTGGTTAAGCTTTGGGCATGTTAAAGTGGATGGTTAAGAGTGGAATATGAGTATCTCACATTGGAAAAATAACTTGGCATAGGTGTGCTTATATGGTGTTACATTTTATGAAGGTGTAAGAATGATTGGTCAAGAGGCTCTCTATCACGCGCGCCTGCGCAGTATGTAGTCCTTCAAAACACACAGAATTTCGAGCCCTCAGATTCTCTGCAATTCCTGCACTCTGCTACGCTGCTGCTCTTGCATTCCTCCTCTGTCGTGATACTGTTCAGGTACATTCTCAGTTCGCCGGTGTAGTGCCTTCGTGCTAGGTTTCTACAAGGTTTCTCCGTTGTATCCTGGGAGACAGACGTCCGTGTAATCCTCAAAGCACACTCAGGAGGGGACGAATCTTTTTTAAGAAAACTATACTAGTTACAGGCCTCGGTTTGCTTATCTGTTTCCTTACTCATTCTATTTATACTTTACAGTATTTACATGCTCAATATACTATTGAATTGTTACACGATCTTACTTCGTTCTTAGTATATTGTTTCTGTTATATTCGCGTTTTGAGTTTACATATATTGAATAACAATCTTAAAACAGATTCTAGTATTCATTACGTGATTTATTTCAGAAATGGCTTCTGCTTCAAGTGAGATTACTCCGGTTGCCCCTATTGTCACGGTTCCAAATCGTGTCGTTCCTCCTATTGCCCCACGTGGTGCTGCCGTTCCTGTTCCTAACAGTCATGGAGAAAAGCCTGAGAAGTTCACTGGTGCGGACTTCAAGAGGTGGCAGCAGAAAATGCTCTTCTACTTGACGACGTTGAACCTGGCCAGATTCCACTTGGAGGATGCTCCTAAGCTCAAGGAGGGTGAGGGAGATGTTGAATCCGTCAGTGCTTTGGAGGCATGGAATCATTCTGATTTCCTATGTCGAAATTACGTACTGAACGGATTGGCAGATTCGCTCTACAATGTGTATTGCGAAAAGAAAACGACCAAAGAGCTGTGGGAATCCCTTGACAGAAAGTACAAAACCGAGGATGCGGGGGCCAAGAAGTTTCTTGTAGGCTACTTTCTGGATTTTAAGATGGTGGATTCCAAGCCAGTTATCAGCCAAGTTCAAGAGATCCAAGTGATTCTTCACGAGATTCACTCTGAGGGGATGACGTTGAGCGAATCCTTCCAAGTGGCGGCCATTGTTGAGAAGCTACCACCGGCATGAAAGGATTTCAAGAACTACTTGAAACACAAGCGAAAGGAGATGAATGTTGAAGAACTCATTGTCCGACTTCATATCGAGGAAGACAACAAGAGTTCTGAAAGACGACTGTTTTCTTCGGTTGCTGCTAAAGCAAATGTTGTCGAGCATGGACAAAGCTCGAAAAAGAAGAACTTCAATCCTTCGAACAAAAGGATTAAGATGGGACCAAAAGGAGGCATTAAGAAGAAGAAGTTTTCCGGAAAATGCTTCAACTGTGATGGTACTGGTCACAAGGCCTTTGAGTGCAAGAAGCCAAAGAAAAATCGAGAGGTGAATATGGTGGAGAACATATCCCATGAGGTTTCAAACATGAACCTATGTGTTGTCTTTTCTGAAGTAAATTTGGTTGGTTCAAACCCAAGGGAGTGGTGGATTGACACTGGTGCCACTCGCCATGTTTGCTCTGACAAAGAGATGTTTGCAAATCTTGAGGAATCCGAGAACGGGGAAATGCTGTTCATGGGGAATTCTGCATCTTCTGAAATCAAGGGACAAGGAAAAGTGATTTTGAAGATGACTTCTGGAAAAGAGCTGACTTTGAACAATGTGATGTATGTTCCAGACATCCGTAAGAACTTGGTGTCTGGATCGCTGCTTAACAAGCATGGGTTTCACATTGTGTTTGAGTCAGATAAAATTGTTTTGTCTAAGAATGGAATGTTTGTTGGGAAAGGCTATGTAAGCAATGGGTTGTTCAAACTCAATGTAATGGATATTAAGTCTGTGATCAATATGATGAAATATTCTGCTTACTTGCTTGAGTCTTCCAATTTGTGGCATGGTAGACTAGGACATGTTAATTATGATACGATTCGTAGATTAATTAACTTGAAAAATATTCCTACATTCAAAATTGATACACAACACAAATGTGAAACTTGTGTTGAGGCAAAACTAACAAGATCATCTTTTCAAACAGTTGAAGGAAAAGTGAACCCCTTGATTTGATACACTCTGATCTATGCGATTTAAAAGGAGTACAAACACGTGGTGGAAACAAATACTTCATTACTTTTATTGACGATAGCACAAAATATTGTTATGTGTATCTTCTTAAAAGTAAAGATGAAGCTATTGAAAAGTTTGTCCATTACAAAAGTGAAGTTGAAAACCAACTTAGCAAGAAAATTAAGGTGCTAAGAAGCGATCGTGGAGGTGAGTATGAATCACCATTTGCTGAGTTTTGTGCTCAACATGGTATCAGACACGAAAGAACTGCACCTTATTCTCCTCAGCAAAATGGTGTCGCAGAGCGAAAGAATCGCACTTTGAAAGAAATGATGAATGCACTGTTACTGAGTTCTGGTTTATCACAGAACATGTGGTGGGAAGCTGTTCTGACAGCTAATTACCTTTTAAATAAGATACCCCGGAAGAAACAAGATAAAAGTCCATATGAATTATGAAAAGGAAGAACACCTTCCTACCAATACTTGCGAGTGTGGGGGTGTCTTTCCAAGGTAGCCGTACCTAATCCGAAAAAGGTGAAAATTGGACCAAAAACCGTTGATTGAATTTTCATAGGATATGCACACAATAGTAGCGTCTATCGATTCCTTGTGTATGAATCTCAAAATAATAATGGAATCAAGAAATGTTTCGTTCTTTGAACATGTGTTCCCTTGCAAATCTACGGAAGAACCAAGTTCATCCAAAAGATTACATGAGACAATGGAAAAAGAACAAGAGGTTAACTACGAGGTTGAACCTAGACGTAGCAAAAGAGATAGAACTGAGAAATCATTTGGTCCGAATTTCATCACTTTCATGATGGAAAGTGAACCTCAAAGCTTCAAGGAAGCTGTGAATTCATCTGAAGGACCTCAATGGAAAGAGGCTATAAATTCCGAAATAAAATCCATTTTGCAAAATCATACGTGGGAACTAGTGGACCTTCCTCCGGGAAGCAAACCACTAGGTTATAAATGGATTTTTAAACGAAAAATGAAATCAGATGGAACAATATATAAGTATAAAGCCAGATTGGTAATCAAGGGTTACCGTCAACGTGAAGGGCTTGATTACTTTGACACTTATTCTCCAGTAATGAGAATAACTTCAATTCGAGTGATACTTGCAATTGCCGCCTTGCGGAATCCTGAAGTACACCAAATGGATGTAAAGACTGCTTTTCTAAATGGAGATTTAGAAGAAGATATTTACATGGAACAACCTGAGAGATTTTCTGCACCTTGGCAAGAAAATAAGGTTTGTAAATTGGTGGAGTCTTTGTATGGCTTAAAGCAAGCACCAAAACTGTAACACCCGGTATTTTAATACGTAAATTCGCATGCATAATTAGAAAATTTATTTATTTAAAATTTTAGATTTATGGGTTAAATTATGATGTGAAATATTTGTGCATGTTTTAAGATTTATTTTCAAGCATTTAACCCATAATTTGAGATTTTTATGATTTTTAGTATTTAAATTATTTTATCGCGTAAACGGGACCGTGGACGGACGAGATGACAACTTTCTATCCAATTTATTTCATGAGCATTTTTAGAGCCCAAAAATATTATTTTGAGTTTTTTTCCTCAAAATTTTTAGTATTTAATTTTATATAATTTTAGGAGTCCATTTTTATCCAAATTTAGCCAAAATTTTGACTTTTAATTACCTTTAAAATTCCCTAAAATAATTATTTCGGGATTTTTAAGTTAGTTATCAGATTTTAATTATTATTTAGAGTTTTTAAGTTATATATATTGTATATTTAAAACCCTTATTATTTTCATTATCCTATATTCTAATTAAATCAAAAACAAATTTTCTACCCTACATTAAAACCTTCAGCCGCCTCCAACATCTTCATCAATCCTCCTTCACGCCTCTTTATCAGAAAAATCAGCCCCATAGCCGATCAAGCTTAATTCTTGAGGATTTTTGGTCGTTCGTCGTCCCGGAATCGTCACATCGTCTTCTTCTTTTCATTATACGGTGCAAGGCATGTTTCCTTTCGAATTTTTTTTGTCATATCAGTGTTTATGCGTGTGTGTGTGTGATCATCAGATTTATTCAAGAAATTTTTTTCAAAAAAATCGAGTTGGCTTTGATTATGTGCTTTATTCATGTTTTGTGGAAGCATGCTCATATTTTTTTAGCCATGGGTGCGTCTAGCTGCTGGCCAAGGGTCCCTAGGCTGTGTGAGGGTGGTCTGGACTCGAGTGGCTCGAGTGGTTTGAGCCAAACGAGCCCAGGTAAGGGCTGGTGCAAGGATTGGTCCTTGTGCGCACAGTTTAGGGTTCACGAAAAGGGCTCGGGTTGGCTAAGGACTGGGCTGCATGGCTCGGGTTCAGGGACCAGGTTAGGACCGCCCAGATGTGGGCTACGTCTGGGAGGTGGAGCTCCGGCCAGGGGCAGCCGGAGCAGGGAGGCAGCAGCCCTAGAAGGGCTGCTGCTCGCGGCCGAGAAGAAACAAGGGAGAGGCGACGGGTTGTAGGGTTTTGGGGTGGTCCGGGTTGGGTTGTTGTGTCCGGGTCGGGTCTGGAAAGTCATGGGTTATGTTAGTTGGGTCCGGGTCCGGGTTAAGTTAGTCGGGCTCGGGTATTTTATTTTTAAGTTAATTATTAAGTTAAAGTGTTTTAATTGGGCTAATTAAATTAATGGGCTACATTTAAGTTTATTAATGGGCTTGAATAATTATTTTAAGTTAGCCTAATAATTTTTATGGGCTTGGGAGCCCATGGAAATTATTGGGCCAGTCTTTGGGCTTTTGGGCCCATTGGGCCAGAATAAAGTGTTATTGGGCCAGCAGTTCACTACAACCCATGAGAAATTGCATGTGTCCTGAATATATATTTAATTATTTTTATGCATGGTAAGTTATTTTTAATATTTATATGTTAGTATGAAATTAAATTAAATATATATGAAGGACACACATTTTATTTAAGTACATGCATTCATGAAATAATTTTATGCATGATTTAATGTTTAAGGTTGAGCAAAAGAAAATAATTTTATGTTGGAAGTTAAAATAGTGTAACAATTTAAGGGGGATTCGTCCCCATATGTGAACTATTGAAGGGCAGTTTACTGCCAATTTAAGAGGTGATTCGTCACCGCCACGTACGTTGGTTTACCACGCTGATCAGTATTTAATGTATGTATGGTTACACTATGGATATGACCTTTCGATGTTAGAAAATACTTTGCTCAACAATGTTTATGTATTATTATGATATTCAAGTTTAATTTAAGTATATGTTATGTTCATGATATTTTTAAGCATGCTCATACATGTATATGTTATGTATTAGTATTAAAGTGATTTAAATTATTTTAAACCCTTGTTATGTTAGCATGTTGGGCCTCTAGGCTCACTACACTGATATGGTGCAGGTGAGTACGTAGAGGAGGATGTAGTACCCACCGGTGGCGAGGACCTATGAGCGGACAAGCAGTAACCCCGTGACCGTTGTCTGAGTCTACGTCATGTTTTGAATATTTTTATCATGTCATACATTTTATTTATTTTCAATGGTGGATATTATTACTCATTTTATTTAAATATTTTTAGTGCATGCAAATTTTATTTATTTTGCTTATGTCAGTATTTTATTAAATGTTTGACTCAGATATTTAATTTATTAAAGGTTGCATTTTTATTTAAGTTATTTATTTTTAAATCTATTTATTCTGTGCATATATGTATGGGCATGTATGTACATATTTTTACTTAGTAAGTGAAAAAAAAAATTTATTTTTCCGCATATTTATTTATATTTAGAGAGTTAGGGTCGTTTCAGTTGGTATCAAAGCACGGTCCTTGGAGGGGTCATTACTGATATGCGAGCTCAGAAATCCACGCTATCGGTCTGTAAGTTTTAAGTGTTTATAGCATGATTTACTTTTAAGAATTTAAGTTAGCATTAATGTTAAAACACTTAGTTATGCATGGCGTTTTACGTAAAGAAATATGTGGTGGTGCAGAATGCTTCCGAGACCTATGAACAGACGTGGGGAATCTCCACCTCTACCTCCACCTCCGCAGAACCCTCTTGCAGCATTGGAGCAGGCCAATGCTAATATGATGGCAGGGATTACTGCTCTGTTGGAGCAGCAGGCTGCACGTCCTAGACTGTCCCACGAAGAGGACGTAGCTGAGCGGTTCCAGAAGAAGGGACCGAAGGAGTTCACTGGTACCACCGATCCATTGGTGGCTGAGGGGTGGATTCGCTCTTTGGAGTCCATCTTTGCATACATGGGGATTACTGACGCCGACAGGGTAAACTGTGCGACTTATATGATGAAGGGAGATGCAGCTTTTTGGTGGGAGGGTGCTGCCAGGGGAGTACATCTTTCTACATTGACTTAGGCGGAGTTTAGGCGTATCTTCTACGCCAAGTATTTCACGAAGGATGTGCGCAGTCGCATGATCCGGGAGTTTATGAGTCTCCGACAGGGGGACAGGTCAGTGGTTGAGTATGTGAGACAGTTCGAGAGGGGCTGTCATTTTGTGCCTCTGATTTCAGACAGTCCACCGGAGAAGATGAGGCAGTTTGTGGAGGGACTGAAGGCGGATATCAAGCATGACGTACGTATGATGGACGTCTCTACATATGAGGCGGCAGTTAGTAGAGCACTGAGGTCAGAGGAGGGTAGGAGAGAGATACAGCGAGAGCAGCAGGAGAATAGACAGATTCAGTCTGGATTTCAGCGACCATCTTCGCAGCCTCCTGCGAAGAAGCAGTATACTGGGCCGTCTAAGGGCCCGAACCAGCAGCAGAGGCCACAGCAGCCGAGGGGAGGGGCCCCTAATACTGGAGGTTTTCCTACTTGCCCGAAGTGTCAGAAGATGAATTCGGGACCTTGTCTTCTGGGAGCAGGAGTTTGTTTCCACTGTAGAGAGCCAGGGCACCAGATAGCTAATTGCCCGAGGAAGAAGAACACTGCTGGTAGAGTGTTCGTTATGCAGGCAGAGGAGGCAGACCCAGATACCTCCTTGATCACGGGTATATCTTACCCCTAGTATTTTATAATTTCTTCCTTTGGTTAAGAATTTCGATTTTTCTTTGTGAAATAATTTGTATTTGGGATTTTTTTATCTGCATGTTAGAATAAGAAGCATATTTTACTTGTGATTAGAATTAAGGGTTATTAGTGACTTATCTTTGGGGGAAAGTTTAGTAGTGGTATGAAATTGTTGGGATTCTTCTGCGTGCAGGGAGAATTCTAGTTGGAGGCAACTCCACGTTTGCGTTGCTAGATTCAGGGGCTACGTATTCATTTATCTCCCTCGAGTTTATCAGACGGATAGGCATCACACCTGAGATTATTGACAGTGGTTATGATGTTACTATGCCGTCAGGACAGATTATTTCTACCTCTAGTGTCATTCGAGAACTGGAGTTGGAGCTTCAGGGGCACTCCATTCGCGCAGATGTGGTGGTTTTGCCATTGAGTGGATTTGATTTGATATTGGGTGTGGACTGGTTGACAGTCAATGGAGCTTCGATTGAATTTTTTCGGAGATCAGTGTCAGTGAAACCATCAGAAGGCGACCCGTTTACCTTCCATGCATCTCAGAGCAGTGATATTCCTCAGGTGATATCTCTTATTCAGGCGAAGAAGCTGTTGAAGCGGGGTTGCCAAGGTTTTCTAGCAAGTATTGTCACGGCCTCAGGACCATCTAGCAGATCATTATCAGATATAGAGGTGGTTCGTGACTTTCCGGACGTCTTTCCGAAGGATGTTGCAGGAATTCCACCAGTGAGAGCTGTGGAGTTCAGCTTCGACTTAGTGCCAGACACCGTGCCTATCTCTAAGGCACCATACAGACTTGCTCCTATCGAGATGAAAGAGTTGAAGGAGCAGATTCAGGAGTTATTAGAGAAAGGCTTTGTTCGTCCTAGCTTTTCTCCATGAGGAGCTCCAGTATTATTTGTGAAGAAGAAGGATGGCAGTATGAGATTGTGTATCGATTATCGAGAGCTCAACAGGGTCACAGTGAAGAATAAGTACCCACTACCAAGAATAGAGGTCCTATTTGATCAGTTACAGGGAGCTTCGGTGTTCTCCAAGATCGACCTGCGATCTGGTTATCATCAGCTGCGAGTTAGAGATACAGATGTGTCCAAGACTGTTTTTCGGACACGTTATGGGCATTACGAGTTCTTAGTGATGCCATTTGGGAAGACCAATGCTCCAGCGGTTTTCATGGATCTCATGAACCGGGTTTTTCAGCCGTATCTTGACCAGTTCATCATAGTCTTCATTGATGATATCATGATCTACTCTAGGAGCATTGAGGAGCATAGGCAGCATCTACAGACAGCCTTGCAGACTTTGAGGGAGCATCGTTTGTATGCCAAGTTCAGCAAGTGCGAGTTTTGGCTTGAGTAGGTGGCATATCTTGGCCACATTATTTCGAAAGATGGGATTGCAGTGGATCAGTCAAAGGTTGAGGCAGTGCAGAAATGGGGTATTCCGAGGAATGCTTCGGAGATTCGCAGTTTCTTGGATTTTGCAAGATATTATAGGAAGTTCATCAAGGGTTTTTCCTCTATTGCAGTATCCTTGACTTCCTTAACCAAGAAGAACGCGAAGTTTATTTGGAGTTCAGACTGTCAGAGGAGCTTCGATCAGCTGAAGGAAGCACTCACTACTGCACCGGTTTTAGCGATGACAGTACCACACGAGGAGTTAGTGGTGTACACCGACGCGTCTAAGCTAGGTTTAGGCGCAGTACTTATGCAGTGTGGTAAGGTTATTGCTTATGCGTTGAGGCAGTTGAAGATTCATGAGCAGAACTACCCGACACATAACTTGGAGTTAGCAGTAGTGGTCTTCGCTTTGAAAATCTGGAGGCACTATATGTATGGCGAGAAGTGCAAAATTTTCACTGATCACAAGATCCTCAAGTACTTTTTCACTCAGAAGGAGTTGAACATGAGCCAACGGAGATGGTTGAAGTTGGTTAAGGATTACGACTGTGACATTAGCTACCATTCGGGTAAAGCTAATGTAGTGGCCGATGCTTTGAGTCGGAAGTCGTCAGTGGTATCGTGTTTGTCAGTGCAGTTACCACTGCAGAGTGAGATTCAGAGGTTTGATTTGGAGTTTTACTCGAGTGGTCATGCACAGAGCTTGTCATTGTTGATGGTGCAGCCGATTTTACGAGATCGGATCAGAGAGGGACAGTCTACTGATGAGGAGTTGCAGCGTTGGAGACAGAGAGATGAGGCCAAGGGTGGTCTTCTGTATACAGTTGTAGATGGCATTGTTCAGTACCGTGGTAGTATGTGGGTACCGAATATCGATCAGTTGAGAGCTGAGATTCTAGCAGAGGCTCACACATCTCCGTACTCCATTCACCCCAGAAGTACGAAAATGTACCGAGATTTGCAGCTATTGTATTGGTGGCCCGGGATGAAGAGAGACATCGGGAGAGTTGTGTCAGAGTGCTTGACTTGTCAGCAGGTCAAGGCTGAGCATCAGCGTCCAGCAGGACTTCTTAGACCTCTTCCTATTCCGGAATGAAAATGAGAGAACATTACGATGGACTTTGTAGTTGGTTTACCGAGGAGTGCCAGAGGTTGCACAGCTATTTGGGTGATCGTGGATAGACTCACCAAGTCAGCTCATTTCTTACCGGTGAGGACTACTTACTCGTTGACACAGTATGCAGAGCTTTACATCAAGGAGATTGTTAGACTGCATGGCATACCATTGTCGATAGTATCAGACAGAGATCCGAGATTTACGTCTGCGTTTTGGAAGAGTTTGCACACTGCATTGGGGACTAGACTTTTGTTCAGTACAGCGTTCCATCCCCAGACAGATGGTCAGTCTGAGAGAGTGATCCAGGTTCTCGGGGATCTACTGAGAGCTTGTGTCATCGACTTTCAGGGCTCGTGGGAGTCTAGACTGCCATTAGTGGAGTTTACCTATAACAACAGTTTTCAGTCGTCTATAGGTATGGCTCCTTATGCAGCATTGTACGGGAGGAGGTGCAGATCTCCTGTGCATAGGGATGAGGTTGGTGAGAGGATTTTACTTGGTCCTGAGATCGTGCAGCAGACAGCTGACATTGTGACTCAGATTCGGGATCGAATGAGGACTGCTCAGAGTCGTCAGAAGAGTTACGCAGATACTCGACGACGAGATTTGGAGTTCGCAGTAGGTGATCACGTGTTTCTGAGAGTGTCACCTATGAAGGGAGTAGTGCGATTTGGCCGGAGAGGCAAGCTTAACCCTATATATATAGGGCCATTCGAGATCTTGGAGAGAGTTGGCACGTTGGCCTACCGTTTAGCTCTACCACCAGGGCTAGCGGCAGTGCACAATGTATTCCATGTATCCATGCTTCGGAGATACATCTCGAACCCGTCACATGTGTTGGATTTTGAGCCTCTTCAGTTGACACCGGAGTTAGCATTTGAGGAGAGGCCTATACGGATCTTGGCTAGGGAGGAGCGCAGATTGAGGACGCGGGTCATATCGATGGTCAGAGTCCAGTGGCTGAATCATTTGGAGGAGAAAGCTACTTGGGAGACCGAGGCAGACATGAGGACTCGCTACCCGGAGTTGTTCGGGTAAGTACTTTAATTTCGAGGACGAAATCCAATTTAAGGGGGGGAGAATTGTAACAACCGGTATTTTAATACGTAAATTCGCATGCATAATTAGGAAATTTATTTATTTAAAATTTTAGATTTATGGGTTAAATTATGATGTGAATTATATGTGCATGTTTTAAGATTTATTTTCAAGCATTTAACCCATAATTTGAGATTTTTATGATTTTTAGTATTTAAATTATTTTATCGCGTAGACGGGACCGTGGACGGACGAGATGACAACTTTCTATCCAATTTATTTCATGAGAATTTTTAGAGCCCAAAAATATTATTTTGAGTTTTATTTCCTCAAAATTTTCAGTATTTAATTTTATATAATTTTAGGAGTCCATTTTTATCCAAATTTAGCCAAAATATTGACTTTTAATTACCTTTAAAATTCCCTAAAATAATTATTTCGGGATTTTTAAGTTAGTTATCAGATTTTACTTATTATTTAGAGTTTTTAAGTTATATATATTGTATATTTAAAACCCTTATTAATATTTTCATTACCCTATATTCTAATTAAATCAAAAACAAATTTTCTACCCTACATTAAAACCTTCAGCCGCCTCCAACATCTTCATCAACCTTACTCACGCCTCTTTATCAGAAAAATCAGCCCCATAGCCGATCGAGCTTAATTCTTGAGGATTTTTGGTCGTTCGTCGTCCCGGAATCGTCATATACGTCTTCTTCTTTTCATTCTACGGTGCAAGGCATGTTTCCTTTCGAATTTTTTTCGCCATATCAGTGTTTATGCGTGTGTGTGTGTGATCATCAGATTTATTCAAGAAATATTTTCAGAAAAATCGAGTTGGCTTTGATTATGTGCTTTATTCATGTTTTGTGGAAGCATGCTCACGTTTTTTTAGCCATGGGTGCGTCTAGCTGCTGGCCAAGGGTCCCTAGGCTGTGTGAGGGTGGTCTGGACTCGAGTGGCTCGAGTGGTTCGAGCCAAACGAGCCCAGGTAAGGGCTGGTGCAAGGATTGGTCCTTGTGCGCATAGTTTAGGGTTCACGAAAAGGGCTCGGGTTGGCTAGGGACTGGGCTGCATGGCTCGGGTTCAGGGACCAGGTTAGGACCGCCCAGATGTGGGCTACGTCTGGGCGGCGGAGCTCTGGCCAGGGGCAGCCGGAGCAGGGCACGCGGCCGAGAAGAAACAAGGGAGGGGCGACGGGTTGTAGGGTTTTGGGGTGGTCCGGGTTGGGTTGTTGTGTCCGGGTCGGGTCTGGAAAGTCATGGGTTATGTTAGTTGGGTCCGGGTCCGGGTTAAGTTAGGCGAGCTCGGGTATTTTATTTTTAAGTTAATTATTAAGTTAAAGTGTTTTAATTGGGTTAATTAAATTAATGGGCTACATTTAAGTTTATTAATGGGCTTGAATAATTATTTTAAGTTAGCCTAATAATTTTTATGGGCTTGGGAGCCCATGGAAATTATTGGGCCAGTCTTTGGGCTTTTGGGCCCATTGGGCCAGAATAAAGTGTTATTGGGCCAGCAGTTCAGTACAACTCATGAGAAATTGCATGTGTCCTGAATATATATTTAATTATTTTTATGCATGGAAGTTATTTTTAATATTTATATGTTAGTATGAAATTAAATTAAATATATATGAAGGACACACATTTTATTTAAGTACATGCATTCATGAAATAATTTTTATGCATGATTTAATGTTTAAGGTTGAGCAAAAGAAAATAATTTTATGTTGGAAGTTGAAGTAGTGTAACAATTTAAGGGGGATTCGTCCCCATATGTGAACTATTGAAGGGCAGTTTACTCCCAATTTAAGAGGTGATTCGTCACCGCCACGTACGTTGGTTTACCACGCTGATCAGTATTTAATGTATGTATGGATACGACCTTTCGATGTTAGAAAATACTTTGCTCAACAATATTTATGTATTATTATGATATTCAAGTTTAATTTAAGTTTATGTTATGTTCATGATATTTTTAAGCATGCTCATACATGTATATGTTATGTATTAGTATTAAAGTGATTTAAATTATTTTAAACCATTGTTATGTTAGCATGTTGGGTCTCTAGGCTCACTACACTGATATGGTGCAGGTGAGTACGTAGAGGAGGATGTAGTACCCACCGGCGGCGAGGACCTATGAGTGGACAAGCAGTAACCCTGTGACCATTGTCTGAGTCTACGTCATGTTTTGAATATTTTTATCATGTCATGCATTTTATTTATTTTCAGTGGTGGATATTATTACTCATTTTATTTAAATATTTTCAGTGTATGCAAATTTTATTTATTTTGCTTATGTCAGTATTTTATTAAATGTTTGACTCACATATTTAATTTATTAAAGGTTGCATTTTTATTTAAGTTATTTATTTTTAAATCTATTTATTCTGTGCATATATGTATGGGCATGTATGTACATATTTTTACTTAGTAAGTGAAAAAAAAAATTTATTTTTTCGCATATTTATTTATATTTAGAGAGTTAGGGTCGTTTCAAAAACAATGACACGAAAAATTTGACAAAGCCATGCTAGAAAGTGGATTTAAAGTCAATAAGTGTGAAAAATGTGTATACGTAAAGAACACTGAAAGTGGCTACGTCATTTTGTGTCTTTACGTAGATGACATGCTTATCATCGGAAGCAATGATAAAATGATCAAATCCACTAAGAAACTGCTGAACTCAAAATTTGACATGAAGGATTTTGGATTAGCCGATGTCATCCTTGGAATTAAAATCCATAGAACATCAGAAGGGATGGTTCTAAGTCAATCACATTATGTGAAAAAAATACTTGAGAAATTCAATAAGGATGACTCTGCATTGGCTAGAACCCCGATAGATCCAAGTCAACATCTATCGAAGAATCGGGGTGAGAGTATCTCCCAACTAGAATACTCTCGAGTCATTGGTAGTCTGATGTACTTAATGAGTTGTACACGACCAAACATAGCCTATGCAGTAATCAAATTGAGTAGATTCACGAGTAATCCAGGAACTGAACACTGGAAAGCAATTATCATATTGCTAAGGTATTTAAGATACACTCGTGATCATGGGCTGCACTATACTAGATATCCTGCTGTTATTGAAGGATACAGTGATGCAAACTGGATATCTGATATGAAAGACTCAAAATCTACAAGTGGATTTGTATTCACTTTAGGAGGTGCAGCAATAGCTTGGAAATATTCTAAACAAACTGTAATAGCCAGATCCACGATGGAATCTGAGTTTATTGCACTTGATAAGTGTGCTGAGGAAGCTGAATGATTGCGTCTATTTTTAGAAGATGTTCCAGGATGGGTGAAACCTGTACCGGCTATTTGCATTCATTGTGATAGCCAATCTGCGATCGGAAGGGCACAAAGCAAGATGTATAATGGAAAGTCTAGACATATACGTCGTAGACACAACACCATTAGACAACTATTCTCAACTGGAGTTATCTCTATTGACTATGTAAAGTCAAATGATAATATAGCGGATCCGTTAACCAAAGGGTTAAACAGAGAGTTAGTTGAAAAATCTTCAAAAGGAATGGGACTGAAGCCAATGGAATAAATCGGTGCGAAGGAAAACCTAACCTATGCTGACTGGAGATCCCAAGAACTAGGTTCAATGGGACAACCTAATCGCACTGGTTTGGTAGATCACTGTGGGGGTTATCCCTAGTCTATTCCTATTGCAAACAGTGAATATTGAGGATAAGCTTATTGCTTTTAATTATTCTGATGAAATTCAACATAGAATTACCTATGTGAGAGAGAAGTGGGGCCGCTTTGAAGGAATTGCAAGGTTCAATTCTAGACCCTCTTACAGAACCAGGCGTGTGTTCATGGCCAAAACGAACACAATCATGAGAACTGAATTGTATCAGGGAGAGTTCTGTGTGAAGTATATCTCAATTTACATGAACGGATGTACAGTTCAAAGACATCGCGTCTACTGTCAACCAGTGAATTATTATACTTTCACAAGGGAAGGTTCAAAGGTTAATGCCTACCTATCCTATGCAGGATTCAACTGTTGACCTTTATCACGACTATCTTCGTTTATCTTTCAATTTCCATTCATGTGGGAGATTGTTGGACTACATTCGGCTTTATGCCTAAATGGGCTTTCATTATGTGAATGAAAAATTGGTTAAGCTTTGAGCTTGTTAAAGTGGATGGTTAAGAGTGGAATATGAGTATCCCACAATGAAAAAATAACTTGGCATAGGTGTGCTTATATGGTGTTACATTTTATGAAGGTGTAAGAATGATTGGTCAAGAGGCTCTCTCTCACGCGCGCCTGCGCAGGGGGGGTGCAAATCAAGGGCCCGATTTGCACTGGAAAAGGTTTGACTTGTGTGCAAGCGTATGAGCGCGACCTGAGTGCGTCGAATGTCGGACTGATCAAGGCAAAATCGCCTACCCAGTGTTGGCCACCTTTTGCTATTTTATTTTCGATTTTTAACCTTCCACATGCCCTGAAAAGATTCTGGATGAGACCCTTCAGCTGGATGTCTGTTGGTGCTTCAGATGCCAGACTTTTGGTGTTTCATCTGCCAACCTTTGGCCTTCCATCTGCCCAGCCTGTGACTGTCCGTCTAGACAGTGTGCCCCTATAAATAGAGGCAGTATGTAGTCATTCAGAACACACAGAATTTCGAGCCCTCAGATTCTCTGCAATTCCTGCACTCTGCTACGCTGTTGCTCTAGCATTCCTCCTCTGTCGTGATACTGTTCAGGTACATTCTCAGTTCGTCGGTGTAGTGCCCTCGTGCTAGGTTTCTATAAGGTTTCTCCGTTGTATCCTAGGAGACAGACGTCCGTGTAATCCTCAAAGCACACTCAGGAGGGGACGAATCTGTTAAGGAAACTGTACTAGTTACAGGCCTCGGTTTGCTTATCTGTTTCCTTACTCATTCTGTTTATACTTTACAGTATTTACATGCTCAATATACTACTGAATTGTTATACGATCTTACTTCGTTCTTAGTATATTGTTTCTGTTATATTCGCGTTTTGAGTTTACATATATTGAATAACATTTAAACCCCAAACTAAAAATGAAAATAAGGCAAACCACGTCGTAGAAAACTTGATTAGTTATTCTTGTAAAACCTTGGAAGTCCAATCGTAATTGATTTCAGTTTCAATATATAAAAGACAAGGTTCGCTTAAAGAAAATTACACATAATATAAATTATAAAGCTGATGATTAAACACATGTAGTGCAGACAAGATCAGAACACAGGGCCAGCAGCGAGAATCTCATCAGTCAGCTTACCATCTTTCCCAATCTTGTGATTCACAAACACTTCGAAGTTGTTCTTGAAAAGGCCACCCAACTTCAGCAGTGTTTCCTTGTAAGCCTTCTTATCTGGCCACTGCATCCAAAATATACACATTGCAATTGTAAAAAATACATCATCTATGCAAACCACTAGTCCTCCTAGGTAATGTGTATATATATAGATATATATGTGTGTGTGTGGAGTCTTGCAGATGCATAGGCAGGGAAGGAAAGAAAGCAATTTTTGGAGACATACAGTATTCATCGGTTCCAAGATTTCTGAAGGCACGCCCTCGATTTCAGTTGGGATCTCTAGCCCAAACACTTCTGTCTTCTCGTACTTTGCCTTCAACAGGCTGCCGGAGTGTATGGCATCAATGATTTTTCGTGTGTATGCTAACTTGATACGACTCCCAGATCCATAACTAACAAGGGGGGATACAGTTCATCAGTTGAATTTCGAACCATTGTACTGGTCAATTTCAGACGAAAGTATCCAGTGCTAGCTAGGAGTTTCATACCTTCCACCGGACCAGCCAGTATTAACAAGCCACCCTGTTGCACCATGCTTCTGCATCTTTGAAGAAAGCATGGCTGCATATTTGGTGGGATGCAACATGATAAATGCAGCCCCGAAGCAAGCTGAGAATGTCGCTTGCGGCTCCTTAACTCCCTCTTCTGTCCCAGCAACCTGCAGTCAAATTTGATTTTCCCTTTATGTATAACTTGGTTCGCTAAAAAATAAGAGCAGCAAATTAGTTTGACGATGGTCTTCGTACCAGGGCAGTGTATCCACTGATGAAATGGTACATAGTCTGTGCAAGACTTAGCTTGCTCACTGGTGGGAGCACGCCAAATGCATCGCATGCCAGGAGAATGACGTTCTTAGGATGTGAGGCAACACATGGGAGTTGGGCATTTGGAATATACTCAATTGGATATGCTGCCCGAGTGTTTTCTGCGGCAAGGGAAGGAAAAATGGTTAGAAAAATATAGCACTATACGAGGTACCATTCTGTGAATGCATAAAAAACCCAATGAAAAACCAACCTGTCACAGATTTTTCACTATAATCCACTTCTCTCGTGTGCTCATCAAATACCACATTCTCCAATACTGCCATTTACAAAAGATGATTTAGATAAACGATCTATTGCAGTTTAATGCAATAATGCTGAACCATTCCAATTTTTTGAACAGTAAATGTTGAATATGGAATGAAGAAATAGGATAGTACCAGTTCCAAATCTGATAGCATTCCAAATATCAGGTTCCTTCTCCTTTGACAGATCAATGCACTTCGCATAGCAGCCACCTTCAATATTTGACACCCCGTTATCGCTCCAGCAGTGTTCATCATCTCCAATTAAGTATCGATTGTGGTCAGTTGACAGTGTAGTTTTCCCAGTGCCTAAAATATCCCAAAAGGGAAAGAAAAAGAAAAGAAGCAGTTGGGAGTCAATAAATGCTGATGAGTTCTTAAGCAAAGCACATCCATCAATTTCATTTAGAAACTTAAAGCACTGAGAAAGGTGAGAGGGCACATATCGATTGTCGGGGGATGGCCCCTCATCGGATTGGTGATCCGGTGACACTTTACCTGACAAACCAAAGAAGAGGGCAACATCTCCATCTTTGCCCATATTGCAGCCAGAATGTAGGGAGAGGATTTGACGCAAAGGCATGAGATAGTGCATCACACTGAATAGACCTTTCTTCATCTCCCCGGCGTACTGGGTGCCGAGGATGACCATTTCCCTTCTACCAAGGTTTAAATCTATGCTAGTGGAAGATGTCATGTAGTGTGTATAACGATTACAAGGGAACTGTCCGGCATTGTAAATAGTGAAGTCCGGAGTACCGAAATTCTCCAGCTCTTCAGGAGTGGGTCGGATACACCTGTCACCCACCCAGTTATCCACACGTACAAATAACTAATACACCATTTTTTATTGTGGCACCTTTCTATAGCTCCAAGCCCTATGCAACTATCTTAATTCTTCCAAGTAACATTATCAAGGACTACACCATCAAATTGAGGAATCATATTTGCCAACAACAAAAATAACTTATCTGGTAGGGATTACGGCACATAGATGATAGAACTGCAAACAAGAACCGCACGTAAACTGTTAAATACAAATTGCATTTACTTACATGTTATGCATGAACAAGGAATGATAAGCCCTGGCTGAAACTATCCTGACTTTGATACGGTTTTCAGGATCCCAATTTAGGAATTGATCATTGACAAAGACCTGAAAATCAATGATTATCCAATGTTTCATCACCAATGATTCCTAAGAAGTTAAATATCACAAGAAGGCGGCAAACATTCTCTTCCACACTTAATATAGAGTTTTTCGCTTCATTGATAAGTAAATAAAGTTAACTTGGATAGAAAAAGTACCCTCTTTCCATCTTTTATTTCTTTGAGGGCTAGAGAGGGGAAGATAGTTATATTCCTTATGGATGAATATCATTATTTGTCAAGTTGGGAAAGTATCATTTTAACCAATATCTTTGGAGGGACCTGTTACTCCAAAGATACCGTGCCTTGTTTATGTTGGAAAAATGCCATCAAGAAATAGTTGATAGTTCACTGGCAATACACTACTGGCCGGATACATACAAGCACTATGAACAAAGACTAGACATGACCACCATAATTTCACCTTTTCCAGAGAATTCAAGTAATCTACAGCTCTTTCTCTGTTAACCATGAATGTGTGCTCATCCATTTCAATGTTAGGCGATCCCCTGAACACAAAGCAGATAACTTGATCAGCAATAGCAAAACATTAACTGGGCAAAACCATGTAATTTTCTGTTTAAACGCGAGAGGTACGTACTTTCCCCACCAAAGAACATCCTCAGTAGACTCATCCCTGACGACACGTTTGTCCTTGGGAGAGCGGCCGGTCTTAGCCCCAGAAAGGGTTGCCAAAGCACCACTAGATGTAATGAAAGACCCCTTCTCATATTTTATGGCTTGTTCATATAGCTCTGGATTTTAAAAAAAAACAAAACAAAAAAGGTTAATCACACAAATTTCAAAAAGTAAATCAATCAAACTTTCGATACTCCGTAATCCATGAGGTATGTAAAACCTCTGTTTTCTAAAACTCGATTGATCTCCAACCTCACAAGCTCATTTTCAATCTAATAAGATTTTAATACTCTAATTTTCTTCTCTTTTTATTGAAAACAAATACTCTGTTTCAAAACTAAAAGCAAAAGAACCTTGAATAGTTAAGAACCACATCAATCTTCCAAACTTTTATACAACACACTATTGAAAACCCTTCAAAAACTATTTCCCAAAACTTTCAACTGGCAAGCAATTGAAAACGGGACCAAATGCCCCTTACCTGCAGGAGAAAGGTTGTAGAGGACATGAGTGAATTTCAGAGAGCTGTCACTGACATCAATGGTGGGGGTAAAATAGGGGTGGCTCACATGAGAAACGCGTGGGGTCTCCGATTGCCTAGCAGGATCTCCTTTCACCACCTTTGGTCCAGTCTCTCGGGTCAGCGATGCTAGCGAAGCACTAATTACAATATACCAACAATCAAACTATTTCATGATTTTGTTGACTTTGGCAAAAAAACAAAAAAAGTTAACTTTAAGATAAACTCGCAAAAGATGAACATCGAGATAAAATATTACCATGACACTACATATAAAAACGTTAAAATAAAGATTTCTGACTTTCTCAAGCTATTTTTAAAAAAAGATGTTGACTTTTCCAATCGGCAGCTTGTATCTCCTTTTTATTTTAGAGTGAAATCTTTTCTCAAGTTTTTAGACAAAAAGTTTCGTAGCATGTGCCATTCAGACAAATACATGGAACATATGACAACAGATCTGAACTACTAAACCCAGATATATTTAATTTTTAAGTGAAAAATCCAATTATGCATATCGATTATTTCTTTTTTCCATTTTCTTTGACTTGCATATCAACAGTTTTTAAGAAATTTAAATTTAAATTAAATAAAGAGAAATAATTTAGTCGTTCCTTGTTATTAATTTATAGCTCCTTTCCATGCACTGACTCGCGATCCACTAGCGGCATGGCAACTGGCAACTTTATTCGCATACACGTTCTCTCTTTAAACCTCGTCGGAAAGTCTCTTCCATTGAATTTTATAAATCCAACACATAATATATGAAATTATCACATCCTACACGTTTTCTATCATTTTTACATTATTCACCGGCTCTAATCTTTTACTCCAGTTAAAATTCGTATCAGGAAGTAACGCAGGTAAAGAGTTCATATGAAAAGAATCAAATAAATAACATAATCGGTTGGACATAATGACGGAGAAATTTAAAATCAATATTAACCCAAATAATCTCCATAGCAAATGATCATTTCAAAATTTTGGCAACGCTATTATTTATTTATTTATTTAGATTTTAAAAAGTCTCAATAAATTCTCTCACATCCAAGGAACATCATAAGGAAAAGATCAGGATATTAATTCCCAAATCAAGGAAAAAACGGAAAGTCTTTAAATTTTGCCTAATCAATTGTACCTGATTGACTGAAGTTGCTGCTTGCGGCGTTCATCTTCCGACGGAGCAAATGGTGCTTGGGCCCCAACATTGATGGGCGTGGTCGGAGCCGATTTCTTTCTCTGAAGAGAATGAAGCTCGTCTATCGTCTGAGCTTTCACCGGCGTCGTACTGTCGTCATGGCATATGCCCTCGGCTCTCTTCTCCGTATGAATCTTCGGCAGCCCGTTCCGGCCGGCGCCGCCCTTGCTCAAAGTCACGCGTCCAGCACCGTTCGCAGCCATTGCTTCTCGCTGCATTAATTAACATAGATACAAAAGTAAAGTTAGTATATTGGATGTGAAACAATGATTTTGAAAAGAAAATGATAAAAAGATATCAAATACACCTTCAAACGGCAGGATTTGGAGGAAACTGAATTCTGGAAGCTAATGAAAAAAGGGAGATGAACTTGATTGCTCGACCATTACACAGGCAAGTGTGTGTGTGAAGAAATGAAGGAGAAGGTGATGAGGAAATTGAGTGTGCCCATGGGTCCAATTTATAACCTCGAAGTTGAACCCTTTTGAGACTAACCATGGTTAGATTCAACCATATCTGGTTAAGTTCTAACCATACCTATTAATTGGCGTAAATCTGGGGATATTTTCAGTGAACCGGGCGCAGGGATATATATATATTATCTGAATATATATTTAATATTGATTTCACATAACTCATCTCACATCAAGTTCTCAAATATGATATGAGATTTTGAATTTGAGATTCAATTATAACAAAAATCTCTTCTCCAAACTCAAAAAAAATTTCCGATCAGATTGTTTGGGGATCAGCCTTTATATCATTCTTTTATTTATATTCATAAATTAATGAAAGATGACAAAATCGTAATTCATCATTTTATCTCGAATATAATCGATAATATTATTATGTATTCAATTTTATTTAACTTCCTGCTCAAATATTTTTAATAATCATAATATTATTAATCTATACAATCTTATCTATCAAACCAAATAGATTATGAAAATATATTTATTTACAAAATTAATAGTTTATTATTTTGTAATTATACCTAATGTAAAAGTATCATATAAGATTTAAATAATCTAAATAAATAAATTGGAATCGATTTATGCGAGATTTCTTAGACAAATAATAGATTGAAATAATTTATTATATAAATAGTTACTATTGTAAAAGAAGCTAATGATGTTTTTATTCCTCCGACTGATTTTACTTTGATACTCTCTGATTTAAACTATTCTGAATTATTCGAGTGTTATGATCTCATTAAGTCCAAAGTTATATTTTTGAAAATTTTGTTTAAAAAAAATAAGAAGTGTTTTTTAAAAATTTCTCTTAACACTAATTAAAACGCAGATGCTTATTACTTATACTAAATAATGAGTTGATTTTATCACATTAAGGGTTACACCTATTTAAATTATTGTTTGGCCGTTGAGCCATGAGTTCATAGATCATCTTACGTTTTTTGAAATCGTGTTAAATGTTTATATAAATTGTAATTATTTCCGAATTTTGTTTGAATATATATTACTTTAAAGTTTGGACTTTTATTACAATATGATTTACTATGGGTCATTACAATTTATTTAAATATTATCTCAGGATAAAAGACTAAGAAATCATATTCATTGACCATGTAATTACTCGCTTTTTTAATATATAGTATTGCATTAAAAAAAAGAACGTTATATTTGTCAACTCTAAAATAAAATTCTACTTGTATGCCTGGCTTGTGTGGCGAATAATTATTGAACAGTTGAATATATAAGAAGATATATTATTGTATTTATTTTGTATGAGCAAGTCACACCGAGCCACACGTACATCTCTATCCATCCACTTTACGAGTGACAAATTGACAATGGACTCAAAAGGCTGGATCGCAAAAAATGAGCTACAAGTTGCCACCAAAATAGGGATTCCAGGATCCCGATGTTTTTCATGGCAAAAGATTCTGAAAACGAGGGAATTACATTAATGTTTGATTTTAATCTAGTTTACCGGAGAAGATCAATGTTTCTAAAATTTGACTTTCGATGTATTTTTATTGATATTTCGTAATAATAAACAATTGCGTGTTATAGGTATCGTTTGGTAAATAAAATATCTTATATAGTGTAATTAATTGTCGAAGTTTGACATATAAATTAAGTGTGGATTATTTCAAACAATAATTATTTTATGATTCGTGCCAAAAAAATATATATATTATAGAACATAAAAATATATCCGAAGCACAATTTTTTTTTCGGTTGAAATAAAAAATTCTGGATGATGCAAAGAAAAGTTATTTATAACCTTTTATGGGATAAATAATTTGTTCCGGAGCAAACTTTTCATTTTCGTATGAAATAAAAAAAAATTCTGGATAATAAAAATCATTTAGTCAAAAATCCAACTAAATTTGTCCATGTGTTTAGTTTCATTCGTATTAAATCTTAATTTTGAGACGAAAAACTCTTCTACTTATTTTTATAATAAAATAAAATAAAATAGATTGTAAGCTGATGCTGTCTTTTTCTAACACGCGTTCGTTAAAAGCATGAATTCTATTCAGTATAATACATGTCATTATCTTTAATTCGTCATTAATATTTATTGGCCAAATTAATTATTATAATTATTATGATGGTATTGCGATAAGGTCCACTTCCGCTTATTGTTCGAGCGAATCCGGAGGAAAATAACGCCGAAATACAGCGGCCACGTCACGCCTTCCGGGCTGGATTGTTCCGATGTTTAAGCATCGTTATCCTTTCCACAATTCCAAATCATTTTTTTTATTTTTAAATAAATAAAAAACAAAAACAAAAACAAAAACAAAAACTCGGTGTTGGTCGGCCCCGATATATCGTCATATAACATCGATACAAAATATATATAATTATATTTTTTCTTATAATAAACGCTGTTGGTCGTTTTATTTTAAATTTTTTTTTGCAGAAATTTCTTTTTTTTATCTTGTGTGTTTAATTACAATTTAATTATCTTTACTTTTTCGACCATTTTTTATGGGAGATCTTATTTTAGATGATTTTGTAATACTAGTGAACAATCCATACAAATACTCATGAAATTACATTAATATTATTACTTATACGTGCCGTTTGGTTTGAAGATAGGATAATAATACAGAGATAAGTAATATAATGTAATAATAAATAAATAAAAAATGATAGGTAATATAGTATTTGGTTTGATTGATAGATTATAATTTATTTGATTTGATTGACTAAATTTTATATAAAAATGATAAATTACAATTTTGTCTTTTAATAATTAATAAAATATGAATAATATTATTTATAAAGAGTAATATAATCATTTAAATTCAATGATTTGATTGATGTAATTAATGATTTGATTGATGTAAAATAAATAATTAATAGATGAAATTCGACAAAAAGAACATGAGATTGGATACGATAAGTTATACATAGTAACTGTCCGTTTGAGGACACCATCTTTTGTTCCAGTTTTACCCTTCCTTCATTTACCATTAAATTAGGCTTTTTCTAAAAAAATTAATTTGTATTTAATGTTCATATTTGGCTTGCATTCTATTTTATTCACTTGCTATATAATATAAACTGCATTATCGAGAAAGATCGAAACAATTATATTCCGATTATTTTGCAACCAGATGAATTTTAAATTGCTTTTTTTAAAAAAAATTCATACATTATTTTTTTTTATTGTTGAGTAGATATCACACATAATATTATTATAATAAAAATTTCATCGTATGATTCGTATCATATTAAAATATATATTAAAGTTTAATCATTTCACACACATAACGCCTGTGCCCAGTCGCTAGTATATATTAAACGTTGTTTATGCACCTTTTGGTATGCAGGGCTATAAGTAGAAGTCGATAAAAATCAATCAACTCGATATTATTTTACCAAATTCGTATAATTTGCCCTATAATTAATCAGGCGCAAAAATTAATTATATATAGTAATTTTTTTTCAATCATTTTGCTCATCCATCTCCTATACAACTTTTCTTTTTGAAAAATAAAAAAGAAAAGAAAGGGAAATTAACAAAATTCTTGAGTATATATTGTTGGTTCGTTATAACCAAGCTTGTTTTTACATTAAAAAAAACAAATAATATCAAGAGTCGGTCCCTCACGCTAGGCTAACCAACTTTAGTGCAATCATATTTTTTTATATTTGGTGCTTCTTTTATTTAAAATAGAATACGAGAAAAAAAAATATCGTGATTTGACTTGACAAAATAATTATTTTAATTCCTATTAAGTTTGTATACCATAGAACTGTTTATCCAAATAAGATTGTGGACAAAAGCTACTTCACACTAAAATTTATAAATGCAATATGCATGTATGATGTACCACGTGCTAGCACAAAAAAGAAACAATAATTCCGAGCTAAATTGCTGAGTAGGTCTTATAAATTTTTTATTTTATTTTTGAAATAAGCTAAATAGGACTATTCCGTGTACGTTTGTTCGACTTAAAATAAAATTTCATGATTAAGTTTGATTTTTCAAAACGAAATACAAAAAAACAAAAAATTCAAGTGGTACGTTTGTTCGATTGATCCAGAAAATTATTTCAATATTGGTCTTTTCCGTGTTTGTATATGTAAGTATGGTTAAAAAAAGATAAACATTCTTTCTTTCTTTTCTTTTTTTTTTTTGATGGCTAAACATTCTTTTTTAGAACACAATAACTTTAAATTCTGAACATTTTGAACAGAATGTGTTTGGTTGTTTTATTTATAAATAAAATCCAGTAAATCACAATATGTTAGTTAATTTACGTGATATTTTCAATTATCGTTTAGATTAAAAATTATTTTCCCTAGCATCTGAGCATACAATACTACTTTTCTCTCTCTGTCTCCTCCACTTACATGTGTTGAGCCCGCTAGCCTATACGTTTATTTGATCCAATTATTTTAGAAACTGACATCTAAAATAGAGATAAAATTAATGTGAAATCGTTTCATTAATCAATTTTATGAGATGGTTCGATTGATCACATCACGAAGTAATAGTTTTTATGCTCAATGAATTATCTTTCATTACAAATATTTTATTTTCTTGTTTGTCATGTCAATACAAAATTTGTATAATATATGTTGATTTAAATGAAAATATTCGATAAAAAAATATCATTTTGTACGCTGTTTATGCACATATAATCTTTGTGTTTCATGCATGAGTTATTATTATATATAAATATTATGCTCCTGAAACGCGTGATTGTCGACAATTAGTATATTAAGGGAGTGTTTGCAATTTCTAAAAATTTGTGATTATGGATTTTTTTCTCAACAAATTTGTGAAGAAAAAAAAAATCAACAATCACTTATTTTTAAAGATTGTAAACACTGTCTAATTAAGAATAATCTCGGCATCAAGTCACCGATCATTGTGACAATATATTTAAGTAATCTCAATGTCAAAGTTAAATAATTTCGTTTCATATATATAAATTGAGTATAGTATTCTTACATATATAGTAGCTAATATAAGTATAAATTATAAAAATGCTAATAAATTTATAAAAGTCTGCACTCGACTATTAGTTTTCGCTCTTACCTAGACTTTCAATTTGTAAAAAAAATCTTCATAATCACTTATTTTTAGAGGTTGTAAACGCTACCTAAATATAAGTATAAATTATAAAAATGCTAATAAATTTATAAAAGTCAGCACTCGACTATTAGTTTTCGCTCTTACCTAGACTTTCATGCACTGATCAAATTGAAGCCAAAATTTATTAGGGGGACCGGTGTTTGAAATCGGATCTCGTTTTCTTTTAAAGCTACATAAACGATGTAGAAAATTTAAATATTCTTCTTTGTATTAGGGGGACCGGTGTTTGAAATCGGATCTCGTTTTCTTTTAAAGCTACATAAACGATGTAGAAAATTTAAATATTCTTCTTTGTTCTTCCCCCCCCCCCCCCCCCCAAATAAAGAAAAATTACTTCCCTCGTATATACAATGAATGAAGAAACGGTTAATTAGGAATCAGTACCTAAATTCAAAGTTTACTTTGGAATCAGTCCCCATATCTCTATTTTTTAATCTGCACTCCCTTACTGCATATATTACTTTGTTTTAACTCCCTTTTTGCGTAAATAGACAAAACTACCCCTATCTTCAATAGTTATTCACCATTTTTCAATATTTGTATGTGTTCTTTTATTCTATTATTTATGCAGTCTTTATCATTTTTGCTAAAATTTGAAATTATAAATACCTATTTTCATTATCAAGTAATAAATACGATCATTATTTTTTTAAAATAACTTTGTAGAGTCTATGGAATCAAAATAATAGTGATAATAATTTATCAAGAAAATATTTTTTTTATTCATAAATATGTATATTATATATATTGAATTAGTATAAAATTTAATTATTGAGTTAATAATATGAAAAGAGTACCTAAATATTTTAATATTTTAAAGTGTATTTATTTCAGTTTTTTTTAATCTAAAATAACATTTTTAGGGAATTAAAACATTTAGATTGACATTAATATTCTTAAGAAATTAATAATAAAATATTCCGTCATTTTTTATTTAATTAATTTCTCCATATTTTTTAGAATCTAAATATTAAATACTTGATAAAAAATAATAATTTAATTTATATATTGAGCAACAAATATATTATATAATATTATATTACCTATTCATTTAATTAAAAAGACGTGTGTGTGCAGTGTGCGCAAGATTCTAATATTTTACATATGTTTTTTCAATAAATTATTTGTACTCTCTAAAAAAACAAAAAATTATGTTGGATATATTAATTTTTATTTCTAAAATAATAATGATTATTTTGTTTAATACTTGTATTCCACGATTTTTTTGGGCCATATTTCACTATTTTTGGAATCAAAATAATAATGAAATTTCATCGAGATTCTAAAAATATTAATTTTTGATATATTGACCAGAGTAATAATTAAATTATTTTACACTATTTATTTATTTAATTTCTGTAAATCTATATCTATATAAAATCAAAGTTTTTGCCAATAATTATAGTTTTTCGCCAAAACATGTATACTATTAAATAAATATTTTTTTAACATTAATTATATCCATCTGTTAAATTTAAAATTAATTTCAAAACGTTTTAAATTCATGTTAAAATTTAAATTAAGAATCCTGATAATGTAAAATAATTTAAAATATATACATCTATTCTAACATTTCATTATTTTTTTTTCGTTTATCAATTGTTTCCTTATTATTTATCAATAATTGATATATTTTTAAAAAAATAATAACATATATTTTTTGAAATTAAAAATAATAACATATTTATTATATATTTATGTGAGTATATTGATTTGGAAATAATAATAAAAATAATATTTATGATTATATTTGCACACATGATCAACATAATAAATATTATCAATAGATAATTACCAATTATATAATAAAGAATATAAATTAAACAAATAACAACAATATATATAAAAAATAATTATATTAGTCATTACAAATTTTAATAAATATATATGTCTATATTAACGATATAAATTAAAATAATTATTTGAAATATTATTAATTTAATTTTAGTTGATTTTACATTTATGTGTGTATGAAAATTTTCATTAATGACATATATATGATAATTTTGGTTCAAAATAAAATATTTGATTGGATATTTCAAATTTTAAAATTTGATTTGATGTTTTGATTTTTTTCGATTTTGATCTGTATAAAATCAGAGTTGTCAACTATACATATAGTATGTTCTAGTTAAAAATTATTTTTATACAGTATGTTCTAAATACTTTTTACAATATTTGTAGGATCGAGATTGAGGACATTATCGTAGATCTTTGAGTATGAAGATGTGGTGCAATAGAGTGTGTAGATCCCATTTTTTTCATAAAAAAGACAGGAAAAATGATATTTAAATCAATTTAAACATGTTTCACTTCTATCAATTCAAATGTATAATCTAAGTTTTAATTACTCACTTGAATATGGCATAGATTTAAGAAAATAAGGTACCATTATACTCAAATCAAGTATATAACAAGATGAATATATATTTATGAAATTTCGGTGGTTATACAAAAAACACTAATAAAAATTGACAAGTAAATAATGAAAGAGCTAATAAAGTACATATGTAAGTAAACTAGGTATATCTAAGTAAAAATATGGTACATATAGGAGCCAACATAGCACATTCGTATCAAAATTGAGTATTATATGATGGAAATATTGTGGTCTCCGACGAACGTGAATGTCATTAGTTACAAAATATAATTGGATATGGTTATTCTAAATATCGAATTACAAATGACATCTTAACACAAGAACATATATTAAGATTAGAGTATATGTGATCAATTTCTTGGTAATTAGTTCATGAATATCTATGGAATGTTTGCATTATACTACTTCAACTAGATAAAACCAATATTACAATCATTAGTGGTGCATATATTGATATATGTTTGAGATACTAAGATCATAGAATAGCTATTCAAACAAGTTTTTATTATATCAATCCAGAAGTATAATATAAGTTTAATTACACATTTGAAGAGGGTACAAATTCAAGTAAATTAGGTATCATTATATTAAAATCGAGTACATAATAGGATAAATATAGCACATATTTATGAAATTTCAGTAGTTACACAAAAAAGCTAAACTAATACCAATCGAAAAGTATATGATGGAAGAGTTAAATAAGGTAAATATGAAAGTCAATTTGGTATAGTCAGGTATAAATATGGTACATATAAGAGCCAACATAGCACATTCGTATCAAAATTGAATACTATACGATGGGAATATTTTGGTCTCCGAAGAACGTGAATGTCATTAGATACAAAATATAATTGGATATGGTTATTCTAAATATCGAATTACAAATGATATGTTCACACAAGAACATAGATTAAGATTAGAGTATATGTGTTCAATTTTTTGGTAACTAGTTCATAATATCTATACAATGTTTACATGATACTACTTCAACTAGAGAAAACCGATATTACAACCATTAGTGGTGAATGTATTAATATATGTTTGAGATACTAAGATCATATAATATCTACTCAAACAAGTTTCACTTATATCAATTCAAAAGTATAATATAAATTTTAATTACACACTTAAAAAGGGTACAAATTCAAGTACATTAGGTATCATTATATTAAAATCGAGTACATAATAGGGTAAATATAGCACATATTTATGAAATTTCAGTAGTTACAATAAAAAAGCTAAACTAATACAAATTGATATATATATATATATATATATATATATATATAATGCAAGAGATAAATAAGATACATATGTAAGTAAACTAGATATATCTAGGTACAAATATGGTACATATAGAAGCCAACATAGCACATTCGTATCAAAATTGAGTATTATATGATTGGAATATTGTGGTCTCCTACGAACGTGAATGTCATTAGTTACAAAATATTATGAGATTGGAATATTGTGGTCTCCGACGAACGTGAATGTCATTTTGTGCCAATAATTAAGGTTATAGTATTTTTATTTTGAAAGATACAAAAAAAATAAGAAGTTATTTTTTCTCAGTCTTATGCATTATTTAGATAAAAGAGTTCAAAAGAAATGCGCATTGTTCTCCGAATATTATATGCTGGATTTTCCATAGTTTGTACCTAATTAAGTACTATTTATAACAAATTCATATTATTTTGTACTTGAAATAAATAATTTTATGCCAGTAATTAAGGTGATAATATTTTGTTTTCGAAAGATATAAGTAATAGTAAAAAGTTATTTTTTCTAATTTTTATGCATTTATTAGAAAAAAATTTCAAAATAATAGCACGTTGTTCTCCGAAGATTATATGCTTGATTCCATGTGTTTTGTACCTTATTAACTACTATTTATACCCAACTCATATTATTTTGTACCTGAAATAATCAATTTAGTGCCAATAATTAAGGTGATAATATTTTTTTTGAAGATATAAATAATTATAAGAATTTAATTTTTATAAGTCTTGTGCATTAATTAGAGAAAAGAGTTCAAAAGAAGAGCACATTGTTCTCCAAATATTATATGCTCGATTTTATTTGTTTTGTACCTAATTAAGTATTATTTATACCGAATTTATATTATGTTATACCTAAAATAATCAATTTTGTGCCAGTAATTAATGTGATAATATTTTTTTTTTAAAGATACAAATAATTAGAAGTAGTTATTTTTATAAGTCTTATGCATTAATTAGATAAAAAAAAAGTTCAAAATAAAAGCATGTTTATTGTAGACTAAATTAGTATACTTAATTTGTAAGATATTATGTTTGAATTATCATATATTTATTTTTAATATATATTTGATATGGTTATGTTTAGTGGACTGAAATTAGGGGTATATAACTTCGAATATCTCAATTCGAACTCGAGCTCGAACTCGAACACTAAAATTTTGCTATAGTTCGGCTCGGCTGTTTACAGCCCTAGTGTTCATCGATCAGTTCGGTTTTAATTTTTCTAATTTTGGTTTGGTTTTCCGGTTTTCGGTCTATAAAAAACGTAATATGAAGTCAAACCGTTCTAATTCGGTTCGGTTCAGTTTTTGTACTATAATGGATCGGTTTATACGGTTCGATTTGGTCGGTTTGATCATTAATAACACATAACACAATAAATAAAACATAAATTTCATCCAACATGTAATTTAAATATCCCAACACACAAATTAAAGTTATAGTCATATATTGAAGAAACAAAAATAACAAACAATACAAGAACAAACATTCAACCACACTCTTATAATATTTTTCAAAAAACAAAACAAATTTTGATTCGATTATTCCGATTTTGATACAATTATTAAAATTAATAATATAAATACATTTTAAAATATTATATATTTTTTACATGATTTCTTAGTAAAAATTTTAAAAATAAACAATTACATAAACAACAATCAACTAATCAACTATAAATTACATAAACAACAACAATGAATTAAATAAACTATAATCAACTAAAAATTATTCAAAATGATTATTCATTCACTAAAAATCATCTCATAACATATATAATATAAATAAAAGAATATAACTAAAATTATTAATTTAATTCAATATTTTTGGTTTTTTCGGTCGGTTCGATTTTGACATATATAATCCAAAACCGAACCAAATAAACTTCGGTTTTAATATTTATATCCGAATTAAAAAATACGATTTTTGGTTCGGTATGGTCTTTGATTTTTTCGGTTTGAATTTCCGATTTTATCCGAAATATAAACACACCTAATTAAAATCATGTTCATAATCTTATTTCTCAAGTCTTACTCATTATATATATATATATATATTTACGAGTTAGAATGTAATAATACAGAAAACGTTTCAATAACTATCGATGATTTTATTTTTTTGTACTGATCAACTTAAAATCTATAACATTTTATCAATTTTGACCATTATAGCAAAACAATAGTTTTTGGTATCTAAATTATCATATTTTGTGTCATCGATCCAACTTTTCGAGGCAAACTTGATAAACACGAATACTATTAATAATTTGTTTTCATACTTCTTTACTAATTAAATATATATGTGAGACATCACCTCAATGCCCATAATTTTGTACTTAATTTCCCTAAATTTCACACAATTCATGACATATAGTTTTTGAAGTTTAACATTTTATATTATAATTTGCACATTTTTGCCAAGAATTCCATGGTGACGTAAAAGTGCTTCTTCTTTTTATTTATTTTTTTAATAATCACAACATAGATTGTCAATGAAAAATAATGTATCAATAATTTCATCTCTACGCACCAATTTAAAAAATAAAAATAAATAATGAACATTGTACAATTCACAAAGTAATTGATGAATGAAAAAATATTTTCTTGATAAATTATTATTATTTTGATTCCATAGACTCTTAAAATAAGTTATTTAAACAAAATAATGATCGTAAATATTTTATAATTTCAAATTTTAGCAAAAAATATAAAAACCACACCATAAATAATAGAGTAAAAGAATATATACAATTATTGGCAAATGATGAAAAAATATTGAAGATAGTGGGTAGTTTTGTCAATTTATGCAAGAAGGGAGTTAAAACAAAAGAATTTATGCACAAGGGAGTGCAGATAAAAAAATATAGATATGGGGACTGAATCCAAAGTTAACTTTGAATTTAGGTACTGAATCCTAATTAGCCCATGAAGAAACAGGTGCAGAACCCAAAAAAAACACAATAATATAAATTTGTATTCAAGATATAGAACAATAAAACTTTAAATGAAATAATTAATTTATTTGATCCGTAAATTTAAAAGTTACAAATAATTAATGTTACTTCAAGAATACTAAGATCGATCTCAACATTCGAAACTTTTTTTTATTTTTTGGCGAAAAAGTTTCAACTTTCAAATGATATTTTCCGCCGAGAATTAAATGATGGAGCCTATATTATACAAGACTAGCTAAAATCCAAAGAATAAAATAATTTGCACATTCCATAGGGACAAGCATAGTACAATTAGGCCGTGGTTGTCTGGTTAGTATCGTTAGTTTGTTACCACGCAACTCAAGATATGACTTTTTTTTTTTTTTTTTTCAAAAAAGACATAGTGACTAAATATTGATAAAGAAAATTTAATTTGTGGTTTAGAGACTTGGGCTGGCAATCTAAACTAAAAACTAGTGATATATAGAACATGATAAATTAATTAAACAACTATTTGGAAGGGACATCTAAACTCCAAACAAAGAGGAAGTAAAACATTACTCTATTTATTGAAAAAAACCAAAAGACGAAGTCAATATTCTTTTCTATATTCTTTCAAAAAAAAAAAATATATATATATATATATATTCTTTTCTATATGTTTGCCATTGTTTTTAATCATTTTTTTTAAAAATAAAGAAGATTGATATTAAAGATCCGAAACAACCACAACAGATACAAGGGAAGGCGAATGAATAACTCGACATTCCCGACCAAACAAAAAATCAGCTGCTCTGACTAGACTATGAGCCATTTGGTTTGTTGATCTACGAACAAAAACAAAAATACAAGAGTTCAATTCTAAAGTTAGGAATCTACAGTTTTCAATAATCAATCCCACATAGGAATCATCCGGACTCCTTTTTTTCAACGCTTCGATCAATGCAAAAGCATCTTATTTCACCATTATATTCGATAAAGAAAGATCTTTGAGCCAACTAAGTGTTTCCCGGATACTAGGAGCTTCTACTGTTCTGGGGTCGAACACACCTGGAAAGCATCCATGCACAACAACAACAGTCTCTCCTATGCTATCCTTGATAATACACCCGAATCTCATCCGAGAAGAGTTAAAAATGGCTGCATCTAAATTGCATTTGAGAAACTGCCTCGGCGGCTTACTCAATTGTTTTAATTATTTAAAATCCTTTAAAATCCATATTTTTAATTGAATTTGGGTAGAGTTCAATTATCTTATGTTTTATCACTTATTATTATAAAGTGATATTTTCATAAACAATAATTTTTTTTTAAAAAAAACAATTATATCTCATAAAAATTAAACAATATTTTTCAATGCGTTCCATTTTGGCTGGTCATTATTGTAACTAAAACATTAGTCTTCTTCAATAAAAGGTTACAGATTGTAAAGAAGACAAAAAAAAAAAAAAAATTCAAACACCGCAATTTCAGAGTTCAATTTGAGCAACGCAGAAACAAAAATTTTATTTTTTTTACGAAGACAGAAACTATTTCAGTCAAACAAAAGTTGGAGATTTTAAGCAACAAATTTAATGGTAATTTATGTTTGTGTGTGAAAATCATGGATGTCTAAATTTATGCATAATAAATATGGTTGAAAGATTTTGAGTGGGGCTGATTGAAATTTTCAATGCGTGTGGCAAAATATTAATCCGGTGTCTTCTGTAATTTAATAATCTTGACTAAACCATTTTAGTCTTACCAGTCATTTACTAAAAGTTTGAATTATAGTTCCTAAGCTCATATATATTATTGCTAATACAATAAAAATATAGATGTCTATTTCTTTAGTCATTTTTAAAATAATCTATTTTATACTAAGGTAGTGTTTGAAAGAGTTTATAAAAAGCATAACTCTTCAATTTGTTAATGAAAAGTTTATAAGTATTTTTTAAAAGTTCTTCAAAACACTGTTTAAACTGCGTTGAAAAAGGAGAAAAAAATTAAAAAATAGTTATATTTTTACTACGGGAGTTGGTAAGGTGGCCATATTTCAAAGTTCTGGATTCGTTGGGTCCGTGGTTGACTTGGGTCAAAACTCAAATGACGTGTAAAAAAAGTAACCTAATTTTCCCGAGTGCGATAATAAAATAAAGATTAATTGATTGAAGATGCAAAGTTTTATCTGGGGCAAACTTCAGGGATTAACCAGGGGAAGAAGGTTGCCAAATCCTGTTATTAAATTAAATAATACTCATGCTTTACTAAAAATAATACTTAACATTTAGTTATAATTCCAAAATTGTCATTGAGTGATATACTTGAAGAACGTTATCTTTTCACCTAATGTATTTTAATTTGGTTTCTTTCAAAATAGGAAAATGATATTATAATAAAGATTTTTAATGTACTTAATAGATGACAAATTTAATTAAAACATTAGTTTATACAAAATACAATATAACTTCATTAAATTATATGTATGCTTTTTTTTAAAAGAAAATTATATGTATACTTATTTAATGGTAATATATCGTTGGAATTATTATTTTTCAATATTTTAAAGGTAATTTAACTATTAACCACTGGTTTATTTTTAAAATGTTGGCAAAAAAAATTTAATAGACGAGTATGTGTTTTGATATAATATTTATTTAATGTGAAAATTCGCAGAAAAGCACTCTGCAAAATTGAACTTAAAATTCTTGATTAGGGAATAGTTATTTTTTCTATATTTTTTAAAAATTTTGCGATCCAATAATTATCTGATTAAATTAGGAGATGATTAATGGTTTTTTAAGGTATGATAATCTACAAAGAGTAGTGAGTTTTTTTGTTGGTTGATGAAATGTCTAGTATAAGTGTAGTATTTTCATAACACATCTAATGATTCAATTTTAATTTGATCATGTGAAATTTATATATATATATATATATATATATATTTATCAAATCTCACGTGTGGACACGTCAATTTTAAACATTAATATTTAATATTAAATATTACTTCTTTTTTTTTTTAATGATAACATGAACTCCGCCAACATTTTCAAAAGTAAAAATGTGTATTGCCTTTGTCAAACAACTTGTCGTCATAATTAAAGGGGTATGCTTTTGATCACGTGATTAGTCTAGGTCATGTAATATAATATTATGTAATTAGTACATAAAAATAATCTTTTAACTCATCTTTCGGGAGCACTTGGTTCATGTTTCTTCAAGCCGATATTTTCTTGATGAATGGTTTTATGGAAATAAAAAATTTAAATATTCCTAAGAATTAATAAAATCTCTCCTTCTAAAAATTCAATAAATATGTGTGTGGCTGTTCCAACTTAATAAAATGAATCAAACTCTAGCCCCCAAGCACAACTTCAAAATTTCAGTTTTGAGACAATGGTTTAAATTCGTGAATCGTCTCGGGATTCAAAAATAGTTAGATGATTATTTGTTCAAGATCTTTGGAATTAATGTACTGATCGATGCATATATTCTATGAAATTATTTTTATACGCCTACATTTTTCTATCTTCTATTTACAGAATAGGTATAACAAGATTGAATGTATCTCTCATTCATGGAAAACGAAGATACGAAATAAGTGGGAAGTTACGATAATAATGATGATAAAATAAAATTAAAGCGGGGAATGGGGCATGAGATTGAGATATGATTGAACGTAATGGGAGTGGAAAAGGGATGGCTGAGATTTGTCCGATTTGAGGGAGGCCCGTTCTGGTGCAGTTAGTGCATCGATACAATAAATGTGAAATTATTGATTTTATTTGATTTTAGTTGGGAAAGCCTATCTACCAATTTCCAAGCTCCGTGGAACCTACTTCACTTTTTAGATAATATATTTTGAATTTGAATTTCTATTTCTTCCTCTAATCCTATGCTATAATCTAGATTGTTATTAAAATTTACATCATCACTATTTACAGGTTTATTGTTGAAATATGTCTCATATCGGTTGGATAAAATTTTCATGAGTTTTTTATCTTTTCCTCTAGAGCTAGGGAGCTAGCATTTAAGGTTGAGTTAAATCTAAGTCGATCATATTTCTTAACATGATATCGCCGTTAATATCTTCACGCTTCAAACGAAAATATGTTTTTGGACAAGCCTTTTTTGAGCTAGCTTTTGGTTGAGTTATATCCGGTCCAAATTCTTTATATTTATTTAAGTGTATTTTCATTTTTCTTTTATTTTTCACAAAATTTGAAGAATGAAAATGTCCTTCCAAAAAAAATAAAAAAATGACATGCTTAGAGACTTAAGAGTGGTTTACCGTTTGAGAATGTATGGAATGGAGTGTTTTCTTGGCAAGCGTCGTTGTTATGTGGTGTTCGTTGGTGTCATCTAACTTCCAATGTGTTTTAAGTTTTACTAAATTGAGAACACACTGAAATTTTGAATTCTAAGGGATACCATCATTTTACACGAAATTCTTCCCAACACACACATTGCACATTATCGTCCCTTTGTTAAAACTAGTCTTATTTCTATTGACAAGAAAATCATAGCTTGACGTAGAGATGTTGACCTCTTCTGATAAGAGAGATGCTTCGGATTGTTCTCAGATGATAGCAAAAAAATCAAGTCCATAGAAATATATTTAAAAGAAAATAAGAAAAAAAAGGCATAAAATCATGGTAGAGAACAAGCATCAAATCATTCCTATATGTTTGGGATTGGGGTAAGAGAATATGGGGTTGAAAGTGACAACTTTTTTAATTGTGCTGTCCGTTTGAAATACTAAAGTCATCTTCAACCACAAACACCATTTTGGTGCAAGTTTTGCATTAAAATAGTATAATTTATGCATCAAACACTACATCCATCTCTAACTCATTTACATCAAATCTTATATAAAAAAAAAATATTCTCGAAATTTATTTAATATCTTTTTACAAATTTAAGAGCATAATTAATATTTTATTATAGAAATAATATTTTATTATTAATAAATGAAAATAATATTCTAAAATTATTAAAATTTATTTAATTATTATTACATAAATTAAATTATAGATTATTTTTATTTTATGTATTTCAGTTTGTATTTGTATTTCAATTATTTCGATTATGCATTCCAATTTGATATTTGTAACCCAATTTGCATTTTTATTTTAATTGTTTAATAATTATTTAAATAAATAAATATTAAATTAAATTAAAAATTAAAAATGTATTGATTAAATTAACTGATTATAATAAAAAATTTGTTCTGATATTTAATTATTAAAATAATAAAATAAATGTTTAATTATTATTTTTTAAAAAATAAATATAATAATTTTAAAAGTAATAAAATAATTAAAAAAATTTTAAAAAAAATAATTTTGTCGCAGAAATGAAGGGGGTGCTATTTTGGGCAGTTGGAGCATACTCCTACACCAAAATGGGTCCATTTTGGTGCTCGGTTGGAGTTTCTCTAAAATAACTCCAAATTTAATTTTTTTTCATTTATCTAAAAAAAATGTCACTGAATTTTTTAAAAAAGTATTGGAATGATCATATCAAATTCCATATTATTGAGAATAATCACTCTATTGTTGTTGCGTCCATAAGTTGTGCCTTTTTTTAAAAAAAAAATGGTTCACAGGCTTATTCAAGAATTTCAATGCACTTTGAAAATCAGAATTGTCCAATCAGACATTGATTAAGAAAAACATTTGCGGCCCAGCCCAATTTATTAATCAATATGCGAGCAACAAAAAGGAGCTTCTATGTTTGGCATCATTGAAGAATGGGAGATCAAATCATGCCCAAAAATGATAATTATCAATAATATTATCTTTATCTACATTTTAAAATTTTTTAGATTAAATACTTTATAATTTCTAATATACAATATCTTATATTTTTGAATCTCCGGTAATATCTTTATCTATATTTTAAAATTCAATAATATCTTTATCTCTATGTTTAAATTAGATAGTCTATATCTATAATTTGAAAAGAATAAAAAAATTTATAATATGAGATAAGTTACATACAAAAAGTCATTGGTCACTGTTGTATATAATGAGTAAGAACCCAAAATTAAGATTGGCTCAATAAAGAGTTAATTAACTCTTAGGCCCAATAAGTCTTTAAAAAAAATGTCATTTTATGAACTCTATAAATAGGAGATTTTTTTCTGTTTGTTCAAGGTTAATTCTCATTTACCTCTCAAAAAGTAATCTTATTTTCTTTAATTTGGGTAGCTCTGTTTGGAGGTCGAGGTTTTCGCTGGGTGATCATTGACGTATCTATCGTTTTATTTATCAACGCAAGTAACGATCCATTATCTTATTTATAGATTTGGGCTCATCCATATTCAACATCCTCGTATTTTTCTAAATTTTCCGAATTCAAAAAATGATTTTATTTAGCTACATCAATTAATCTCATGTGAAAAATTATTATTCGTGAGAGCACAGAAAGTTCACAGTCAAATTTCGTTTTGTCGATTCTTTAATCTCTCTACGTTTTTCTTTTTACCGTTGATACTCTATACTAGATACTCTATACTAGAAATATGTATGTAGAGTTTATTATATTTAATTGCAAATTATTAACATTGTTTAGTAATAATAAAAAAAGATAATAAATTCTTAAAATGTGATGAGCTCGATGATTAAATTACATGTGACACTAAGGGAGTATTTGGGGCATAGTTTTCTGATATGGGCCTGGCTTGGCCTGGCTTGGCCTGTTTAGTTTGGAAGTCAAAAGAGGGGTAGAATTGCCAATAAAGAGAGCATAGTTTCCAATTTGAAGGCAAAATCCAAAGAAGAAGCTACCCTCATCATTTAATGATCGCCGAGATTTTTCCCTAACTGCCCCTCCATAAAAAAATCATTGCAATTCTCTCTCCGCACGCTTCTGTTGCTTTCCGGTAAGATGATAACTCCTCTCTGCTCTGCAATTCGCGAATAATCTCTTCAATTATTTGCATATTTTTTAAGTAATTAATCTTTCGATCTGCGTAATTTTTTTTGTCTATTTCACTAGTTTCTTTTTAGTTATTATGTGTTTTTTTGGTGGTTAATTTAAATTGATGATTCGTCATAGCTTAATCTTCAATGACAGGTGTTAAATAATTGGAATTTTTTGACGATTTTCAGTTCAATTACGATTGCTATAAGCTCTGAAATTCAAGCCACCTTTTACTACGTTATTACTGAAAATAGCTATTTATGATTCTCTATTGGGTGTGTATGTTGGATACTCTTTGCTCCTTTGTTGCTTTAATTTCTACATCGTTGATGCTTTTGCATCGAATCTATCTGAGTGTAGGCTCAGAATATTTTGATGAACGATACGAGGTTGCCTGGATGATGCTGAATCATTTTTTATGGTTCATTGTGGTGAATTATCCTGTTTACATGACCAGTCTTTTTTCTTCCACTTAGTTCTAGATTGGGTAAGCATGATTTGCGCTCATTGACGACCAAGTGTTGTGAAAGTTTATGAATGCGATTAGCTTTGACTTCAATTTCCGAATTTCTGGAAGATGCATCATTTCTCCAAAAATTGTTTATTGAATATATTCCTATTTAGACTAAAAAGTCCCTTTGCATAGATTATAGATAGACGTCTTTCAAAATGCAAAAGTTCGACTTAAATTTCTGAATTGCAAACTAAAGGCTTATCATCATGCTATGTAACAACTATAGCCTGGGACTGTTATGATTTGACGATCAGAGAAAAGAAAATTTATGTGATATTTAGTAATTAGTATGTTGTAGTGTGTTGTCGATCTTACTGATATAAAGAAGATCTGATTGTTGTTATGTGGCGGGTGTCTTGATTTGGAATGATGCCACTTGATTGCGTTGTTGCTTTTTCTAAAACCAATCTTGCCGCTTCAGTATCTTTCTTAGGGAAGTTATTGCTGTCCATGTGCTGAGAACATGAGTGAACATTTACTTTTCCTGGAACTAAATAGTTGATGTTATATACTTGAGTTTTCCAAATCCCATCCACCTGTATCACTCCTTGATATGAATAATGAAGTCTCCTGAAATTAGGCTCTCAGAAATTAAACAGGAGCTAGGAACTTTATGCTCATAGTGTTTGATAATCATGAAATGTACTGGCTTATTTAGGTTCACACAGCATTTCGCTTCAATATTTACTTATTTATGCTTTTATCATTTGGACAGCCATCTTCAGTTCTATTAATCTTGTTCAGTGTCACCTTCTGGTCCCATCTCCAGACAATTTTTTATGTCGTTTACATTTTCACGACTCCCCTATTTTGTTATCTACTGAATCATGTGTTTCTTTCTTGTAGGTTCCAATCATATTTAAAACATCAATCGTTACTCTTAGTACTTGACCATTAGAAATGGAATTGAATCCCATAAAAGATGCTTTTGATCGTGTTACAAAGAAACAGAAACTGTCATTTTCAAAATCTCAAGAATTAATTGAAGAGATCGGACAGGAAATAGAACAGGCTTTATCAAGAATACAATCAGCCGAGGATTCTACAACTCCAATTGACCATAAGTCAGTCCTCGATGAATTAAAAGCGAAGTTAAAGGAAAGAGGTCCACTTAGCCACTTGGAAGGCACACAAAAAGAACTGAATATTGCTTTGAGCAAGTATCCCAAGCTTCTTGAGAAATCTTTCAATCCTGACATCTCAAAGGCTTATCGTCATGTTGATTTTGATATCCATACTGTGAATCAAATTATTGCCACTCACTTCTATCAGGAGGGCCAATTTGATCTTGGTGATCTATTCGTAAATGAGTCAAAGGTACCTGATGCTGCTGAGAAGAAATCTCCTTTTCTAGAAATGCATCAAATATTGGAGGGCATGAAGTATCGGAATCTGGAGCCTGCTCTGAAATGGGCGACAAATAATCGCGAGCTCCTTCAACAAAATGGATCTGATATAGAATTTAAGCTTTATCGCCTTCAGTTCGTGGAAATCTTGCAGAAAAGGGGCAGAGATGAGGCTTTAAAGTATGCTAGGGCCTTTTTGACCCCTTTTGCATCCAAACATATGGCTGAAATCCAAAAGCTCATGGCTTGTTTGTTGTGGGCTGAAAGGCTCGATTCCTCACCCTATGCTGAACTACTTTCTTCCATACACTGGGAAAAACTAGCTGAGGAAATCACACAACAGTTTTGTAATCTCATGGGGCAATCAAATGAGAGTCCATTGGGAGTGACAATTGCAGCTGGCGCTCAGGGGCTGCCAACCCTTCTGAAGCTAATGAACGTAATGACTGGCAAGAAGCAGGAATGGCAGTCTATGAAACAATTACCTGTACCTGTTGATTTAGATAGGGAGTTTCAGTATCATTCGATATTCGTATGCCCGGTGAGTCGAGATCAAGCAAGTGACGAGAATCCTCCTATGCTGTTGTCATGTGGACATGTACTATGCAAACAATCTATCACCAAGTTGTCGAAAAATAACAGCACGAGGCCATTCAAATGTCCTTATTGCCCCACCGAAGTTGAAGCAGGTCAGTGTAGGCAGTTGCACCTCTGATAATGTTAAATAATAGTGTATAATGATTGTTCAAATTCCTTCATTTGCTCATTTACACGATCTTTCGAACTCATGCTCATCACACACAAAAAATGAACATGCTTGCTTCTCTGATGAACTAGATTCATGTAATTATGAACTCGTCTTATTCTTAGTAGTTGTTATGTATTGATGGTCTATTGTTTGTTGACCGTTAACGCAAAACTTTATTCCAAACTTCTTGCTGTGTGTGGTGGTTATCTTTCTTCGTAATTATCGCGTGTTTTGTATTTGAATCTCATTGATCTTTTTCAGTTAAATCATGCTTTATAACTTTGTTCCTTTATGATTTTGGTACTCTTTGTTTTTTTATTTGAGCCGTATTATTTGTATTTCTTTCCACTTACTCATGGTATGGTCAGCCATCCACACGAAAAGCTTGGGTATCTTTCTCTACCAATTTCCCAGTACCCTTGACCAAATAAATTTTGCTAACTACTCCAATACCCGGGTAAATTTTTGGCAAGAATTTCCAAACATAGTATATTTGAATAAATTGTGAATGATGGAATGACCTCACGGATGGGTCTATAAAGCTTATAATTTTCTTTTTAATTTGAATAGAATGTGTCTTCTCAGATAGGTGTGGATCAGGAAATCGAGGGAGCCGTGGGTGAGGCGAGTTGAATGAGTGCTGTATTTTGGGGTACTATGCGAATTTTTTGATAAAAACTATGCGTGTAATCTTAAATTTTTCTAGGTGATCTGCGGGGAAAATATTTCAATTATTCAACCAAAATATTATATAAGAAGATGGCGTTAACATACTTGAAATGGCTCTCAAAGAAAAATACTTAAAACGAAACTTGGTAGTACGACAAAACCGTTGCTTGATCTAAGTTCCGGTTAGAAACAATTAACAATTTTATACAGATGGTGTGTAATATGTACAATGGAGTATGAGGTATCTTCCTTGCTATATGCATGTTTCTATTTACCAATTAAACAACACGAAACACATTGACATTGGATCTTGTGTATATTGTATGTGAAGTTAAGTGTCATCTGCATAAGCATTTTATGTATCCACTGACCACACTATTAATATATCCTATTTTATGAGTCGTACTCCCTATCTAAGACCATCTCCAGCAGTTTGCACTAAAATAGTGCAACATTTTACACTATTATAGTGCAATCCATATTTTATCTCCAGCAGTTTTCACCAAATCTCTATATAAAGGAATATTCCATAATATTCTTCATTTTTACATATATTTTATAATTTATTTTTATTATTTAAATTAATGTGGTAAATTTAATTAAAAATTATATGAATTCGTATGTTAATTTTTAAGTTGAGTGAAATTAATAACAAAAAAATATATTAATAATATTTTAATTATCCGATGTTAATTTTTTCATCATGTATCTCACGAATTATTTTATAAATAATATGTAAAATATTATTAATGTTATTGAAAAACAAATAATATAAAGATTTTAAAAAATGCAAAAAAAAAAAACAAAAATAATTATAATATCAACATATAAACCTTAAAATAACAAAACAAAAAGCAAATTAAAAAAAATTAAAAAAATAAAAAATATGCCGTTGCGAACAGTGCAACTCCAAATTTGGAATTGCACTGTTCACAACTCCAAAATAACGCCAGTTTGGCGTTGGTTGTTGAAGGAATCCTTTGCACTAATTTCCAGCAGCACACTAAAATAGTGTGCTGCTGGAGATGGTCTAAGACATTAAAATTGAGATGAAATTGGTTCTTCACCGACTCCCACCCCCACCTTAACCCCCACCTTATAGCTTCTGAGGTGCGTAATTTCAGGAATCCACGGAAAAACAGAAAGAACATTTTCACTTTTGCAAATCGTGTGATTATGCATGAGTGCATGACACACACACACATGCATCAGTCAATGAGGATAGACACTTTGAATGGTGCGATGTATGTGCATCAATTTTATGTATATTTTAAGAATACGTTTTTTCACGAGACTCGATCTATATATGCAATGAAAAAGAATAATATTTGTGCAAACACTGCCATATTTCTGATCGATCTTGGGAATTATTAAGTAATCTTGGGAATTCCTAACTTAATATTTATACGTAGGACCTATGAGTCTTAGTAATTGTGGTCCCACCGTTCCGAACATCTAAAAGTTCGGAAATGTTAATCAAAATTTAAGTTATGATAAGACTTTACGGTGGCATTGGAGTTATATTGGGTTAAGTAGATGCCATTCACAGGGTAATGTTCTGTGGATAGCGTGGCCGACTTTTATTGGTTAAAATTAGTGGGGCCCACATGTGATCCATTGATTTTGACCAATCATAGGGTTACACGTCGCCTGCAGGATAGTATCCTGCGGGCGGCATGAACAAAACCGTTATATTGTTATCATAGAATAATATTGCTTGATTAATAATTAGTTATTCATACTAAGTTACTAACTAATACTACAGAAAATGACATGTATAGGTACAATGATTGTATAGTGTATTTTTTGGTGGTGGATGTAGTTAATGAGAAGTGAGATATTTATTTATATTTATATTTATTATTTAGATGAGATAAGATGGTGACGAGTACAATGCAGCAATAATTGGTAAAAAAATGTCTGTTGTAATTTCCAAATCAAGGCCCCTATATTCTGCTAGAAAAAGGGTCCCTCCTCAATCAAACAACAATGCCTTGTCCTTGAGAGCGTAGGCCCAACTTCATCATGTCACCATCATTTCACCGCCTTACATTAATTCAAGAATTCAAATTCTTGAATTGAAAGTGAAAAAGTGTCTCATCTCTTTCTTTTATTCGGAACCATGATTATCACGGAGTTAGTGTTTTTTTTTTTGGTGTGCCTTTGAAATATTGATTTTGGAATATGTTAAGACTTTTGACATCATGAAATAGTGTTGTTCCAAATTTATTTTATATCGAATATACATCAACGATTCACTATTTTCATTTCTTTCTTGAATACTGGTTATTCCTATTCTATTTATTTCACCCAAGATAAAACAAAAGGCCGTTCCAAAAAACCATAGTTGGGTAATAAATCTGTGTGATTTCATAAAACATAATCAAAACAATCTCTTCAAAAATATTATATGATAGTTATTTAATAAATAAAGATAAAGATACAAACAATACTAGTAAAAATAATAATGATAATAATAATTAAAAAAACAGGGAAAAATAAATACAAAAAGCCGAAGACCAGCCACATAGACCAACCCCTTACCCCACACTCACTGCCTCCATCAATCATACTATGTGGGGTATCATTTGAAGAAGAAAGCGCGGAGTAGTCTACCACCACTCGCCTCTTGCTATTGCCACACCACCAGGGCCCCACTTTTTTCTACTTATTATTATTTTTTCATATATATTTAATTTTATACAAATTATTTTTTTTTTATTGTTTCAACAAAACTAAAATCTCGCGTTTTCGAATCCATGTAAATCGCTAACTCTATTTAGCGATTTCTTCATAATGGCTAGTTTAGCTAGGCGTTCCGCTGCTCTCCAGGCTGAGGTGGGCGTGAGTGGCTCAGCTTCCCTTTCGTGGTTGTTCCTCCTTTGCTGAGCCTGATCATGTCTCCTCAAGCTCAGCTCCGACAGCTCAGCTTCCAGCCCGCGAACGAATTCCTCACCCGAGCCCGAACCCGATTGCAGGATGAGAGCTCGAGCTGAGGCTAACATGTGGTAAGCTCCGGCAATGTCGCTCCTATCGGCCATTCTCCTGCTCTCCGCTAAGGCTCGGGTGGTGACAAAGAGGCATCTCAGACGTTGGGATTCGCGAGTGGATGCGGACCCGATCACTCGTGGACACGGGACTGCAATTGCTCCTTCTTTGTCGTGTATCAGCTCTTGAGTTGACGGGTCTTTGTACTGGCATCGGACTGACAGTCGCCGGTGGGCCACGGTGGCCCCACCGGCGAACGGGGATTGGACTTTCAATTCGATCAACACCTCTCTCTCTTCGTCGGAACACAAGTCACCCATCATACACCAGCTCTGTCCGGATCCGATCAATGTGGGTCGACCTCCGTGGGAGGAATAAACCGCCGAGACCTCGCCGGGAGCCGAGTCGGGCGTGAACCCAAGCTGAAATTTCAAATCTTGGATGACGATGCTCAGTGAGTTTGTGATACATTTCGCGAGAGTTTCGTCCGGCAGCTCGTTGATGCCCACGCTTAGTTTCACGGAATGTAGTGGGATTTCCGAGAATAGACTGTGTGACACGGCGGAGCCACCTCGGTGTCCGTCGGAAAATAGCATGATGGCAGCGGCTGGGTTTTTCTCTCGGCGATCCTCGATGACTTTCGCAGCCTTTTTGAGCGAATCCATAGCGCTCGTGGCACTGTCGTCCAAGGGGATGATGGCGTCGATGATTCGACGCGCGGCCTTCTTTCCGGCGGTTGTCATTCTCCGTAGAGGTAGTAAACGCTTTGATGTCGAGGAGAATGCCACGATTGAGAACCGGTCTGCGGCGGTGAGGGAAGAAACCACCGTTCTCATTGCTTTCTTCATCAAATGAATCTTTTCTGAATTCATACTCCTGCCAACGTTCACCACTGTCACCAAATCAATTGAAGCTCTACGGGCGTGCTTCGAACTCGCCTCCGGAGCTCTGATTTTCAAAACAACGGCATAAGTTTCACTGCATTTACCAACTGACACCACGGCCGTTTCGGACAGCAACCCAAACTCCACTTTCTGCATTTCCAGTTCCTTCAAAACCACATTATTAGCAGCGAAAAAACCTGGGAATTCATCGTTCCTATCCTCGTATTCATCGGATTCCGGTATGGGGTTGAATCTTGCACCAGATGTTGGAGATGACAACGGCTCATCATCGTTGTAGACCTTCAAGATTGATTTTTTAACATCTCTTTTCTGTTCAAAATCTTGGGCTCGATTTTGAGTTGGGGTGGGTGTTGATGGCGAGAGATGAATTTCCTTCCACGTGGAATTGCAAATCGGACACGTAAGCGAACATTGCTTCCTTACTTGGGCGGCGATGCACGGAAAATGGAAGCTGTGGCGGCACTCTGCCGTGAATATGGCGGTTCCCTGCCCGGTTTTCAGTCGCTCCAAGCAAATTTCGCACCTATTCTGCTAAAAGTACGAGGACAACAAAACATCAACAACAGATGAATCATTACCAAATTATGAGGAGCTAATATATTTACAAAAACTCAAGAAAGATTCCATCTTTAAAATCTCTATATCATGATTTTTTTTTATTTTAAAAAAAGACAGTAGCATAAAAATCGTATACCTTGGATAGGCGAAGGCTTGATTTGAGTAGAGAAAAAGAGGGAGAGCGAGGAGAAGAAGGTGTAGAACGATTGAAGAATCTTGGAGCAATTCTAGTTTTGCAACGAAGTTTCGGACTTTGCGGAGCAGAACTCGCCTGAGCCACAGCAGCCGGCCGTGCCGAAGGTGTATTTGCGGTGGTCCGACACCGGAGAGTGGGGCTAAACACAGGTTGAGACTGCATCCGAGGGGTCGAAGGATTTGAGAAAAACCCACCAAATCTTGAGCCAATGCTCAGACTTGGATTGGTTTCCGATTTCTCCTTGATAATCGGTGAATCCCTTTCTTGATCTTTCGGAACCGAAGTGCAAAATGCTCTTCTCCATCCCAAAACCATTGTGTCAACTTTACCGAGAAGGAGTAAAAGCTCAACTTCCTTAAATAATATAGTTTTTCACAATCTGCGCCTCTGTTTTGAAGTGGGATTTGGACTTTTTGTTGGAAAAGTCGAGGAAGAAAGACGATGAAGATGAGAGCTAAAAGTGGATTTGGTAATAGAGAAGACAAAGGGGAATAGATGATGAAGAAACAGAGACCTAACAGAGATAAAAACAAAAAGAAAAACAAAAACAAATCCACTTTTTATTTATTTATTTTTCTCAAATTTCTCTTTCAGAATTTCAGAGTATAATTTGACTCAAGCCCAAAAAGATCGCAGCAAAAGCTCCAAAATAACTTTATATATATCTGAACGCACAAAGTGTCTCCTTCTTCCATTCTTTTATTTATTTAATCATATGTAGGAATCCGCTATTCCTTTTTCCAATATATGCATCATTTTGGTTTTCCATTATATCGGGATTTGCAATTTTAAGCTTTCTAGTCAATTTTTGTTTGGCCGTTTGTTTTTGGTATTTTTGTGAAAAAAATATAGAAAGATGTGAAATTTATTTTATACTTGTAAATCATACTCATTTATTTTAATTAAATTAAATATATAAACTTATGAAATTTATTTGTACGTTTTGATAATTTTCTTATCCAATGATAAGAGTGTGTGATGCTGTTTCATTTTATGATTATTATGGGGTATTAAACATGTGAAATGTGAAAGGTAAAGGAAAACTTTTTTAAAAAATGTTTGATTCTATAGTTTAGAAATGAAGAAAGAAAAGAAGACTACGAATCCCAATACACACCCTTTGTTTTTGTTTTAATAATGAATGTTAGAAAGTCAAATCAAAACTTTGAAACATGAATGTCATCTGAAATTTCCTAGCTCGAATTGGAGAGGGAGATTAATATTTTACATTAGTGAAATCTGATGTACCCACCTAAACTGCTAAACAGGTTATTTAATCACAGCAACTTAATTAAATTATACATGTCGATGATGTGAACCCATGTAAAGAATCTACGCAAAATCAAACATTTTGTAAGGGAAAAATTATAAGGACGAAATAATCGTGAAATAACGTTTACTTTCTTATAGAATATAAACATGACTAACATAAAAGATTCTTTTATTTTTATTTTATTTGCTAGGAAAAGTATTTTATTATATTATATAATATAATATATTGGGTTTTGAGTAACTTAAAAAGTGACTGGCGAAAGAAGGTTAAAAAAAAGTTTGAAAGTCAACGGGGGCACCTGACATATATACGAGTAAGCCTTAAAATCGCAACCTTTGATCCCCACTTTCGCCTTACGCTTCGCTATCCCAAACTTTTTACTTCTTTTCGGAAACCCTTTTTCTGAGATTTTCGGATCTTATTCTATTTTTTATCTTTCGAGATCAAATCTTTTTTTTAAAAAAATAAATCTTTACCCAATTCACGTGAATTTTCTGACAGTACCTCTGTTGTACATTAAAGAAAACAAACAAAAATAAGCTTATAATGCTAACCCATATAAGATGTGTTTTCTGCGTTATAATCTTACGTTGATGATAAATTATTATCCTCATTTTATAACAAAAAGTATATATTCATACGAACATCATACAAAACAATGTGTAAACTCATCTTTATGGGTGGTAAATCATAACGTACCGTATCGTACGAAAAATCGTATATCATACTGAAAATTACGGTATAAGAGAATGTTATATAGATATCGTATCGAAACTCTTGGTATATCGAAATTTTCGATACATATAAATAGCATACCGATCATAACGACATTTTACGGTATAACGAAATTTCGCCACGGTACCGAAAAAACTTTATATTTTTAAAATTTTATTGTTTATAAATATAATATATTTTTATATTTTTTTCAAAATTTTTATAGTTCATACCTATCAAAAAAATCGATATTGTTATCATACTGTACCGAAATCTTCGGTGTACCAAATGTTCGATAAATTTGATATTTTTTCGATACAATAACTTCGTTATATCGAAAATTCGATATTTTTTCTCACCCGCTCGTCTCTTCCGACTGAAAATATATATAGTTTTAAGTTTTAACCGAGGTGTAAAAACTAGACAATAATTGGTGTACGAGTATTGACTTTTGTTTTCATCGTAATGGCAATGGGATGAGTTGGTAGAGAAATATGATTAGTACCATCATGATGACCAATAATTCTACAGTTGTACCAATTACTATTTTTAAAAATAAATAACCTTATCGGTCAATGTTCATAATTATTATACTAATAAATATTATTTCAATATTATTATTATCATTATTAAGTGTGCTCAGTGTTAGGTGCATTCCCACACTAGGTAGGTGCACCCCACATTATACGTTAATAAATGTGACTTTTTGGTACATCTCCCTTCGATCTCAAATTTTATTTCTTAAAATATTATATTATACACCTTCTTCAAATAATAGGGCCGATCAATTTTTTGTCCATCCAAAACATATTTTGGGGAATTTATTTATTTATATCTAAAAAATTATTATCTTTTTCAAAACATATGATTGGTGAAGTAGTAAATTTGTAACAAAAAAAACAGAGAAAAATCAGAGTAAAATGGTCGTCAATAATGATATTAGAGAATCTTCCAGGCCCTTATTAGTCTCCATCGTGTGGCAGTAGCAGACTACGGATCATAGCTCATCTTCCCCATGTATTGTCTGCAAATCCCCACATTAATTAATTTTTCCACATTAAATACACGTACAATCAAGAGTACTCACTAAATTATTACTGATTAATACAAATCCAACTTTTATTATTATTTTTAAAAAAAATAAATAAATGCGGGTATTGAATTTAAAATGTATGTGTGTGTGTATATATCAAATAATAAAAAGAAAACGAGAATAAATTTGATATGAAAGGAACAAAATACGAAAACAAACACACAGTACACTTTCTGCTGGTCTCTTGATTTGACCACTTAACACTAACTGTTCACTCACGTTTTGTCCAGTATTCTGTTTCTCCGCCGGTCCGGTCTCTAACGCCGTTACCTTTCCGTTAAATTCGTCAGTCCTCGGGAATTCCAAAAATGACCCCCCCTGCAACCCTAACCTAATCATAGCTTAGCCTAACCTACTCTGTCCTCTTTTGGAATTTTCATTTTAATTTAATTATAATAAATAAAAACCAGTAAAAAGGTTCTCATGGTAATTACTGATTAGTATCATATAATTGATTTCATAAAATATAAGGGATAATAACCAAAATAGTTCTGTAAGTTTGCTTATTTTGTGATTTGGTCATTTAAGTATTCAATTTTGGTTTTGGTCCTGTAAATTTAATTATATTTTGGTTTTTAGTCCTTTTTTTATTTAAGCAATGTTTTTATAACCGGACCGGTGATCAAACCAATCTAACTTAAAAATAACGGAACCATTTATATAATATAATATAATATAATAATTAATAATATATTTTAAATTATAAAAACTTAAAAAAATTATATAAATAGAAATATATATATATATATATATATATATATTAGTTTGAAAACTAAATAACTATATAAATATATTCAAAAAATTATAAACTCTAATATTAATAAATAATATTTATAATGAAGAAAAAAATTTCAAACAATCATGTATATATATATAATAAATATTAAATTAAAGTTTTAAAATAAAAAAAAACTAATTTTTCAAACAAAAAACCGAGAAACTAATTTTCCGGTTTTTGACCAATTTTTTTGGTTCAACCGTTAAAACGATTTATGATAGTGTTTCGGATCAAATCAATGACTGTTTTGGGTCGAATCGATTGAACCGGTCGGTACAGTTCGGTTTTGAAAACATATCATTTAATTGTTGATGTCACAACAGATACATCATTATTTTTCAATGTCACTTGAACATTTTTAAGTGTCACATCAGCATTTTCTGATGTCACATCAACATTCTATGAAAGGACTAAAAATCAATTATAACTTAATTTATAGGACCAAAAACCAAAATTAAATACTTATAAGACCAAAACACAAAATGGGCAAACTTACATAACCATTTTGACTATATTCCCTAAACTATAATTTCCTCTCCAATTTTCATTACTCTTCACATTGAATATCTATCTTTCAATTTTCATTCCTAATATCTTCGTATGGCCTTTTGTTTTATCAATTAAATTTTATGAAATTGGAATTGAACGTGTAAAAAAAAAAAAATGCAAAGTGGGTCTATCGATGAAAATGGAGTCGATTTTCTTTTGTTTTAATTTTGAAATTTCAGTCACTGTTAAAAATTTAAATAATTTGACTTTTTGCAATAATATATATAAATTTACAATAAAATGTTTATATAGAAAGGCAGGGTGCAAATAATAAAGGGTCTATCTTCTCGCGGTACAATTATGTGTTTGAAAAGAAATTAATTTAATAATTAATTGGAGGAAGTGAATGCACGTGGCACGTTATTGGGTATGGGGTGGGAGCATAGGGGAATGGATGCAGGGGATCAGAGCACTAAATGCTAGTCAGAACGACGTCGTGAGTACCGAGGAAATTTTCACAAGGTCGACGGTGAATATTTTAAGTAACCACTACAAGTACCATTTTTATTTATTAATCTAACCAAAAAAAAAAAATCAAAAAATAAATAATAAGACAAGTACAGTTTTGCATTCATATTTCTCCAAATATTAGAATCTTCTAACTTTCTGTGCTTTTCATATCATTTATATATATATATTACCCTACATAGTTACAACTTACACACCCAACCGAATATATGAGGCTAATACGTACGTATATTGTGGTTTGTGGGAGAGAAAACATGTAACAACATATATTTTTTTTCGTGAGACGGGTTAATAATGCATATATTTATAATAGAAAATAATAATTTTATTAAAACAACAATAATTAATCACAGGTGATCGAATAAGCAAATTCGTCCCACCAAATTTATCGCAATATCATTTTGCAAAAAATTCTCGTTGACATGTAGCCATGCATAGTTGCACACACTAGGGATCGATTGATAAAGTAAAATTTTGATTGAAGACTAAAAAACATGTGCACAAATCAAGCTTGGAACCATTTAGTTGACGCAAGTGTACATTAGTGACAACTGGACCTTGAAGAATGTGACCATTGTAATTAATATATATTGTGTACCGGACCGAACTATAAGTCTATAAATTTATAATCAAACTTTTTTTAATGTAACGATTTAAGTTTTGTACGCGTGAATCGTAATCAATCATCTTTGGACTGTAACCTTGTACTATATGTTTTTAAAAAGTATACTCTTATAATTTATTGTTGTTATGGTAATCTAAAGTTCTTATTGACTAGCTGCAAGAACTTAAAAATAGGCCAAATAGACATATATCATGCCGAATTTCATGTGCAGTACAACTCTTGGATTAACATGAGCTTAACATGAAATCTTGTGACGCTCGTTGATCCAAATATTATTATTCTACCGAGTGTAACAAATTCGATGGAGCATAGTATATCTGAATCGAAGACATATCATTGCTGTATTTTAGTAATTTCAAAAGATAATTAATCCGTAAACTAAAGGGCACGTGATGTGGACACTCACCAATTACTATAACCAAACCTCAAATCAAACTTATGTCAAATCATCTCTTATTTCCTTTTCTTAAGTGACATTGACGTTTTGTTCCACAACATGGTACTCTATCCAAATACTGTGTATGCTTTATCGACAGAATCTCATGGGGAAAAAAAAAACCCTCTATCCATCTTTAAATATATATTTTTTATTTAACATTATTTATCTATTTTTATATCAATACACTTTTTGTTAAATACATTTCTGTTGTTAAAATAATCATTAAATAAGAAAAAATAAAAAATTTCTTAATTAGTATGATTAAATATTCTAACAAATTTTTTAATATACCTCTAAGAACAAATATAAATTTATACAAAGACTAAGAGAGTACTTGTGCATAACAACTTGATATTACAAACGGAAAAAAAAATTGATATTACAAGTTTACTGCTATCTCCATCCTAAGTTTTTTTTTATTTAAAAAAAATCAGAAATATATCATCCAATTCATACATTTATCAACATTTTTTCTTGTTTTGAACTAATATCATGTGAACTAAAGTACAGTGTATGGAGATCCAATATGCATTTACACGTATCATATATGAGGTCCTCGGGATAGCTGGTTTAGATATTTATCTTAAATATCCTTTTCATCAAATAATAAGGACTTTTTATGAAATTCAGTCACATCGGTAGCTAACATCTGTTCTTGTCAATAATTCTGTTTTTTCCAAAAACTTGTCAATTAAGAAAAGAAATATATATATATACTCGAAAAAAAAGAGCTGAAAATGTATATATATCTTTAACGCGCGTAATGTAGGATTTTTCTCGGAAAAGGTATTTTGTTTTCACTCGATTCTACGGACACACTATGTAAGAAATTATGTCATGAGAAACTAAATTGAAAATAAATTTTGATATCACGTTGACACACCAAAGTGATTATTATGCGTTGTCAATAATAATAATATTGTATAAACTCCTTTTGACTTTTAAGCTCAAGATTCTTACTGATCTTACATGAAAGATGATGCTTTTATCAACAATGAAACTCAATAATAGTTTGTCTTCGAAAAAACCAAAACAAAAAAAAACTCAATAATAGTTACCGGCCTCCGTGAGACCTACCCCATTGCTTCACCCTTACTTTTGGTAAAACATAACAAGCAATATATATATGGACGAATTAATAATCAGTTAATCACAAGTACGTGTGTGACAACATATATAATTAATTTGGTGAACTTGGAAAATAATTAAAGCTACAATTATTTCCACTACTTATTAAGTATTAATGTGTAGAATTATACTGCTTCAAACTTTTAGTACAACATGATTGTTTATCATTATGTCTATAGACAAGCAAAGCCCATAATAAATTAACAAGGCAATTACCTTTTTAAATGTTAGATAGCATTAAAAAAAAAAAGAAGCCTTTGAGGTACATTATTTTAGAACACAAATGGCATGAACGACAATGGACATTATTGGAGTTGGAGCATTTGATTAATCATGTAACTAATCTTATAAATTATTAGCTTAATTATTTGAATAAATAATAATTAGTTACTCACTCGTCCTGCTGAGTTGATTAATAATTAATTTGGTTGCATTTCAATCAAATTGGTGGTTCCATAAACAAAATTTAATACAATTAATAAATTATTATACAATAAAGATTTCACATGGTAATAACATGAAAAATGACCCATCCGACAAAATTTTCGAATCTATCGTTGTACCAGATACTTGGCATCGTTTTGTGAATGAAAAGCCCTAATTTCACATTCAAAAAATGAAAAGAAAAAGAATGGTTTTAGTTATATGCAATAACGTGGCAGCTCAAAAGGTACATATGTTCATTAGACATTTTGCTTGTTAGCAACTAATTGAAGTAATTCAATGCACCGTGGGCAAAATTTATTTTAGACTGACAATATTCATGGAAACTATTTTATTGTTCTAATTCAAAATTGAGATCTTAGAAATTATTAGAGTGATTGAAAGCATTTACTTCTTATCTTTTAGGAATTGGGTTAAAGCATTCATCTTCTTGATTTTTTTTTTGGTCCTTTTTAAAGCCATAAAGTCAATCCTTATCTCTCCATATTTGGTCAAAGATATATATTCTTTTAAGATTCTACTTAATCCCACTAAAATTTCACTTAATTGTATTCTGCAGAAATACATTGTTAAACTGGATTCACTTTTAAGGAAAAAATTTCAAAAGGATATAGAATCAAAAAATACAGTGGTAGAAACTAGAAAATCTAGTACTGTTTCGTGCAGTGTATTAAAAGTTAAAACATGTATAATAAGACACTGGTGATTCGATGACTCTAATGATGAGATAGGTGAAACATATATACATCTATTGTTTTTGGCATCGAAATTTTAACAATATAGTGTAGAATTATATCTTGTAAAGTTAGGGTGAAATTTTGATTAGTAACATTTTTTTTAAAAAAATTTAAATTCTGATCTTCCTCAGATTAAAATTATTTATTCTACTTGTGTAATAGCATATTTACTTTAAGTTCATTTTCTTCAATTGTACTATGGAGAAAAAAAAAGAGTAATATGTATACTCTTTCTAATTATCTTGCCGCTATACTAAACTGTTGTCCAATTTACTACACCTAGATGGCATAAATAAAAGGAATCTCAGGTTGATAACTCTAGATTTGCAATCAGATTCAGATTTGGCCATGCAGAAGAAAATAAATGTGTTGCCGTAGAGGATAAATTAATTAATTCAAGAATGGACACACATGCCTGAATACTATTTTATTGCAAACAAGACGTAAATCCCTCTTCATCCAACTTCCGCAACTAAATAATATTGTTCAACTTCACGAGGAAATGAGCAGTACAATAAAATGATCGTAAAATCGGTACAAGGCATTGGCAATCTAACAATTGTTGATTCAAACGAGAAATCAACACAAAGGATGCACTAAATTGTCTCTACAGTAAAAAAATATGAATTAAAAAAATCTCAAACTAGGATAGATATAGCATGGAGTTGGGAAATTCTCAATGCAATCAAGGAACACGAAGCAATGGAAGTAATTCAGACCAGTTAACTGAAGCTTTAACGGCCTTTTTTTTGGTTGAACCCCGGGAAAATTCCACTATGACTGGAGAGAGTCCAGAGCGCTAGTTTGGGGATTTACATTTTCCCATGGCCCATGGAGCTGTGAAGCAGCAAATGTAACACAATGTAAAGTGTACCATCTTCAATCACAAAACATCAGAGCCCACATACAGTTTTGACAATTTGATAAGTTATTGATCAAAACTTCGTAGATTGGTTCTCAATATTGTTACTACATGGGATTAGGCTAAAAATATGACGAGCATTGATAATGTGAACCAAGTATACTCACTCTATTGTATAAGGAACACTGAACAAATAATTTTACTGGAGCCTGCAGAAGAGTTCTCAGGAATGCAAGATCTTACCAATTTTATTTACGATCTATCAGCGTCATAGAGAATAAAAAGACATTACCAACAAGGGATACAATGATAAAACACAAATCTCACCTAATCCGATAGCATCAGAGCCTTTCATTATTTTGAGCCTCTTGCATGAAGTGATGAACATCCTAAAAGCAGCACAAAAAGCCAAAAACATGAAACTGGGGACCAACATAAAGACACCCACCGGTGATGTAAAATGTATCAAGTACTCGATACCGAAGGTGGAAAAGAGTAAAGATTTTAAAAATAAATACCTACTAAAGAAAATATCGAAATATTTAAAATTATGTTTTGTCAAATGAACACGACGCCGAGAGAAATCTCCTTTTAAATTTGGGATTCAGTGTCACTCCAACAAGTGGATTGAGCGAAAACACGGGTGCCTCTTGACTTACATTCAAACAAATTAGAAATAACTCAACAGGTGCTGGTGCACCTTTAATTGGATGCAAAGACTCCATTTTTAATTCAAGAGACACCACTAGCAGCTCTCAATTAAAACTCAAACATTAGATAATAACTCAATAGGCGCCTCTATTCACCTCTTGGATGGCAAATGGAACCTTGCCATCCAATTAAAGGTGCCAAACAAAATGTTCAATACCTATAGAAGTGGTCATTCCGCATGGCACCCTCAATTAGTCAATTAGCTTGCTTTAAGGGAAAAAAAAATCATAGTGTGTTGTTAATATATTTTTCATATATGATTGTTAAAAATTCCAGAAAGGTTACATGCCAACATTATAATTCCTTGGTCAAAGATTCTGACAAATTTTGTACAGTTGAGGGATAGAAGTATTGTATAACTCGATTCCCACCAAACAAAAAAAATAACAGAAAGCACAAATAATTACTTCACAAATGAAAGCAGGTAAGGGAGAAAGCTTACACCCATGGGACATCTCCAACTAGCATCCAGTCACCATCTTTGTCCTCATACGTCAACACATATTCAGATCCATACAGAAGATCCCTAAACGTATTCTCACTCAGGATTTCTCTACTTCGGGCTCCTGGAGGTCCACATTGTCCTAAGCCAGAACACTCTCATATCACACCAGAACATACAAGAAACATATAGCTTGAAAAACAACAGCTTACCAATGGTAAAACAGCTGAACATTTTCTCAAGATCAAAAGAAAGCTCTTCATAGGAGGAATATGTTCTAAGATCAACCTTCCGCAAATAAGGAGCAGTGGCCAAGCTGACCTTAACAAAAGTAGCACCAGGACCTGGTTTACCATCAACTTCATCATTTTTCTTTGATGTTGATGCCAGAGAATTCTTCCGAAAAGATCTGATAGGAGGCCAACCAACAATCTGTGTCCTGCAACAAAACATACAAAACAATAGAGGCAAACCTCAGAATATTAAAAAGAAAAATCTCATTTGACCATAATTATCTAAAAGACTGGCTCAGTTATCCTTATCAACTTCAGTACTTACTTAGCAGCGGGTGCAAGGTTGGTGTCAGAAACATTAACATTGTTATGGCATTCTTTTGATGTTTTTACAGGTACTTCTGTCTTAATGGAACACTGAGACACAGGCGGCCTTTTGGAGATAATAACATTTATCTCAGAATTATCAGCTAGGTTTTCTTGTGTAGAATCAGATCCTCTCGCATTAAACATCCACTTTTCTTCAGTAAACAAGCCACCTTTTGATTCGGTGTCTGAGAATCCTCTTTTGCTTCCAGAAACAACAATCTTTGGTGACAATGAGTGGATTCTGTCAATGGAAGGAACCAAGGGAAACAATTGCTTCTCATCAAGATTTCCGGTGCTTATCGGAGTAATGTCTGAATCTCGTCCAGGGGAATGTGATCCAGGAAGACCAAGCCTCAAATCTGTAGCTTTCAGATTTAAGATTTTCTCATCTTCTCGAGGCACAGAGGAGACAGCAGAGCTGTCAACCAAGGAAAATTCACCAAAGTAATTGTGCTCTTTCAACCGTGAGCCATTCTGAGAAATACATTCTAAAGAAGCCGAGGAATCCATCGAGGATGTATTACACAGGATTTTCCCTTCAACACCCCGCAACATTGATGACATCAAGCTTGAAACTTTGGCGTTGTACAAGTCTGCAAGATAACAAAAATTTAGTTGTGGCGATTTAAAATATATGATCACAAATCATATCATACAGGAAATCATCAACAACATTGCTGTGCTTAGGAATGACCGTTCCGAGCTGCAAAACTCCAAAGAAAAACAACAATTTTATTTCAAAATCCTAATTTATGAGTTTAACGTGAAACAAAGAACATTTAGTAACATGGGCGTAAATCAATTAGTTATCATATGGGATAATAATCAAAGACAGTATCACAATCATGTCACATTGTAGCCAAAATTTACAAGGCCTTTCCATACTCCTAACGGAATTGAATATGCCTGATGACGTAACTTTTGGCTCACAGTGATCATCAGAACATCGTATTACGTATAAAAATAAAATAATCAGCTCAAAAACAAACTGCTCGGTTAAATTGTGCAAGTGAGCTCTGTATATTTAGAAACAAGAAGACTAAAACTGGAAGAAACAAAAAATTGGTAGTCTACACAAAAACAAACAGTTTAATCAGCAGGAACCTCTAAGGTCGAAAATTTCAACTCAGCACTATCACGGGAAAGAGGCGGATTGATAGCGAGAAAGTAGTAAAAGAAGAAATTTTAGAAAAATGAAGTGCGATTTTGTTTCTGCATGGAAATTTCGATGAAATAACAAAAATACAAACCAAGGAAATTTGAACCACACAGAATATAAAAACATTGACGATGATAATATAATTAAAAAACACACAAAAGAAGAAATTTTTTAGCCAACTAATGTAAAAACAATTCACATTTCAGCGGTAAACCGACACATGGTATTTAATAATAGTCATCGAGGGAAAAAAACACGAACATGACCCAAAATTACGAGATCTCAGCCCCATTGGAACACACTAAGCTTAAATCAAAACAAGAGAACATATACATCAAATTTGCAGAAGCCAAAACAACATACCTAAAGAATTGAAGGCCGGAAGCAAACAAAAGAACTGAAAATGAATACGAAGATCAAGAAGTTCGAAGTAACCGCAGGAAACACAGATTAGAGAGAAATTTTAAGGTCCCTCCATTGCATTCATTCACCACAAAGCTAAAAGCAAAAACAAGAGCGTGGCTCTCCCATCAGTGGCATCACTGAAGATACGGCTTCCAGTCCGGGGTAAAATGGGAATCAGTGGAAAAGTTTCTGTGGGGTGGTTTGATTAACGGCTGGGATTGCTTAATGGGAGGGAATCGTGGCCGTTGAAGGCGGTCAGAGGAAAATAATTACCCGTGTTATTGTGGCAGGTGGTAAATGGTGACAGCTAATTATGACTTTTTTACTGATTTTTTTTAACTTTATGGTTATGACGAATTGCCGAATCTGCCCTGACGAATTGCACGCACCTTCCCTTTTGGCAAGCAAATAGCAATGAGCAAATGGGAGTGTATAAAGAAAATTTTATAATATATTGATTTACTTTACATTAAAAAGCGAGTCAAAAGATTTATTTTGGGCTATTCATATGGCAAATAAAGACATCTTCAAGTAATGAATGGCATGTGGGAAAAATATTTGCTTTTTTTTTATACTTATTTCAGAAACTACATAGTGAATTTACTATTTTGTATTTTGAACAATTGAGCTTGAAATCTAAATGATATCATCTATATGCTAGATTGACGAAAAAATCATGTTCAAAACGTTTATCTTTTTTGTATATAATAAAAAAAAATGACAAGAACCGATCTCATTCGATCCGATTCAATTGCAGCGAGACTCAAAGCTCTTTTATTATTAAAGAGTAAAATGGTATCCCTTTCCTTTCTAATTGACAAACAAAGTAAATAAAAATTATCTTGTATATAAATATTTTTTAATGATGGTGTAAAAGTTACGGAAAGGATATTAAAAATGAAGATTTGGCAGAAAAAGGAGGGGACAGAGGGAAACCGGGAGTGGGAATAGCAACTATTTTGGGGAACAATAAAGCGTCTATTCAACTTGGATTTGCCGGGTGTTTGACCCCAAGTTACGTTATTTTTTATTTTTTATTTAAAGAAGCCACAAGAAATATGGAACTAATTCTTTTTTAACCAAATTATTTGGTATTTTTATTTGCCAATATTTGAAATTGAGTTAGGAATTCATCGAGTATTTACTCAAATAATAATAATAATAATAATAATAATAATAATAATAATAATAATAATAATAATAATAATAACAATAATAAATTTCTCCAAAAGTCCGTTCAAACATTATTCTTCATGCGCGGTGACACGGAACAGAATCATTACCTGCGACTTGCCTTTGCACGCTTGCCCAACACTAACATGTTTTGTTTACATTTAGATTTAAGGTTACAAAATGGCCCAATTCAGGCCCAAAATTAGGGGGGATTGGGCTTAGATGTACCATGGCCCATTAGAGCCTCCAGTAGTGGAGCCTTGGAGGAATCAACATATATTCTGTAGTCGGGGAACCAAGTATGAAATTATACTTTCAAATCTGAAACTTATGAGAAATATGATTAAATTCTGAAAATTATTTTACTCGAAGCTTTAACACACTAAAATAACACAGGCTTGAATACAAAGTAAAGTATTATATTTATAAGTGATCAACACAACACTAAGTTCTAACCAAATATATAAACCAAGCTCAAATTCGAATAATGAGGTCAAAATTGTTCATATTTGGAGTCCACTCACAGCTAAACTATGAAAAAGATATAACATTTGATCCATAATAAAATTTATATATGGTTTCATAAATCTACAATTTGGGAGCTTGGAAATTTTTCGTTTGGTTGATAGATCTTGTAACTAAAGACCTTATTTTGGATTAATAATATTACAAATTTTACATGTAAAAAAAAATACAATTAATTAAATATTAAATGCAATGATCCAAAATTATTGTCCATTAAAAAAATATATAATTATGCCACTGATTTACTCACAGTCACAGATCGCCATCATCCCAGCTAATGAATTTAGAATAGTTCCATGTACGAACGAATTAGGATTGTCACTATTATTACTCGATGTGACAAGAATGTAATGCCTCGGTTTTTTGTCAAACCTATAAAAGCAATATACGTCAATCTATTCCATGAGACCACGAAAATGTTATATATCCAAATCATTAATTAGCATAATTTATATATAATTAATGGATAATGCTATATGTACATAGACTCTTACATAGAGATGTACATGCCCTATTAAATTAGGAAAAAATTTCAAATTCTTTTAAAATTTATTTTTTTCAACCTACAATTTTTGTTTTGCTCAAAAAAATATATCAAATTCTTTTAAAATATTTTTATTTTCAACCTACAATTGTTTATCTTTTTTAAAAAAAACTCTTAACGAAAATATTATTATTATTAATTTAATTATTTATTGTGAAATTTTAGGGGTGTCAAAATTGAACCCGACCAAAGTCGATCAGTTACTATCGAATTAAGGTTGATTTTTGGGGTTTAGGTTAGACCCGAAATATTTGATTTTTTTAAAATTTTTAACAAAATAATTAAATGCACATAATAATTAATATATTTTGATTTAAATACATAATAACAAAATCTCACTTATATAGTTTTATATAACTTAAATTTGAAAGTCCAAGTATACAAAATTTAAAATAAACTTACTACACACAATAAAAATTATTTTTAAAAATCAATGTTTTACAAAATAATTATTACATGTTTCAATCTATGATACAATATACAATTTTTTTTTTCAAACATACAATATATAAACGTTGATCAAAATAAACCTATATGATTTTATTTTTTATTTTGTTTTTAACAAATTAATTAATTATTACACGTAATAATATTAAATATATTTTAGTTTAAATATATATTTTATCCACAATAAATTTAAATATATATTAATAAATCTAGTTTATATATGATTTAAATTTGAAATTTTAATTTTAAAAATTTTAAAATATATTTTCTATAAGAAAATAGACAATTATTATTTTTTTAACTCAATTAACAATTATATTTTAAAATTTTATAAAATAATTATTTTTGTGAAACTAAGTAAAATTAATTCTACAAGTAAGTAATAAAAAATAATAATATTTTCTTAAAAAGTTTTTTGAGTAAGACAAAAAATTGTAGGTTGAAAACAAATAAATTTTAAAAAAATTTGAAATTTTTTTTTAATTTAATAGGGCATGTAGTACATATAGCATTGTCCATAATTAATATGGGACGAAACGATAATGTTTTGTGCTACGTAACAGTAACACGAGCGGCCCGACAGAGGCTCGCAAATCGGCAAAGCAAGAAAAGTGAGATTTGGATAGGAAATTGTTTGGCCTAAGTCACAGAATAAAACAAAATTTTGGATATTTTAGTTCTAAAAAATCCAGAGAAGTCGTATTTTATTGAAAAAGACAAACATGGGCCGATATTGGAAACGTTTCAAACTTGTATTCTTAGGTAGCAAAGTTGCAATGTGAAATTGCATGTTGCATGCATCGCTCTCCTCTAATTAATTAGGGGCTCTTTCTTTTATTTTTTCTCCCTTAAAAAAACACAATCTAACAGTATATTATTTACATAATCGAATATCTAAAATGTATTTAGAACGAGTAATTGTTTTTTCAGCTGAATTAAGCTTACCATTGTCTGAGCCAATTTCGGAACCCAACACCGATATATGGATCAATCAAACCTACCCCATGGATATTACCTCATGGGATAGGTGGAAGTATTTTATTGGTTCAAATTATGTGGGCCCCACATGATTGAGTGAGATCCATATGATTTGAACCAATTAGTGAGAGTTATCTACCCCATGGGGTAGGATCGAAGTTTTCAGTGATATATCGATATAGAGATCAATTAATTGCAGAAAAAGTTGGATGGACGTATGTTCATGGCAATTCCATTACGGTTGGAATCCATTGTATATAGGTGCTTGACGCGATTATCATAAAATGGGTATCCGGGAGTGGGTAAATTCCCACATGAAAAGATAGGCGAGTGCCTTCTTTGTTAGGAAATGATGTTTATACGGATATTTGAGAGAGTGAGTGTGTGCTGAATGATGATGATCATCAGTTGGCCCCTTTGAGAGATTCTGTCTAGGCTTTTATACTCGTCCGTTTGGGTCCTTAATGATTATTGAGTATGGGCTTATTGACAGCTTTCAGGATGATGGGATGGTTACAACGTGTGATTTAGACACCCCGTAATTTCAGAAAAGAGCTCATTCAGTTGGAACGTGGTTAGTATTGATTTAGTTTGTGATTTGCATCTGTGATACTCTAAGTGGACGTGGCCACTTCCTAGCTCTAAGAATAGAAAAGCTCAGGTCCCACCGACCTCCCAGGATTCTTGAGACTTTCCCGGGTATTCCACCCCCGTCCGGGGTTTCTTTGATTCTTGAGACTTTCCCGGATATTCCCTCCGTCCGGGGTTTTCTTATACCTGGGTCCAGGGTATTTTCTCACCGGGATGCTCCGCTGTCCCGAGAAATAGAGGCGCCCTTGTTCCTTAGCCTCCTCCCGGGTGATTAATCCGTCCTTGGATTTTTCCACCCCCGTCTGGGGTTTTTTTATACCTGGGTACGGGGTATTTTCTCACCGGAACATCACCACAGTGCTGATTCCTTGTGGTACTATATAGATAAGGTGAATGTCTTTCTAAAATAAAAATACAATTAACCGACTTGTATATTTGACGAGACATGTCTCGAAATCGATATTCAATTTTCACAATCTCCGTTATCAACTAAAAGTACAAATAAAAATAACACACACAATTCTAATCGGTTCAGGTACTCATTAATTCATCAAGTACTTCCTCCCTTGTGGGAAACGCATGCACAAGGGAAGCAGCTTAGCTACCTAAGCATGCAAGAGCCATAAAGTTTCCAAATTACCAGTTTGCTTTCACATTTGAAGGAAAAAAGTGTTCCTAATAAGAAATAAAATCGTGCATAAAACTTGTAAAAAATTATAATTCTAGTAAATATGTTTCCAATTTATTCATATAACCAACATGATTTATCATCCAGTACTACTTGTATACATTAATGATATTTTTCACTGCATCATTATTTAATATATATGCATGCACTTTCCCACTTATTTTTGAAGCCCCCATGCATGAATGATATGATAAGCAGAAAAATATTCTCCATATAGCCTACTTCAAATCTCAAAAAAAAAAAAAAACTAAATTATTATTTTTTATCAAGTCAACTTTTTAAAAGTCTGCTATCCTATAAAGTACACAAATATTGTCATTGTACTCCATATTTAAGTATATTCATGTTCCTTGAATAAAGCTCGATCGATCGGTACAAATTCTTTGCCTGAAGAGGGGAGCCAATTATATTATCAAGCGATCACAAATTTTGGAAATTCATAAATGGAGAGCCCAAATCACGGCGTAGCAAATGGCACAGGTTCACGGCCTACGGTGGCGTTTCCGGTGGGCACAGCCCTATTATTGTTGCTTATCTTCGGCCTCAGCGGCATATTCTCGTTTTGCTACCATTGGGAGAAGCGCCGCCACGCTATATCTCGACGCACCGCCGCCCATGTGGAGGCCGGTACTGCTCTAATTGATCATCATGTTTGCAAACCTCAAGCGCCACACATGGTACGTACGTACAGTATAATTTATTTATTTATTTATGCGTACCAAGTTGCAGTTTCCACTGGCCTATCTAGCTGTGAGTGTTTCAACTTCAACTCAAAAGTTCAAACATTATAGTGATGATGAATATTTTCAAATTGTTCAATTTCTTTTTTTTTTCCCCCCTTCTTTCAGAATTTGAAGCAGCCAGAAAGTCAAGTCCTCCCAGTTATAGTCATGCCTGGGGACAATGTTCCAAAGTTCATAGCAGTGCCTTCTCCATGCCAGCCTCCCAGACTGGAGAAAATCATAGTGGATGTGCCGCCGCCGCCGCCGCCTAAGCCCCTGCGGACTGCTTTGCCGTTGATTTAATTAGTAGTTGAAATTCATGTTAATATAAACGTATTAACCCATTGTGTACATAAATTTTTATGGTCAAACTCAAATCGAATTAATATCTTTGTGTACACTTTTATAATGATATGGGTTGACGGTTGACCCGATATATATATACATTGAAAATTAATATTTTTACATTAATCAAATTGCGTTGGAAATCTGTATGACGAAACTGGCCCCTGAGTATCATTAATTTTTTTGTATTACCTCGATAATGTTGGTAGCAGTTTTGTGCTATTGTTTTGGACGGTCATTTTGCTTTATTAGTGATGAATATTTTACAAAATTGAAGAAATTTTGTGGCGTGAGTGGTAGACATTCAGCCACCACAAAGGAAGCAATATGTTTTGCCGTCTAAGAGATTGGTTTTATATATATCAACACAAAATACATGTTATTCCTAACTATCACTATTAGTTGATTCACCAAATGGTCACTTTCTTTCAGTATAGACACTATAATTTCTTTATCATATTCGCACTCTGTTCAGATCGGCATCCATTGAGGGCCCTAATTGATCAAGCTTTAGCGACATCATTTCTTTATACGGTCTCTCCTCGTAACATAAGTTTATGTAATAAAAAGGGGTTGCATAAGGTCAAACAAATCTTGGACAGATCCATTCACATCTCAATGAATCCGAAAAGGATGACAGGTGATAAAAATATAAATAGAAAAGATTAGAGAATTGATGCCATAAAACTAGAGGCTTTATTTATTTAACGTACCAAGTTGCATGCTCTCAACGTGCACAAATACAACACAAACTTTTAATCAGACGGAGACATTCATAAAAGATTAAAAGTTTACTATACTCTCCAACCTCACGCCACTAATATCTCATTTCCTTGGATTATAATTTGATTTGCTTGTCCATCAACACAGCCACCGCCACCGCCACAACCCCCGCCACAACCTCCGCAGCCACCACCCTTTGCCATGCCCCCACACCCACCGCCACAACCCCCACCACAACCTCCGCAGCCACCACCCTTTGCCATGCCTCCACACCCACCGCCGCAACCCCCACCACAACCTCCGCAGCCACCATTCACTGCCATGCCTCCACACCCACTACCACAACCCCCACCACATCCACCGCATCCTCCAGAGTCTGTAATAGTTCTCCAATCCATTCCCTTTAGGTTAATTTCTTCGTTTGAGCGTTGTGTCTCCTTCACACCTACTCGAACTTTAGCATACATTTCCTTCAGCAATACGTTGCCAAGCATAAAGCTGAGTATGATGGCGGGGAGAAGGAACCACTCGTCTTTGACCTGACATTCCCAAAGGAACCATCTGACTGAAACAGGGGAGATATTCAATGCTTCTTTTAAGCAAATAAGTTTACCTTTACAGTGCCAGATTTCAGGTCAAGCAACGCCACCGCCTTGCCATAGGGATGATCTGCAGAGAATTCTATTGCTGTCATCAGGTGGCTTTCAAGCTCGTGTTTGTGTTTATGTTTCAAGCAGTTTGCTGATTCATAATCAAGCCTACCACCATTGAAAAGTCTTACCTGTGCAGAAGACATACACCAAAGTTATAGTCATCTAACAAATGATAACAATCGTGACCATCAAATACAAATCTATGATTCACGGATCAACACTTGTTCATTTGAATTACATGCATTGCCCTATTCTTCCACCATTTTGCATTCATTTTTAGGGGTTTGTGAAATCTAGTAGAAAAGGAAAAGACATACATTCTGAGGGCCAATCAGCGCCAAGAGGTGGCCATCATCTTGTTTTGAACTTGGAAACTGAAGGGACCATGTAGAATTTACAAATGACCACTTCGAATCGGAAAACTCGGCCAGTGTGCATGTTTCCCCTGATTGCATGATGCCCACCAGCTCTCTTCTCACTATGGTTTTCTTACCCTTCAACTTTTTGAAACCTCTGTAATGAGTCCATAAAATGTAAGTGATTAGAAAATCCTAAATCTGAAAAAGATCAAGAGAAAAACCCTTGTGGCTCGAGTAGATGAACACAAATTTCAACCAATGGAATATGAATGCATCAACACAACCCTTGTATTATCTTTAGGATAATCACTATTCTAAGTCATTCGCATAAAAAAATGAACTTTAATTGCTTTTTCTTCATGAAGTTCCATTTTCTACTTGACCAGGAAATAACTTGTCTTCAGTAATGATCCATAATAATCAAGTCACAACACAGTCGGTAACTTATAGTGAAGGAAAATAAGTTACCACTTATCATGAATCTGCTAGACATATCAAAGTCCTATAAACCACTGCAACTCACATAAAAAGAAAATTGTGGAATTTAATTTACCTGATCTTTAAACTGATGACAGAATCTCCAGCCTCATTGACAACTCTAGTCCAACTTTTAACCAATTGAACCCTTCCTGGTCGTGGGAAACGGCAAGAGCTTTTCATGAATGGCTGAGTACGAATCATACGAAGAACATATGGTGCCGGAGTTGGCGTAGCAACTGAGATGGCCATTCGTAGGCTAATTGGTTTGGATTCTGTCATATTTGAAACTGGCACCAATTCCAACCATTTCTCCACCATAGGGCAAGAACCTGGGGCCAATAAATGTTCTAAAGATATGGAACAGCTGCCCATAGGTTTGTATGACTTTAATACGGGTAAGCTGGAAGGTACGCATGACATAAGTTCAAATTTCAGATGCCCAGATGGTTCACAATTGAAGGAAGCCACCTGTTTATCTCCAGATTCAGTCGAAATTGTAAGGCTCTGCTTTGCATTGAAGATTGCATCAGGTTGAGTTTTACTGAAGAACACCAAAAGACTTCCTTTGTGCGCTTCCGGAAGATTTCTTACATCCACAAACTCTAGCATTACCTGAAATTTTCAGATAAGAAGTTTCGAAAATCAACTGTTTTCCATCCATGGATCCAGTCTCTCTTCCCACCCTCTCTCAAACATTGTAAGAATCAAAGCTCTTCAATTTAATTCTGTTAGTTTATGCTTGACTATAACTCTATAAGCAATTAAATTTATGGAAATATATGAAATATGAAGGTCCTTAAAAAATACCTCCACTACTCTCATCTTAGGAAGTGTAATGCTTTGACTTCCGTTGGATGTGGCCGTTTCCCTGGTCAAGATGTCGGAGTACGGAGTAGTTCTGACTGGCGAAGGGTTGCTACCTTTGTACATTGCTCCTGCTCTCCAATATCTAGAGCCATACAGTTCCTCCCAGTTCTTTGTAGTCCCTGAAAATCCGACATCCAGTTTCTGCCCTTTAGTTCTGTCCGAATCAGAGTCATCATGTTCCAATACTTTTCCCATTATTGCTATGAGTTCTTTGCAATAAGAAACCGGATGCAACTGGTGAGTGTGCCAAATGAGATCTATATCATAAGTTGGAACTGAGAAGCTTTTGATGAATCTCTCCTTATTTCTCTTAATAAGGTGCAAAAATCCTTTGTACCTAGCCACAGCTCCCTCAAGATAGCTGTTGTCGTTCATATGAAGCCTGGACACCTACGACACACATAAACCTTAAGTAAGCAACAATGACGAGTATGTATATGTTTGTGCGCGCGTGCATTTCGGTACTTCTTAAAAGGATCTTTCTCCAAAATAATGATAGGTTGCACAAACAATAAGCTATAGGATGACAAAATGAAAACAAATTTAAAATATGACATCACCTGGTAAAAGAATGGACTCTGCCTCCGAACAGCTGACACTAGATCATACATGGTGCACTTTTCGCCTCCAAGTTGCTTTACATTTGAATTGTCATTCAGAGTGTCAGCTAGATCCAATTCAAAGGGCTCATCAGGGTATAAATTCTTCCAAATTTCTTCTGATGTCTTCGTCAAAGTTCCTCCCACAGTAGAAACAACATTAGAATTGTCCAGAATTCTCACATAGAACTTTTCGCAGTTCGATTTGTACACGACCTGGAACATGAGATAATTAATTAATTTTCGATGAATCAGTTGATCTACTGTAGAGTCGAATAAAATAAAAGCAAACTACAAAACGAAAGTACAAAGGCATACTGGATTTAGCCTGTGACAATGCCAAATCCATTCGCAGTCTAATGGAACCACCAATGGGCCTTCACACAGTGGGGATTCGGAATGTTTTGCCAGCAAAGGAAGCCAACAAGTATTATACCTGAAGGGTTATAAATTAGACAAATTAAATGGCAAGTATAACAACAACATTGTGTGTTTCAATGTACGAAGTACAAAACACCGACAACCTCTACATGAACTGAAATTTGTAGAATCCAAATTTCAGGCATCAAGAATACGCAAAAACCAATCAAAGATTTAAACAATATTTGGATCACAATATTGCTATTATTTGTTGCATTTCATGTCGAATGGCTCAATCGATCATTAAAAATCTTGAAAACTGGAACATAAAAATTGTCAGTGTCAGCAATTTCGGAACAAAAGGCTTGCCTTGTAATGGCCCTTTCGAGACCCCGCCCTTCATAAAGCCAACGCTTTCTATCCACGGCCGCAAGAAACTGGAGCTGACTTTTTGCCTCAGATACAAGGTCTACGCTTATTTCAATGCTCTGCGCTGCTTTCCACTCCATCTCCATTCCTTACATATTCACCCACAAAATTCAGCTCTTAATGAAACATATGGACTACTGACTTGCACCTCTTTAGTTAATAGACAAAAAATAGAAGTAACGGATAAATAGCTACTGACTTACACTTTATAGTGATCAAAAAATAGAAGTAACAGATAAATAGCTAGCCAAGAAAATGAATAAGAACACAATGATCATCAGAAAGTTAAATGAACTGAAGTGAAATCAAATAAGAACTCAGCAGCCAGAAAATAGAAGCAGACCACCACAAAATCTTTCGATCAATCCAAATTCAAATGCCATATAACCAATAATGTCCATTAACTTAACTTTTAAATTACCAAAAATGATTGATCATAACACAACACAGGTCAACTTGCTTAAAATCACTAAAACTGCAACAGAAATAGTAACAATCACAGAAAGAATGAATTATCTGTAGAGAACACTCACTCAACAAGTTGATTGCAATTTGACAAAGATCCGTAGAAACAGATTGTATTAATTTGCTATAGAGAACATGATATTTATAGAATCTTTCGTAAGCATTAAAAGAGTACGTTATCCAAATTTGTGAAGTACAAGCAGGAATCTGAAGGACGATCTTACCCTTTGGAAATCAAATATACATATTATGAAAATAACACGACAATCCTCGTTTTCATAGTTTATTTATGGCATTTGTGAGGGCAAAGCCGGCAGATCATCAAGTTTAGGTTGTTTTGAGAGATGGCTATGTACTACCACGCAATAAATTTTACGCGTCAGCTAATTTTTTGTTTTCTAATTTTAGAATTCTGTATTGTGTTTAAATTAGTTCTTTAGTCGAGTTATAGGAAATCTGGGCAATAATTTTTTTATGAAACTGTCATTTTTCTTACATGGGTTTGCCCGAAAATTCGATCTTGGAGCGGCAAGGTATCACTCCACCAAATCAAGGCAATATATATATATATATATTTTTAAAAAAAGTTATTTATTGAAGTTATAGTAACGTATTATTAGTTAAGTAGTTTATTTAATTAAAAAATTTTCGACACCATGCGAAAGAAACGTGAGTTAGCTGTTTGGCTCACGCAAAGACCGTTCGGAGTCACTCAAATCGTGCACGCGATTTAAAGGCAACACATTCCAACAATAAAGATACCTCCAAAGATGCTGTTTTGCTATTTGATATTTTTCCCCGAAATAGATGGAATTAATATTTTGGGACTCTATATCAAGAACTAGTTTTTTTCCCGAGTTTTTAGATAGGATTTCCACTTTTTGTTGGAATGGGCGGCCTATATTAAATTGATTAACTAGTTTTTTTTGTTACAAAGTGAAAATCCTATCTAATCTAACAACTCAAACGGGTGAGAATCAAACTCAAGACATTATATATGAGAGTTTATGTTTTGTCACTAGATCAAAAGATCCTTGATAATTGATTAACTAGTTCGATTCTTATATTATGATGATGATACATTTGATGATGATGAGGGAAAATTCTCGGTAGCTAATTTTCTTCCACAATCACGTGGGCACTGTATTGTTTTAAGAGGGACGGCTCGGGTAAAGATTAAAAAAAAAAAGACAAATTTTATGGAAATACATCAAATTATTATTATTTCTCTCGTTTCATTCGAGCAAGACGATCCTCATGGGTCCGCCTCGACCTCGTGAGTTTTTTTTTTTTTTTTTTTTTTTTTGGCAAAATCTTGCAAGCATCTTCAATATTCATCAGGCACAAAACAAGCATCGATCATACCCCTTTTACCAACTCGAAAGCTAAAACACTACTTACCACACCCCGAACACATGGGGCTGATCGCATGTTGTTACCATAGAATCGAAGCTCTCAAGATTGAAGCACCAAGCTTAGCAACAAGCCATGAAGTACATCTGTTCACGAGTCCTCAGAGTTTGCATCTTTTTCGCTTGTGGTATTCCGCTCCATGTACTCTTCTTCGATAGTTTCTTTCAATATGAAGAGTCTCTGGATCACCACAGGTTGATTCATTTTCTTGGCTTCCTGAATTTCAGTCTCTTCTTTGTTCAGGTGGTATGCGTCAAGCATGATCTTAACCCATTTGTGCAGTTCCTTGGGCGTTCTATCATATTATTACATTGGAAACATGTTTAAATAATGAAAGAAAGTACATGAATTATTTGTCAAGATTGGAGGAAGGTATGTGATTTACGTGTATATGGCATTTTGTTCTTTCACGTCACGTTCATCACCAGGAGAGAAGGCTGTGGCTAATGCGGAAAATCGCTCTTCAGGATCAGCTATGTTCAGCAAATACTTGAGCAGCTTGATTTCTTTCGGTACAATACTCCTTAAACTACTTTGTGTCGTTTTGTACAAACGGTACATTATTTCTTTCACCTGTCAATAATTTCTAGCAGTTATTTATATGATAACACTAAGCATATTTCTCGAGTAAATGAGAATACAATAGCACAAAGAACGGCATTTTAAGCCAAACACGGATAAAACCATACTACCTCATTTTTCATGCTTGCAGACTCCTTTGCAGATGCCCAAGCACCATTAATCAGTAGAATCAAGGATGAGTCCAGTTCTTTCGCCTTAGCAAGGCTTTTGATCTTTTCGCAAGCCACATCTATCGATGAGGAATTCAAGATATCATCAAATTTTTCCTGGGCGGTGTCTAAAGTGCCCACAATCTCCAAAGTGTTGTCAAAAGCACTAACCGCTGCTAAGCATCTAGCACCAAGTCGCGCAATGGCTGCCAAATCATAGGAACACATGCAATGCTCTTTAGTCATTCTTAGGCCAAGTAGAATCATACAGAAGCTTTTGTAGTACAAAAAGAAAAAAAGGAAAAAGAATCATACAGAAGCGTTGAGGCCGTGAACATGATCATTTTGCTAACGACCTACGCTACCTCATATGATGAAACAAATATTCTACCTAATTAAACAAATTTAATTGAACTTTTAATCGTATTAAGCAATTATTTTTCTTATCATACACCAGCGTAAAGTGTTTCTCCAAAATACAGAATACCATTACTCAACAGATGAAATAAATAGAAGTAATACAAGAAAAATGCAATCTGATATGTGGTGGGTTGTCAAATGTTAAGGCATATTACCATCTCGGTCCTCCAACCCATCATAGGTTTCCGCAAGCAAAGTGAGATGACGAAAGAAGTCTCCGGTGAAATCCTTGCGTCGCTTAGCTACAATCGCATTTATGTCAAGAGGACTATCTTGTACCTCTTTGAGAAGTTCGCTATGCTCTTCCATTCCATCATCAATCTGCAAGCACACATGCATTATTGAACAAGACCTAGCAAACAAATACTCTTTCTAAAGCAGCACACATTCAAAGCCCAAAAGTCATATGGTCAATTCTTCAAGGATTGAATACAAAATTCGACCTTTTTTAACCCGGTCCATCCCCTACCACAAACCAGCATTTGATGAAGTTCTAACGACGTTGAGTGAATTGTGAGGCCAAAAATGTAATCTTTGGAATGAAATCATTCAAACTATATTTACACGAATTCATAAGAAGGAAGCTGGTAAAGCCAGACAAAATAAGGAATCGTGATTTCTTTTTTTTGAAAACAAACTATTCACTAACAGTACCTTTCTAACTTTTCTTGATAATTCAGTCAATTTTTGCTTCAGTTGAGCATCATTTTCAGCATCAGCCCTCACTTTACACCGATTATAAAATCTTTCCCGGTACTTTTTCCACTCATCTCTGAAAATCAATAATTTCTTCCAATCTTTAGACTTGGGTTTCTCATTTAAGAACACATCAATCATCTTGTCACAAAATTGGGTCATTGTGCATCCTTCTACTACTTCAACATCAGCCTCCACATCTGCTTCTGCCTCAGTAACAGGACTGGCAAAGAACCCTTATTTAACCCCAAAAAAAAGAGAGGAAAACTTAACATTATACAAGATTGTAGCGCAAGATGAGAAAGAATAACATGAAAAGAAAGAAACCAAATTAAAAACTCACGAATATTTCTTTTTGGTTTGTGGGATTTAAGGTACGGTAGCATGAGAGGAGAAGTAGATATAGTGGGTAATTTAGACGAAATAGAGGGTAATTCCGCAGGAAAGGGAGCCATGGCAGCTCTGAAGATTGAGGGTTTAGCGGCCATAGTCTAGCTCTTCTGTTCTACTTCTATCCTCTAAGCTTTTGCTTGCTTATTATTTGTTGGTTTTTGTTGTCCAAATTTCATATCTAATAAAATATTGAAAATAATCACACTTTTATTGCCTCTTTTTTTTTAAATACTTTTATTGCTTATTATTCATACAATAGCGTAGAGTAAAGAGATAATTTTATTCACTTTTTATAATATAATAGATATATATATAGATATCAATACTATTAACCAAGGTAGAGAGTTGAATAAGAACTAAATTTTGGTGAGATTATTTTAATATATCAATAATATCTTTAGTTAATTTTTTTTCCCAAATTTTGATTTATTTTTTAATTTTTTTTTACAAATATTATTTTGAAATTTAATTACAAAATTATGAAAAAAAATAAATTAAAAATAAAATCATGATTATACAAACACGAAACTTTGATCGATGAAAACCAAGTTATGGAAGGATGAGAAAAATTGTGATGCTTGGCCAAGCCCATAAATCGATCTATTTAACTTGCAAACCAAAAGGACTTACCGGGCCCAATGTGGGTTGAGCAATTTGAAAACCCGGCGGTGAAACATTGCTTCTCCTATTGCGCCATCATATGTAGATGACTTGATTAGGATTTGGATGGCATAGGGGTTTCTCTACTCTACTGGTACTTCAGGTGACATGGAGCCGAAAGGGCGAGAATATTTTGAGGATTTAGCAAATTGTTCTTTCTTCCAAAATTTCAACTCTTCCGGGTAGGGGTCAAGCGGGTAAAATGGTGCAAAATGCATGATCTTGTACACGATTTCACCCAATTCTTAACAAACGATGAATGCTTGATTGCAGAAAGAAATCTTGACGTTCGGGTACAAAATGCACGACATCTAAACTTGCTGAATCTTTAAGCAAAGATCACCATGAATATGTTTTCCCATCGTCAAATAGACAAATTATGTAGTTTCATATGCGAGGACAATGAGATTCATCATGATTTGTTGAACCATTTGAAAAGGATCGATTAAGACAACTGTAAGTATTAAATGTAGAGAAGGGGCATTCAGACATGTCTATAAATATGCCAGTTAGTTATCAGAGCAAAAGAAACGTTTGGATCTTGACTGAACTGTAAGTATTATTCATGCCATTCTAAACTGTGATTTTTCGCATATGACATTCTGTATTCCCTTGTATCTTCAACTGCGTATGTCAAGCATAAATCTCATGCCACTTGCAGTAGTCCGTTATGCCTAAGCAGTGCCTCTGGTGAGGGCTCACGCCCTCTGAATTCCACAAACACCTGAGAGAAAACAAGCATTTCAGCAATCAATCAGATTTAAAATCTTTTCACAAGGGGTGGTTAAAATGTTGAATAAGTATCACTTTTATACCTCTAGGGGTGGCTTTCCGCCTCCAAGAGCAAGAACCGTCTCTCGGAATCTATAACCTGTTTCTTTTACAGCCTGTTGTAAATATCACTAATCAGTTGGGAAAGACGTGGTAAAAATATATGCAGAATTTTGATGTCTATACATTGCGCTAGGTGAATCTAATCGTTGAATATCGACAAAAGACACCAGGATATTCAAAACTACAGATTTTTAAATGAACGTTTACAAATTTTACTGGCGTACCTCATCATTGTTCAACCCAGCATCCTCAAATGCTGAGAAAGCATCAGCGGATAAAACTTCAGCCCACTGCACAATTTGAACATCAATACTGTTAGAAAGGGAAGACGAGGAGGGTCTCATTCATTTGTCATCGGACAAACAGAAGGCAAGAACCATTTCACCTTGTAACTGTAGTATCCAGCTGCGTATCCACCGGCAAAAATATGACTAAAACTGCAAAGGAACCTATCTTCAGGAAGTGGAGGGAGCAATTGTGTTCTTTGAGAGATTCTTCTGTCAACATCACAGATTGACTCTGGACCACCAGGTACATACTTTGTGTGCAATTCAAGATCGAGAGTTGCGAATTTTAGCTGCAGCACACGAGACAGATAAATAAGTAATTGTATATCAGAAGGCTACACCAATCACTAAGGGCAGCATAACTTAATGGTGAAGTTAGATGAGAAAGCATGTCCAACAAATATTTTCCATAGTGATGGAAATTGTGAGTCATCGACTCATCATCATATAGAAGGAAAAACTTCCATCTGCAGACTTGAACACATTTACCATGAGAACATTTCCATAATCAAAACAGAACACAAACACGCATTACTTTCAATCTACAAGGATGCCACAAAGTAGGTACAAAGAAGATTTAATCTCATCACTTGAGTCAAAAGAACAGAGTCAAACTTTTGAGTAACCAAAATTGAAGAAATATCAATAGATTTATCAGACAGAATAAAGGTTGGAAAACAGTTTTGAATACCATATACTGAAAGACTTCTGATAAAGAAAACCACGCGGCCAAACCTGTCTAAGACTCATAGAACCAGCACGGAATGTCCTAGCTGCTAGTAGCTTTTTGTAGATGTCTTCCGGAATAGCTTCTCCAGTTTCATAATGCTTGCCAATACTCATCAATGTATCCCTGCAATAAGTGTCGGCATCCATCACAACATCAAATTGTGGGTCATGATCATTGACACTTTTTAGAGCTGCAACAATCTAATGAGCTCCAAATAGAATTCAACTTTGGTAATATAAACAGGCTTTTGGAGACATCATGTTAATGTACAAACAAAGCAGTAAGACCCGACTCTGATATTAACCCACAACCTATGGCTTCAGAGTCGCCTCAAAACCAAATGTCTCCAAGTGAAATCTAGCATAAATTGGTCATGCCTAGCACAATTTAGGTGACAAAATGAAGACAAGCTTAAAATTGGCATCTGTGGAGATGTTGATGGAAGAAATGATGCAACTACAGAGGAGATATTGATGGAAGAAATGATGCAACTACAGAGGAGATATTGATGGAAGAAATGATGCAACTACAGAGGAGATATTGATGGAAGAAATGATGCAACTACAGCTGCTCTCGGGAGAGAAGAAAAACTACAGATGATTTTGTCAGAGAACTTGCACTAGTACTCATTCAATGAAAAGAAATGTAGTTTGAGAATTTGATTGAAGCCAATGATTGACAGTTGCAAGACAAAATCCCTACCTATGGTAGCACCAATTTTCCATAAATTGGGAAGGCAATTCCACAGCATCCCACTCTACATTCCTTATACCAGCAACCAAACCCTCATCCTGTTTCGTTAGCATGTGCTGAAGGGCATGACCAAATTCATGGAAGACTGTCTCAACCTAACATTAAATTATAATTATAATAACCAAAATTACTCATTTAAACATTTACATTTGAGCAAAACAAATCATATCCTGACGCATCATAATCAAGAGGCAAGCTTCTTCTTTCAAATGATGCTGTGTAAATGAGGTACAATATATTCTGGAGCATAATTGGATCCGTTAAATCAAATAAGAATGATTTGAGATGTCAATAATCAAATAAGAAAGTAACTTTAAATTCAGAGATCAAATAGGTCTGACAGAACTCGCAAATTAGATGAGACTTCATACCGATCATTTTCTTTGATAGGAAACGAATCAAATTATTCTCTCTAGTCAATAAAAGATAACCAAAAGCATTCAACATACTCGCAAATTGTTAATATTTTGTCTGAATTTTGTACGTTGGATCAGGCCAGTTTTCACAGGATATTGGAGAATTGAAATTTTATTAATGATTGAGTAATATTTCATTCCATCATATAGACACAAAAACAGGCCTCGCTTTAAGACGTATTATGATCAAATTGGTGAAGCGCGGAGGGGGTTGTTGGGGGGGGGGGGGGGGTGTGGGGGTTGTGTGCGCCTAGTCGGCGAGTAAACTAGTATGTTTTCAGGGTCAAATCATTTAAAGAGCCAGAGTTTAGACATATGAGCAAATATGAGTGCTTCTACCTCACGAAACGTCATAAGGCTTGGTTTGTCTCCTACTGGTGGCATTTGGTTGCAAACCATATGAGCAACAGGCAATCTAGCCGTACAACCATCCCGCGACATGACGCGACTTCGACCCACCACTTCATCCATCCATGCTCCTCCTCGTTTTTCAGAGGGACGGGAATATGGATCAAAATAGAAGAACGCAATTGGGGTACCAAAAGAGTCATTAATGCGGTAAAAGTGAACATCGCTGTTCCATACCTATAAATTATTATCATGGCTATTCAGATGAAAAAAAAAAAAAAAGCACCACCAGCCATAAACTCTCACGGGAAAAAGAAAAGAAAGGTAGATGGAAAGTCGTACCGGAGCTATACCATCTGCCTGTTCAATATTGATCCCAAACAAGTGTTTTGCTAGACTAAAAAGACCATCCATAACTTTAGGCAATGAAAAGTAAGGTCGCAATTCTTCCTGTTGATATTAGAAAAGGCAACCACCTAAAAGGCTTATTTACTTCAGAAAGTCAAACGATATCAAAACAAGAAATGGGGGAAAATTAGTAAATTAAAGAAAAAGCCAAAAAAAAAGTAACCAAGGACTGTTCAATAGAAAATGCATCTTCAAAACCTAATATTTAAAGGGGACGTTCCAACAATTGACAATAATTAAGTTGGAGATTTCAAATTGGAAGGAATCTTTTAAGGGAAATACCACAAGGAACCCAAACAAGGATACAGTGGGGTCTCCTTCCCATACCAAATAAATACTGTGAATACATAGCAACTTCTTCCATATGATTTACGACTAAAAAAATTAAAATGTGCAATATTAGGACATATTCCCTTTGCTGCACAAAATATAACTGTATTAAATAAGAATAAGATGATAAATAATATCCTCCCTTGATTCCCTAGGAAGAAAAAAGGAGATTTTAAAAGATAAAAATTCACTTTGGAACATCACTGAAAACGTGTCAATACGGAAACTACAGAAACAAAACTCTATCAAAATAACCAACAAATAAATTCCAAAGTGAAACAGAGAACTGAGAACCCAAGGGAGCACACCTCATTTATTTCATATTTTGATTCACGAAGTCTCTCACTCCAGAAGCCAGTGTCCCAGTGGTTCAAGTTATCAGCTTCTGGAGCTCCTTGGTTCCTTGAGAAAATTTCGAGGTCTTCCATATCTGAAAAGATTAAGGAAAATTAAACTATGCGGCAAAATGGCGATCTGAACAATATTTCCTTTACAAAGAAGTATGGAAAAAAGAACTAGAGTTACCATAAACTTTAATAAGATGGAAAATGCTCATTTTCCAATTTCTTGCCTAGATAAATCTCATATTGAAGCATTAACCTTCCCAACTTTTGTATGCTCTTCAGATTTTGATAAATGTTATAAAGCAACATCATTCTTCCAAGTTCAAGAAAACAAATAACACCTAATACTTTTATTTCCCTAAAGCACAGTGAGAGATTGTGTATAAATTAATGTTGAAGATGTGCAGTTGGGCATGTGTGAGTGTGTAGTATAATTCAGTATATCAGTAGATACCTTCTCTCTGTGTCTCATATTTTACTTAGAACAAAAATGTTAACTAAAAATTCCTAGAAGAAAATAAGGGGAAAACAACCACATTTGCATAGTTGCGTGGTTCTGAAAGGCTGATAATGAAATACCATACCTTGAACAGCAGGATCCCAAGATGCACTACGTAGTTTTTCGAGGAGCTCTCCAGCCTTTTCAACAGTTGCCATCTTGGTCTCCATACTTACCTGATAAAAGTTACATAATTAGGCATATGCAAGAGACCTATGTTGCATGGATACGGGTACGGGTATCGAATCGGATACGATACCGGTACGGCAATACGGGAAATTTTGAAAATATAGGACACTGATCAGGCGGCGGCGAGTAGCGGCCGGTGGCCGGCGGCGGCAAGCCGCGAGCAGCGAGCGGAAAGCTTCAAGCGGTGGGTTGGTGATGATAGACGACGAGAGAAACAGAAAGTGGGAAAGAGGAACGATCGAAGAGAGAATAGAAGATTTAAGGCTTTTTTAAGCCCAATTGATATTAATATATTTATTAAAAAGTCCTCATAAATTTCTCACTTTTCAATTGCACCCTTAAAACTTTCAATTTTTTGCGATTTGAGCCAAGCCGTACCCATGCCGTACCCAACTGGTCAAACTTGAAAAAAGTCAACGACACGTCATTTGCCGTATCCGACACGTGTATCCGCGTGTCGTACCCGTACCCGATACTCCAAAAAAAAAAATTTTTAAAGTACCCATGCTACATAGCAAGAGACTTATAGATGAAATAAATTAAATAACAAGTCCTACCTCTGCATAGTTATTGTACCCGAGAAGCTTAGCCTTTTCCAATCTAAGCTTCAAAATTTGGTCAATTATTGATGTGTTATCCATATCTTCGCTAGAAGCACGGGTTATATAGGCTCGATAGACTTCCTCTCGCAGTGTTCGATTTTTAGCATGCTGCATAACAGCCATAAAACTTGGGGCATCCAATGTAATTATCCACGGCCCACTCTCTGCAGTAGCATTTTCATGTCCCTGTTATCAATAGGAGAAAGACAAATGACGAAGATCAATAGATGGCATCATATCCAATATTCCAATTCACAAATTAGAGCTATTACTTAACTCATTGACATAATTATATAAATACCTTGGACACTGCTGTTTGTGCAGCCAACCCGAGAGCTGAAGCTGGCAACCCTTCAATGTCTTTCTTATCTGTTATCAACTTTTCAAACTTCTTTGTCGCATCCAAAACATTCTCTCCAAATTTTTGAGATAGTTTTGCCAATTCCTTCACATTCATTTGAGGAGAGAAGATTAATGATCCTAAAAATAGTGGTCACAAACAATACTTTAAAGTATGGGAAATCCACTAAAGGTTAGGGTAACTTGAAAAGGTGAAAAGCAGACAAAAAGTTGATTAGCGCCATTTCAAATTTTACGCTATAACAATAATCAGAAATCACCAATGAACATGGGTTCTTACAGTATGGAACAGGCAGATTCATAAACTTATCAAAACTTTCCTTCTATAAGCTCCCAATATTATTCCCAGAGGTAATTTCAAATCTAAAGTTAGTAGCGTCAAATACAATACAGTAGTTCCATCCAAATGGCTTCCACTCCAGCATCCTCAAAAAATTAAATATACCTGTTCAACCAAAAATTAATATACCTGTTCAATCTTGTTAAATTCCTCTCTTTTATCATCTTCAAGGGCAATACCACTCAAAACAGCATCCTTCAAATGTGCTGCAAAAGCAGGTCAGCGAGAACAATTAAGATCAACATTCAAAATCAAACATCTAGCAATAGCATGGAACAGTAAAGTAATGCAAATGTGAGAAGGCCATTCGGTCCACACCAACCCAAATGTAAACCAGTCCACATGAAGATCATAACTATTGAAACCATACAATAGAATGATTGCAAATACGTACACTCAACAATCCGTTTTCGAGCATCATTCAAGGTATCCCATTCAGACGATTCTCTAATAGCTTTGAACGCATGGTAAATAGGCTTACTCTGACCTAACTTAAGCTCAAAAGCTACTTTGTCCGGCTAGATAGTAACAAAGAAAATAAAAAAATGTTAGCAACAAAAATAACCAAACAAATTAACCCAAAAACAAAAACAAAAATATGCACCTGGACTTCCTCAATGGCAGAGCGAAGCTCGGCATTATCTTTAACCGCCTTGAGATGGGAGACGGCACCCCATACCACAGCCATCCTGTCAACTATCCTCTCCAGTGGCTCCACCAGCTTTGGCCATGTAGGTTCCACAGTTCTCTCCAGTTCCTCTAGCTCTAATTCCTACGATCACACATCTCAGTTAAAGAAACGCCAAGCATAAAAGGCAACAAGATTCCATCAATTTTAGCACGTCTTCATTCACCTATATCTGTTTTTTAGTTATGCAGCTTAGCAATACCACTGACCCCAAGGACTTAAACCTATATCTAATCGAACGATGACAAATTATTAATCCCAGCGTAATTGCTCGAGGAGCCTAAGACAAAGTATCACGAGATGAATCCCAAACAACACAACCAAACTTACAAGTTGTTTGAGCAACGCGCGGATGCCGGGACGGACATGCTTGGCCAGGATGGAATCGAAGGGCGGGAAGTAAAACTCCTCCAAAAGCGGATTACTTTCTGAGTCTGAATCCATTTCCGCGCTAGTGGAGGGAGACACCGTGGATGAAATGGAGCCGGAGAACGATCGAAACGGCGGAAATGAACCGTGACGACGCCTAGCAAAGGTTGATTTGGAGCGAGGTGGGAGGAGGCAGCGGGAGAAGGAAGTGGGCCAGAGGGGACACGAATGGGAATTGGGGGGATAAAATAGGAATTGGGTTCTGGGTTTTGGGAGACAAATGGGCTGCGAATGGAAATGGAATTGGATCGAACGAGAGATGGGGAGGCGGGTGGCCATTAAAGATAACAGCAAGATTGGTATAACGAGAAATTGGAGCATCCCGATTCTCATTTCCCTTTTGATTTCATCTTCTCTTCAATTCAGTATTCACTCACTTATAATTTTTTATATTTTTTTTAGCAATTCACTCGCTTATAATTATATTATATAAATATAATATAATACTAGTGTATTGATGTACGCGTTACATGTTTCTATAATTTTTTTGTAATTAATTTGAATTATATTCAAATAAAGTTAATATCATAGCTGTAAAATTATCGAGGGACTAAAATGCAATTTGAAATGTTGAAATTTTTTAAAAAACAAAAGGAAATAATTTAATATATCAAAATATCATGATAAATTAAATACAAAATATCGCGATAAAAATAACAAAATCTAATAATATTATTATTGTAAATATCATTGTACATGATATTTGTTATACCTTTATAATTTATATATATAAAAACAGAAAACTCAACTACAAATAGTTAAACGAAAATTTTGAAAATATAAATAAAAAAATATGATTGAATTAAAAACAAAAATCAAAATAGTATTTTTATAAAATTTAATTTTAAAAAAATTATTATGAAACAAAATTTAATATTTGTTATTAATAAGGTATTTGCTATGTTGTCAACCTACCGTGCCCAACCAATGTGTCAACCATGAGGTGTCACTCAAATATTGGATGCACAATTCATCGGGTCCAATGATTGAATTGTCACATCATGGTGGGTATATAGTTTTGTTATGCTGCCCAACAACTATGCTCAATTCCGTATCCACCATGTACAAGTCAACTCACTTATTATACTGGTCAACTCACTTATTGTACATGACGGACACGAAGTTGGGCATGATTGATGGGCAACATAACAAAATATATATATATATATATATAGGAGTTATGGGGGAGTGCAGCACCTGACGGCAGGACCCACTCAACAAATATTCAAAAAATAATAATATTATGGTGATATGTTATTTAATACGAAAATTTTAAATATACATAAAAATACGAATGTAAAAAAATTTTAAATAATATTTTTTATCAAATAAATTTAACATTTACTTTTAATATGATGATTGGTTTGTATATATGCAAATATAGATATACGCAACAAATATACAATTATGTTATGAGCGATATATTATTTAATATAATAATTTTAGAATAAAGATAAAAATACGATTTGAGTTAAACTATATATATATATATATATATATATATATATATATATATAAATGTGCTAAAAATATAAACATGAAACTTTTTCGCCCAAAAGTCTTTTTGGAAAATAGTAAAAAATTATCATTAAATTTAAAAATATAATAATATGTGGTTGAATTTAAATTTTAAATAAATATAATATTGAATAAACAAAAGATAATATTATTTTATCTAAAAAATTGAAGTCATACCAAAATTTCGTTACGATAACGGTATTCATTTTTCAGTAGCAAAATTTTTTTCCGGTATGATATATGGTATTCTTTGTAAAGTTCGGTATACCGTACCCACCCAGCCCTAATCGTGGATAGTCTTATATATTTTATTCCAAAAAACATCAACCAACTAGACATAGAAATGAAATTGAATAACTAAACCCAAAATTTCATTCATTAAAACAAATAAAAATCACATCTTTACTACAAAATGGATCGCAAAAAGTTGTCTCAACACCCAAAACAAGATACAAAATCTTTCACAAAACAGCCCACAAAACAGTTGAATTTATATCAATCGCACAAGACTATAAATTTTGATAACCATGCAATTGTGCTTCCTATTGCTTCATCAAGAAACGCATTTCATCATTGGGTCGAATTAGGTTCACTTTCTCCACCAAAATCTTATTAACCCAAACTTTCTAAATCCACCGACCACTCCCACAAACAGGAGACCTGCCAAGATTGTTTCAGAGGATGGTGATTCTTTCTCAATTCTCAATACCAGAGCTAAAACCACAAAGAAAATTCAAAGGACGATGATTCTTTCCACCTCCAAAATTCAACGCACAATAATTCTCAATCAAACCACAAACATACATCTAGTTGTGAAAAATATAGCAACAAATTACTTGAAAAAAAAATACCCAAGCTTAAGTTATGAGCTAGGGATGGGTATGCACGCACCACTGCGAGAAAAAAAGAAGGATTGATGGAGAAGAATAAGAACAAACTTTCGAGGCTGAGATGATCAGAGGCGTCCAAATTTGAGACACAAACAGATACAGAACACAATGAAGAAAAATGAGACGAGAGGCGCTGCTCGTTACTTATAGAAAGTGCAGAATGAATTATATAGAAAGTGCAGAATGAATTATTTTAGGAATTTGGCGCGGAAGGCAATATGGGGAAATTATTTACTTTCACCTATTAACAGCGTGCAGATTGCACGCTGTAGATACAAATTATAGCGACATTCTTTTTTTGCACGGCGTTGAAACTATTATTAACATCGTGCATTTATTGTACGTTGTTATTGTTATAATATACCAATACATTAGCAGTGTACAAAAATGTGCGCGCTGTTAGTAAAAATATCAACAGCGTGCTTTTAATGTGCGTCGTTAATGTTGCGCTGCGAAAAGTCATATTTGTTGTAGTGCTTGAAGCTTTGAAGTATGATGTTGGGGAAGGGAAGAATGAAGATGACGATTGTTAAGTTTTATTTAAGTTGTGTTTACGTAATGAGATTAATTATATATAGATAAATAATACTGAGACTATTAAACTAATTTTATAAGATGTGAAATAATGATGGTTAAATAATAATATGTTTACTTTTATTGATCAATTATTTTGTGATTGAAATTAGGATTAGGCGAAGAGTATGTATTCAAAATTATATTAATGCTTGTAATTAAAATAGTTGAGACTTTAATTTATCTAGAAAATAAGAAAACGAGATCTTTCAACTTTAAATAAATTAAATAGAAAACTGGCACGCAAATGCACACAACCGAGCAAATATCAATGCGATAAAATTATCTAGAGGTTTGATTTAAGTTAACTTTCAAGACTATTATCTTTCTAGAATTTATGTTCATGGATTCCGATCCACTTATTTAATAGCTAAGAACACTTAATTATCTCTATTTCCTCTTTCCCAAGTGATTAATAGAATACGCATCATTAAGTTTTGATTCCAACATTCCTATTAAAAATTTAGAATTAAATGATGAATGAAAATGATTGTTGTCTTCAGTTTTGCTGAAGTTATGCGTCTTTCGAACTATATAAATTTGCAACAATGTGTTTCTTGTGATCTTAATTCAAATCCCCTCTCCCGAATAATGGAATCATAATTAAATCATTAAATTCGTGATCGATAAATTGAAAGCATTAAAATCTATAAATTCGATTAAATTTGATGAAATTCAATCACATAAACCGAAATTTCATAAAAATCATTTCAACTAATCTACATCATTCATGCTAGATTCAAATAATTAATTCATGATGCAAAAGAAACAAAAAACGAACATGTTCATGATTACGGTGTGTGTTCATGGTGTCATCATAGTTCAAACGTGGTGAGAAATCGTCAGTGCAGACTGCAGAGAAGATTTTAGAATAAAGAAGTTGACCAATTTGGGAATAAGGGTTGTAGAGAATGGAATTGTGCTTTTAATTTGGACAAATTTCCTCACGTGTAAAATCCCGTGATAATTATGTTAACCACAAACAGAAAAATACTTAACGATGAAGACGGATTTGAAGCACATGTTAAAACATGAGAGACATAAATAACTCCGAAAAAACATACAAAACGTAAGTGAGATAACAGCAAATAATATCTTAATGAATTATCACCGAGCCAATCCGATGCAAGTTGCAAACAATCCTTTGGTCCAACCGGTAATCAGTGGAGGAGCAGATTTACAAATCTATATTGGAATATGTAGACTGAGAGAATAATGGCCCAGTACAATAATGGACAGGATACAGACAAACTTCACGCTGGCAATACACAAATCACATGCTTCCTACATCACTTGTCCCACCCCCTGTACTACAATAATAAATATTATTATTATTATTATTATTATTATTATTATTATTATTATTATTATTATTATTATTATTATTATTATTTATGCCCATTTATTTATCGTTAGTTATTCTTGTTTATAATGAAAAACAGTATGCATGATTACTTGTAAATGATTGAATATTATTGATCTTAACTACATAAGTAGGGGCCGGTTTTCGTTTGTTTATTTTTAGTTAAGTCGAATTTGAAATTTCATCTCATACGTTTTTAAAACAGATGAACTATATATGCATTATCGATGAATGTCTTGTTCATTTATTTATATATATATTCACAAAGCTGTGTTACGGCCTAATAAGTCAAATTATTACCATTGGCGAGGGTCTCTGCATGTTGACTCGAAACATGACCCGATGACCCAGTCACGTCACAAAATTTGTGAAAAATTTCAATCAGTTCAAAAATCAAATTTTTTGAGATACTGCCCTAAATATTCATCAAATAATGGTAAACGAGCTTTTTGTATGAGCAATAGTTGTCCAATATAATTTTTTTTCATAATATAAATCTCTCCATTTATTTCATTCTCGGAGTATATATTCGCATTACAATTTCAATTCAAGATTTAACTTGTGGATCAAATTCAAATCTAAGAGCTTATTTAGTAAAACTCAAAATATATAGAAAAAAATTAGAGAGTAAACAAAATAACTTGAGAAAAAGAGAAGAAGAAAACGGGGCTCCCTCTAGCCATTCTCTAATCCGATGGAAAATTGTGAACTTTTCATAAGCATAACAGCGGCATCAATTGGTTACCTTATTTATCCGTTACACATACAACATATGTTCTTAGTGACTAATTTCTATAATTCATGTATTTAAATAAATTTAGCTCGGATCCTTGAATAATAATTTATGAAAACTCATGCATTCCACCAACTTGTATATATAAAGATACATACTACCCTTACGAGGTTCATGAGCAACGGGTCCTACAGTACACTTGTTCAATAATAAACACCTGCTCTTGAAGTCGAAACATGCATGTGATTGGGTGAAAAAATAGATGGTTCAACTTATACAATCATTATATTATATATTTATTTAACCAATTTTTCCCTCTAAAAATAGAAACACCAATTAAATGGGGCATTTATGATTTACTACAAGTGCAGCTGTGTAGAGTCTAGACCATTGACTACCTAACCACCCAGAAAAGACTCCAAACTTTGTTGCATAGTGGTTGGATTTTTAATTTTTTGAAATCAATTATTAAAAATTTTATATTAATTGATTAATGTAATTTTTTTTAAGAATTCTATATATAAAAAATGTGGGTTCCATCTACAATATTCCTCGTGATTGAACGAACAATAGACCCAAAAAAAAAAAAAGAAAAGAAAAAAGAACGAACGTACTAGACAATAAAATGCATGTAATCAGCTGATCACTCGATGCTTTCTTTCAAGTTTCAAGTACTGTCTAGCTCAATTGTAGATTCAATGGCTTAATAATTTTTATTTTATTTTTTTATCTCACATGCAAAAAAATATATAAATGGGGTCATTGATGCTATAACACAAAGACAATACCCGCATGCTAACGTCGAATAAATCGGAATGACTATGATGCATTTTAGAATATTATATTCTCAAAGTGTGCTTTTAAACATTTGTAATTATGCCAAGTGTTTAGCTTTCTTGGTAACAAACCAAAGAGTATGAGAATCTTTTTTCAAGTAAAATGAAGACATGTTAATTCTCTTCTGTTTTAATCTTCCCGTTGATTTCGAGCTGGTGGGCCTGTCGTTAGCCAATAAATTTAAAATTTTGACTCCTTAACAAAACGAATATAGCAGTGAGCAGAGTCGAATCCACAGGAAACAGAAATTTATCTCTTTCGAGGAATAACAAATAAAAATGGGGGATTTTTGGTTTTCAGTAATAAAATAAAAAATTAAGACTATTGCGAAAATTAAATAATAAATGGGATGAACAAATAATTAAATGAGAAATTCAATATTTTACCAAACTCCGATTCAAGGAATTTCCGTATTTTAATTATATCACTGATCATCGGCTAACAAATAATTTATTCATGCAATTCTAGCAATTAACCTTAAAATCATAGGGATAGCCACTAAGATTTTTGTGTTCTCCTATTTTAATTGACCAAACCCAACATCTAGTCAAAACTTATCAATAACCAACTGGGCACGATAGCGTTCCATGTTGATTAAAAATAACTTTTTGATTTGTAAAAATAGTTAATCCTAAAATCTAACAATCGAGATAGCTGCAATTGTTAAACCTAATTTCGTTAATTTATTTAGATCAAACATGCCATGATAGCACAACACACATAATCTATCACTACTCAAGTACCAATCATTCATCACAATTACGGATCACTGAATTCTTGGATAGCAATAGAAAATCATAAATTGATTTATTTGTCAGATTAATCGACTCACAACTTTCATGAAATAAATCATAAATTAACAAATACTAGAAACAAGCAAGGAATTCATTTCAAACTTAAAACCTCATAGTGATAAATTGAAATACAAGAAATATCCCTTGAATCAGAAATAAAAACTTAGCCAAGCATAATTCTCTAGAAATATAAAAGATTAAACCTATAATTTATGAAGAGAAAAAGAAGAAAAAAATATTTACTTTCTTGGCCGTGCAGAGCGTGTAGAACGCAGAAACAGAAATCTGGAATTCTCTCTCAATCCCTAAACTAACGTGTAAACTAGAATGAGAGAGAAGATTTTTCAAAAAAAAAAAAGTCTAAGAAAAGATAATATTATCTACAAGGTAAATTAGAGATTTTTTATAGAATAAAAAATCTCTACATAATCTCTTTATCCAAAAACTTTAAATCTTCAAAAAAGCCATTCATATATTAAATACCATAATTTAGAATTCCTAAAATATGGTATTTTCTTATCAAATTCTGAAATCTTCTATTCACACCAGACGATAACATCGTAGTAACTCAGCGTGCCCACGCCTTGCTTCAAAACCTCTTCTAGCTTGCTCAATTTCTCAAACTTTCCTCTTGGCAACTCCAAATGTGATAGAATTCAACTTTTTAGCCCAAGTTTTTTGCCAAGATCATCAAACTTCCTCCAACTACAAAACATGACAAAAACGCACCAATTAACATATGCAATAGATAAAAACCCGAGAAATATGATACTAAAAATATAAATATTATGAGATTATCACGAGCCTAAATTAATCACTAATTAATGGCTTATGATGGGTTATTACCTAATTTAACTTTCTCCCGGGCCCCAGCCCAATAACTCAATCCATATGGGTAAATGAGTCCCATATTACTTCGATATTTATTTGGACACTTTATCAAGGCCCATAAATACCTCAAAGCCCATAAGAGGCTCAAGCCCATGAAACTCTCTGACTATCTATAAATAGCTCAAGTTCTCTCATTATTAAGGTACGCACTCTATAGTCACATGCTCTAGTTCTCTAAAACTTTTATTGGGAAAATACTGACTTGAGCGTCGGAGTGTTTTCGCCGGACAATCCCTGTAGTGACCCTTACCCAGATCCACTACCTAATCAGAGTTTAAGAGCATAATTCAACATGCATTAAATAAATTGCTGCGGAATACTTAAATAAAAACAGATCGGCAGAATACAACAGGTTAAATAAATTCGATTTATACAACCAAATCGAATAAATAGCCTAAAGGCAAAACCTACAGCTAATCCTGCTGTCTTTACTGGTCACTGGCTACTCCAAGCTCCTGGTGCTCAATCCTGCACCTACACCTGCCCCGTCAAATGGGGTGTCCAAATACACAGAAAAGACTAGACGTGAGCTCTAAGCTCAATACGAAAGCACTAGGTAAAACATACAAATATGATGCATGCAAATGATAGGGTATCCATATCTGGGATAACTGTATATAACTGCTCAGTAATGGCGCCTAGGATATGAGTGGTACAACCCGGGGAGCAAACCCTGCGTACACTGCTCATTCCTACAGGACGTGGACCGTGTCCCCCAGATGCTAACTACCCATGACCCGTCAGTCACTGAGCACTAGACATCAACCGTCCAGACAGGGCTGAGCGACCCTACGTGGCACATCTCATAAAATGGATAGACACAATATGATATGCACATGCTGCATAATAAATGACATACAAAATGCAACATATAAGCATGCAAAACCCGCTGGCAATTTCAGTCTGTACTTATGTATCTTACTACAGGCAGTTCCTAGCAGTCCCACTCTAGGTTCCAAGCCTATATCAGCTCTACAATGCAAATACCCATGCATCAATAATTAAGATCTAAAAGCCTTAACTAAGCTATTGCATACTCCTAAATAATTTAAGGAGACCATAGCTATACCTGCGTCCGTCTTCAGCCCGCTGATGACAATTGCCTCAAAACTAGGCCACAGCTCCGCCTCGACGCCTGGATCGCTATGCCACTTCCGGATTCCCAATAGGATGCCTAGAACTCCCTAGATCTGAGTTAGAAGGCTTAGGAATCAGAGAGAAGAGAGGAAAAGGTGCACTTTGAAATGAAATCTCGGCCCCCTATTTATAGACGGAGTTCGGAGCCTCCGAACCCGGTTCGGAATGTCCGAACACGATCGGAACCTCCGATCCCACCTTCGGAGCATCCGATCGCCCAATATTACGTCAGCCATGATGTCACCTTGCTGACGTAAGCGATGACATGTGCCCTGGTCCCGATCGAAACGTCCGATCTTGCCGACGGAGCTTCCGATCTCGATCGGAGCCTTCGATCCTGAGTTCGGATCCTCCGATCCAGTTCGGAGCCTCCTGACTTGGTTCGAAGCTTCCGAACCCTCCAAACCTTCGGGACCTTTCCGGCTACTTTCGAGTGTTCTGAATCCATTTCTGGACTCCGTTTACCCATTTGGAATTTTCTTAATCATGTTTTACTTAATCTAAACATGATTACATGATTAATATACTCATTAATCGCTAATTCTGGATACGGGTTACTACATTCTCCCCCCCTTAAAATATTTCGTCCTCAAAATCTAAGGTAATACCTCGAGAACGTACCAGAAACCCTTGCTCGAGTGTCTGGTCGAAATAGCTTCCGACACAATCAGACTCCCGTCGAATTCGCTGCAAGCTCCATTAATGCTGAACCGCATTAACATTTTCCCAGCTGAAAATTTCTGCGCTACTGGTCGACAATCGAACTTCCCTTGCGCTAGCGTATCGTAATACCGACACTTCTTTCACTCGGACCACGATCTTCCTGACCACGAGGGATACAATACCCGCTTGATCAAGATTATCGTCTTAAAGGAATTCTTATACTGACGAAGACCAAGTCATAACCTGACTGGTTTTACTGCATTCGTCGAATCACTTAATCAAAACTAACCATCTAATGATTCCAAAAGTTCTCGGTGCTCAACACCTCTAGTTAGGAAAACACTAATCCCAACATTGTGCTGACACAACAAAGCTCAAATTTCTCCCCAAGAGAATCTAGTTGACACAAGTCTATACTTCAACGTAACTGCTCACAATGTTCCCTAGACTGGTTACCCTCCCCACTCTCCCTGAAGCACAACCGGCTTTCCAAGGAATACTGGGAACTTAAACCATCATGTCTAGTACATTCTGTTGTCCACGTTTCTTAGTATAACCTCAACACTGTGCCCTGATGATAACTATCAATACTTGAAATTCATGACGCTACGTCATCTCCTAGCCATTGGCCTACGAAGTCACGCATACATTGCAATAGAAGTCATTACGCCTCTGATGATTTACATCATCTCGATCATAGGTTATTTACCTCATGAATTTAAGCGATAAACGTTCTCCTGATAGTTATACATACTCGCAATCACTGTACACACATCAAGACTAAGGCAAGCTCCCACCAATATGCTTGATTGGGACTTTCCACAGTGCACAGACATATGGAAACGCTTCCTATTCCGTCTCAAAACTCGACAGTCATTGAACCTTGTATAACTCAACTCAGAGTCTCTGATAATACCATCAGTTCATACCAACCTCCAAAGGTTGAACATACTGATCCTGGAACTAAATCTCAACGGATTCTCAATAGTCAAATCGCTCCCTTGCCTAACGCATCTCGGCACTGAACGATCTAACTCGTCGATTCCCTAGTTAATCCTGGGAAATACTTGTGCTCGAAGTAACTTGCCACGCAATGCGTCTCTGATTGTCGTTTATTGATACAACGCAATATTCTTTGACCAACAGTCTGTATAGATGTGACTCACTAATTCGAAAGAACAATTTCGATCCGTCACGATCTTGCGAAATCTTCGACCCCAAAGGCAAACCTCGTTGGCTACTAAGTCGATCCTTGACTATCTCAGTCACATATCACACATAACTAGCTGGAAGATTAGTGACACAACCTGCTAGATCTCGAGGATCAGATTCTAGCTAATGTCACACAGATCAGACAACTGATGTTTCCTTGCTAATGTCCATTAGCATTCCAACTACTCGTCGGATCCAAATACAAGGGTATACATAGATGCCCTTACTTAACCGAAATGTCCGGTCAACAATCTTCACTATTGTTGTTTAATGGAAAACTCTCACATGAAGCAACAGCATGATCCTTTCCTGACCTATTGCTATCACTAAGTAATTGATTGAATCAATATCAGCTTCCTTCTTAACAAGAATGCATTATACTGGAAACCACCAACTCCCTTGCTTGTCTCCACTGTCAAGTTAGCACCTAACTTGATCATATAAGTCCACTTGCAATCGTTCCCGATTACAGCAATCCCAGAAGATTCATCTTTTGGCGATCATTGAGACTAAATAACATCAAATCTCCGATTTCTCTGAGATGGTATTCAGTACTCATCCCATACGCATTTATTCGACAAAATACTATCATAAGTATTTCTTAATTGCTACATCCTGATCATCCCTGATTGGCTCAACCAATCGAATTTGTCGATCTACTTAAGCTCGCACTTATCAGATCAGACCACCACTGATCATCCAACTTACATGGCTCGGTCAATAACCATGACTTAGCTGCCACAAAGAACCATTTCCAAACAGTGTCAGATCACAGTACATAAGTAGTCTACTTGGCACAAGTCCTGCGCCTTTTTAGCACTACTAACCGCTGCTTCGTATTCTGAACTTAATCATCCTAACTCTGACAGAGTTAACCAATAACCACTAGTAGTCATTAGCACAGATCCCGTGCCACCTTAGTACTACTAATCGTTGTCTTGTTCACCCAAGGCAAACATCAAGATAGACTAAGCCCATTTTCATCCCATGAAAAATCCTACGCTCAACCTCTGAAAATATCAGACAGTACTTAGCGCAACCACTGGACTCACTATCCTTACCTCGTTCATTCAGAATGAACACCACGGCTCGTCAAGTCCAAGAAAAATAACTAAAGAATCTCCAAGATTCGCAACATTCCCGGTCATGCTCCTGATTATATCCCACACAAAGATTGTGCAACAAATTAAGACTAAGGTAGCTTACCTCAATAACCCACCTGGACAATCACCAAGTTTTCACGAGTATAGGCCACGCCTCCCTCACATCTCAATTAATGCTTATACAATCCTTAGCATACGGTATAAACCATCACAGATGAAGTCCATCATCATGAAGTAATTGAAAGAGTGGGTGCCCGGTGAGCCAACTTGTGGCTAAGGGCTTTGATGACTCTTTGTAAAAACAATCTTTTGTTTAATATAATTTACACTTTTATTAATGGCAATGACTTTATCTTTCTTTATATTGTTATATTGTGATATACTATTGTTGTTTTGATAAAGACCTTGAATATACTATAGTGTATGTAAGATGTGGTAGAACATGGAGATGTCTATCATGAAACACATCTTATAGTCACTGTATATTCTAAACTGTTCCTAGTCGATTGAGCCGTCCGATAATAAGGATAAGGATCGCTCGAGTTTGAGACTAGCATTTGCGATGCAGAGTACCACGTTTCATTGGTAAGGAACATAGAGATGTTCGAAGCATGCAAATGGATATTCATATGATGAATGATCGAACTACCCTATCCGGACTTTCCAAGTGGTTATCACTTATCGAGTGGATAAAGTCCGCGGTTTTGGTTGTACACCATTAGTCCTTATTACTTGAAACATCATTGAGACTCTATATGCTAGTACTGTGCTTTGACTCATTTACCGACTCTATTGGGGTCATCAGGTGTCGGGATTGGGTACAGTTACAACACATATAGGAGTCGATGCTTTGTTGTCAAGGATTCACCACATACTTGCGAGTGTGGATATCCTATGCGATCTGAGGAGATATTAGTGTGACGAATCTCTGGCCAGAGTACATGATGTGTTTTAAGAAATGGTTTCTTAGTAACACATGCGATGTCACTATTTGATCTTCAAGATGTATTGCATAGTTATCGAATCTCGAACGACTCTCGATTTACCAATGGTTGTTGATTCGATCGGGATATATGGATGAAGGGACCGTACTGTACGCTAACAAAAATCTATTGGTTCTTGCAGGCACTATCAGTGATACCTAGGGAATCATGGGGCGATGTTGCTAGGCGCTCTTACCATGATTCGATGGGCAAGTCGAAAATTGTTGTTTCGAGTCACAAGGAGTTGTGAGCCCACGGCTAGCTGTATCCCTGAACCATTGAGGGTCACACAGAGTAATGGATTTTTAATCCCCGTTGAGATAGTTAAATTTAAAGAGTTAAATTTAATGAACAAAGAAGTTGGACTTCTTAATTTTAAGTAGAGGAGTAAGATTTCCTAAAATGACATAGGGATGGACATTTTTGGAAACCACTGAATTCTGATTCAGAAAAATTTATCTTGACTTTAAAAGGTGCAGAAATGGTTTCTGTGCACATTGGTGAAATCGGTTTATCAATCGGAGTCACGATGAATTTTATATTAATTTCTGAACATGCGGGCTTTGCTTGTCGGGCTTGAACTTATGACTAATGGGCCCTAAGCTGTTAGTGGCCTACATTATAAATAAGTTATTGCAGTATAGAAATTATACACAATAGGTCACAAAATTTTCGAAAAACCCTAGTGATTTTCTTCTGAAGTGGCCGACCCCCTCTCCCCTCTGCTCGGTAAAATCCAGTCTGTGAATTTTGAATTACAGTCTGGTTTAACGGATCAAATTCGTTAATCTCTTCGTAGAAACTTCTGATAGATTTTCTAGTGCAATCTATCAGAGGGATTAAATATCCGTTCGTGGACCTGATTGAAGAACAGTTCGTCCATCAGTTCCAGGGATATACAACAAGAGCAGAGCAATCTGTTGGTGTCCAAAATCTCAATTCGAGATTAAAGGTAAAAATTTATAATCGTTATTTAATTTTTACACACACACGATTTAATCGTAAGGTTGATACCCATTATGGAATCGTTCCATATAAAATTTTTAAACTTCCGCTGCACCGGGTATCAATCCTGATTGATCTGATCGCCGCGTTTTCCAACAGTGGTATCAGAGCCAGGTTGCTCAGATCAAGCGATTAAATTAATCGATTGTACAAAAAATTTTTAAGCCTCGGTTTTTTAAACAAAAAAAATATTTTAAAAATAAAAAAAAAATTTCCGGGCAAAAACCCGGGCAGCGATTGGATCGCTGCCCGGGGGGGGGGGGGGCAGCCGGGCTGCCCGGCCCGACCCATTAGGGCGCGGGCAGCCCGGGAATGTCCCGGGCGGCCCGCGGGAAAAATTAATTTTTTTTAATTTTTAAATTAAATTTTAATATGTTAAAATTCTATTTTTGGTCCGATCGAAAATTGTTTTTGATTGGTCCACGAGGCGTCGGATGGAATTGTTCGAGTCCGAAAATTTTAAAATTGATTTTTGGATAAATTTGAATTTTTGGAAAATTTAAATATTTTATCCGTTAAATTGAATTTTGAAATTAATTATTTTGGTACAATTGATGATAAGATATGATCTTATGGATATATTGAGTAAAATATAATTTTATGTATAAAATTGAATTTTATAGATAAAATATGATTTTAATTTGATAAAAAGATAAAATATGATTTTGTATATAAAATAATATTTTATGTACGAAATATGATTTTATCCTTTTAAATTTAAATTGCCATTGCATGTTATCCAATAAATTAATTTTGAATTAAATGTTATTGGATAAGGATGATCGATTGCCATGACCAATTTTGTAGGTGTATGTTAGGAATTTACATTTGTTTTTATTGTTGTTGGTTTTATTAATGGGCCTGGTTTATGGCCCAATATGAATTGTCATATGTAATAAAAGTGGGCTTGGTTTATGGCCCGTTCCCACCCCTTAAAAATGTATCCCCTACTTGTCATTGTTATTTATTGTAAATACATTAGATTTAGTGGGAGATGAAGATTTGAAGACGGTGGTGGGCACAGCAGACAATAAAGACAGAAGAAATGTAAATTGGAAGCTCAATGTAATAGGATTGCATTGCATACTGCATATTACCTAGGATTGGACTAAGACTCGTGATTGGCAACCACGGGTCGATTAGAAATGGAATCGATCATCCTATATAATATGTGATATTATAGTTGTATGCATGTTTTTGACATAATTGTGTGAATCCGGCAAGCATACAAAATTTTAAAAATGATGAGACAAATTTTCAAAATTAAAAATCCCTCATTTTAAATATGATTTAAAATTGATATCAAGATAAATAAAGGAAATTTAAATTTGTTTAAATGTTCCTACCTTCCATCAACGATCAATGTATGAGATGCTACCCACGGATACGGTCCGGCTCATATTATTGGGGGGGCCCGTTCATCGGAAAGCTGTACGTTGGATCGACACATGTTGTAAGTTGGGTGGAACTCCCATGGGATCGGCTCATATTATTGGGGGATCCACATGGCGACCGTCCATCACAACTTAATATTGATGGGTCATCTTGACATGTCACAATAATCGGCGTCATATTATTGGGCCCTTATTGGACATGAGGTAAAAACGTGGAGGTTGCTTTGGAAGAAATTGGGCTCTACCTTTTGAAAATTATGGTTGGCTGATATTATTCGGGACCATAGTTTGTCAATTGGACTCCATGTTCTCACTAAGGAAAACAGTTTCCCGTTTTCACTAGAGGGTAGTGAAATCGTTAAAATAATGGGAGTGAGATTCATAAAATAAATTTCGCCTATTTTATGACTTAGTAAATTGCTTAAACAATCACTGATATTTGTCTGTTTCTTTTCAGTATTTCATAAAGATGAATTCGCGTAATCCACTTTTCTCGATCCTCGAACAAAATAAATTGACTGGCGCAAACTATACGGAATGGTTCCGTAAGTTGAAGATTGTCTTGACTTCGGAGAAGATGCTCTACGTGTTAGAAAAATCTCCTCCGAAGGAAGCACCAGCTGACATAAGTCCGGAAGAGTTAGCCAAACTTGATACATGGTGGGACCATGATATCAAGGCCAAATGCTATATGCAAGCCTCGATGTCTGATGAACTCCAGAGGCGATTTGAGGACACCGTGAATGCTGCTGACATTCACGTACAACTCAAGGAACTTTTTGGGGCTCAATCGAGGGCTGAAAGGTTCGCTACTGTAAAGGAGCTAATGACGTGTCGCATGCGTGAAGGGACTTCGGTCCGTGATCATGGGGTACGAGTGATTTGGCTCATACAGAAGTTGGTAACCCTTGATTTGGTGTTGGAGCATGAACTCAACGTGGACTTACTACTTCTGTCTCTTCCTTCTTCGTTTGACGGATTTGTGGTGAATTTCAATATGAACAAGATAGAGGCCTCCCTTGAAGAGATGGTCAATATGCTTGTGACATATGAATCCACATTAAAGAAGGATAAACCGGATTTCTTGGTGGGCTCCTCTTCTTCTGCTAAGAAGGGGCCAAGTACAAAGGGTAAGAAACGTTCTGCCCCACCCAAGAAAATCGAACCAGAGAAGAAGTACAAGACAAAGGCTTCAAACATGGAAAAGTCCAAGGATGTTTGACATTACTGCAAGAAGCCCGGTCATTGGAAGCGTAACTGCAAGGAATATCTAGAGCAGTTGCGAACTGCGAAGGGTATGTTCTATATTGAAATAAATGTTTCACTTAATACTACTTCTTGGGTATTGGATACCGGATGTGGATCTCACATTTGCAATGATTTGCAGGTGATGACAAGAATTCGCAGGCTTAGAATGGGTGAGACCCAGCTGAGGCTCGGAAATGGTTCCAGAGTTGAAGCTAAAGCTGTGGGAGATGTTTATTTATTTTTGCAGAACGGTTTTAAGTTACTTTTAAGAGATGTTTTATTTGTTCCGGATTTGATTAAAAACATTATTTCTGTTTCTATGCTTGATAGAGATGGTTATTCTTGCAATTTTGTGAATGGGATTTGCAATATTTACAAGAATGAATGTTTGATTGGAAATGGACAACTTGAAAACGATCTATACAAATTAAAACTAAAAGACGTTCCAATAAATTATGTTGATAAACCGGCAACAACAAACAAAAGGAAAATCGATAGCCAAAACTCGGCAAACCTTTGGCACGCTAGGATAGGTCATATTTCCTCAAGGAGGATGAACAAGCTAGTGGGAGAGGGCATGTTTGATATGTCTGATGTTAACTCTCTACCTACTTGTGAATCCTGCCTAAAAGGAAAAATGACTAAATCTCCTTTTAAGGGGAAACCTGAGCGTAGTCAAAATCTGTTAGATTTGATCCATACAGATGTTTGTGCTCCATTTAGAGTTGGTACTCAATATGGCCACACCTACTTCATTACCTTTACTGATGATTATTAGAGGTATGGGTATTTATATTTAATGAAATATAAGTCTGAAGCATTTGAAAATTTCAAAGAATTCAAGGCTGAAGTAGAAAACAAGCTAGGTAAAAGTATTAAAGCACTTCGATCGGATCGAGGTGGAGAATACTTAAGTACCGAGTTTTTGGACTATCTAAAAGAGAATGGGATTCTCTCTCAGTGGACTCCTCCTATGACACCACAGCTTAATGGTGTATCGGAGCGTCGTAATCGAACTTTGTTGGACATGGTTCGGTCCATGATGAGCTTCACTGAGCTTCCACCTTCGTTTTGGGGCTATGCACTTGAAACGGCGGTATTGTTGTTGAACAACGTCCACACTAAAGCAGTGGACAAAACACCATACGAGTTATGGAATGGCAAAGCTCCTAAGTATTCGTACTTGAGGATTTGGGGATGTCCTGCTTACGTGAAGCGGACAGTGGGAGATAAGTTGGATAGTCGATCCAGCTTATGTTATTTTGTAGGGTATCCGAAGAATTCAATCGGATATTATTTCTATTATCCTGCTGAAACAAAGGTGTTTGTTTCAAGAAATGCCACCTTCTTGGAGAAGGAGTTCTTATTGGATAAGAAAGGCGAGATGATGGAACTCGAAGAAATTCGAGAAGAACCCGAAATACAAAATAACGATCCTACACCTCAGGAACCATTGATAGACACGCCTGTACCTAGAAGATCCGAGAGGACTTCTAGACCTCCTATTCGATATGGTCTTCTTCTTGAAGGGGATCAAGATGAACCCGATGTTGGATGTGATCCAAGAAACTTCAAGGAAGCAATTTCTGATGCGGATTCAAATTTATGGCTTGAAGCTATGCAGTAGGAAATAGATTCGATGCATACAAACCAAGTTTGGTCTTTAGTAGATCCTCTCGATGGAATTGTTCCAATAGGGTGTAAATGGATCTACAAGAGAAAGCTTGGGCCTGATGGTAAGGTATTGACCTACAAGGCGCGATTGGTGGCGAAAGGTTATACTCAAAGACAAGGAGTTGACTATGATGAAACCTTTTCACCAGTTGCAATGTTCAAGTCCATAAGAATCCTTATTGCTATAGCTGCTTGGTATGACTATGAGATATGACAAATGGATGTGAAGACTGCTTTTCTTAATGGAGACATTAAGGAAGAAATCTATATGACGCAGCCTGAGGGATACACATACATGGGAAGCGAGCATAAGGTATGCAAGCTTCAGAGATCAATCTATGGTCTAAAACAAGCATCAAGAAGTTGGAACCAGAAATTTGATGAAACAATAAAGGATTTTGGTTTCATCAAGAACCCGGAGGAACCATGCGTGTACAAGAAAGTAGTTAAGGATGCTGTGACATTCTTAGTACTTTATGTTGATGACATCCTACTCATTGGGAATGATGTAGGGATGTTGCAGTCAACAAAGATATGGTTATCAGGTAGATTCTCGATGAAGGATTTGGGTGAGGCATCCTATATTCTAGGGATACAGATCTATAGAGATAGATCTAAGAGAATGATAGGACTCACTCAATCAACCTACATCGACACCATATTGAAACGGTTTTCAATGGATGGGTCCAAGAGAGGACATCTAACTATGTGTCATGGAGTTTCTCTATCCAAGTCTATGTGTCCCAAGACGGATGAAGAGATAGAGAAAATGACACATGTACCATATGCGTCAGCCATAGGTAGTATCATGTATGGGATGATATCTACCAGACCGGATGTAGCATTTACTCTGAGTGTCACGAGCAGATATCAAGCTAATCCCGGTCAAATGCATTGGAAAGCCGTGAAGGACATTCTTAAGTACTTACGAAGGACTAAGAATATGTTCATGGTATATGGAGGAAAAGAACTAAAATTGGAAGGCTATACCGACTCTAGCTTCCAAAGTGACGTGGATGACTCGAAGTCAACCTCTGGATTTGTGTTCATGCTCAATGGCGGTGCTGTCTCTTGGAAGAGTTCCAAGCAGGACACCACAGCGGATTCCACCACTGAAGCAGAATACATTGCAGCATCAGCTGCTGCTAAAGAGGCCGATTGGATGAGGAATTTCGTCCAAGAGTTGGGCGTCATTCCTGAAGTTGTTGGTCCAGTCCCGGTGTACTGTGACAACACGGGTGCTGTTGCTCAGGCAAAGGAACCAAGGTCTCATCAAAGATCCAAACACGTACTGAGGAAATACCACATCATCCGGGAGATTGTGGAAAGAGGAGACATCACTGTCGAAAGAGTGGCCTCTGCAGACAATATCGCTGATCCACTTACTAAGCCCTTGCCAGGACCATTATTTGACAAACATCGCGAAGCAATGGGTCTACGTAGTATGACTAGTTGGCTTTAGGGCAAGTGGGAGATTGAAAGAGTGGGTGCCCGGTGAGCCAACTTGTGGCTAAGGGCTTTGATGACTCTTTGTATAAACAATCTTTTGTTTAATATAATTTACACTTTTATTAATGACAATGACTTTATCTTTCTTCATATTGTTATATTGTGATATACTATTGTTGTTTTGATAAAGACCTTGAATATACTATAGTGTATGTAAGATGTGGTAGAACATGGAGATGTCTATCATGAAACACATCTTATAGTCACTGTATATTCTAAACTGTTCCTAGTCGATTGAGCCGTCCGATAATAAGGATAAGGATCGCTCGAGTTTGAGACTAGCATTTGCGATGCAGAGTACCACGTTTCATTGGTAAGGAACATAGAGATGTTCGAAGCATGCAAATGGATATTCATATGATGAATGATCGAACTACCCTATCCGGACTTTCCAAGTGGTTATCACTTATCGAGTGGATAAAGTCCGCGGTTTTGGTTGTACACCATTAGTCCTTATTACTTGAAACATCATTGAGACTCTATATGCTAGTACTGTGCTTTGACTCGTTTACCGACTCTATTGGGGTCATCAGGTGTCGGGATTGGGTACAGTTACAACACATATAGGAGTCGATGCTTTGTTATCAAGGATTCACCACATACTTGCGAGTGTGGATATCCTATGCGATCTGAGGAGATATTAGTGTGACGAATCTCTGGCCAGAGTACATGATGTGTTTTAAGAAATGGTTTCTTAGTAACACATGCGATGTCACTATTTGATCTTCAAGATGTATTGCATAGTTATCGAATATCGAACGACTCTCGATTTACCAATGGTTGTTGATTCGATCGGGATATATGGATGAAGGGACCGTACTGTACGCTAACCAAAATCTATTGGTTCTTGCAGACATTATCAGTGATACCTAGGGAATTATGGGGCGATGTTACTAGGCGCTCTTACCATGATTCGATGGGCAAGTCGAAAATTGTTGTTCCGAGTCACAAGGAGTTGTGAGCCCACGGCTAGCTGTATCCCTGAACCATTGAGGGTCACACAGAGTAATGGATTTTTAATCCCCGTTGAGATAGTTAAATTTAAAGAGTTAAATTTAATGAACAAAGAAGTTGGACTTCTTAATTTTAAGTAGAGGAGTAAGATTTCCTAAAATGACATAGGGATGGACATTTTTGAAAACCACTGAATTCGGATTCAGAAAAATTTATCTTGACTTTAAAAGGTGCAGAAATGGTTTCTGTGCACATTGGTGAAATCGGTTTATCAATCGGAGTCACGATGAATTTTATATTAATTTCTGAACATGCGGGCTTTGCTTGTCGGGCTTGAACTTATGACTAATGAGCCCTAAGCTGTTAGTGGCCTACATTATAAATAAGTTATTGCAGTACAGAAATTATACACAACAGGTCACAAAATTTTCGAAAAACCCTAGTGATTTTCTTCTGAAGTGGCCGACCCCCTCTCCCCTCTGCTCGGTAAAATCCAGTCTGTGAATTTTGAATTACAGTCTGGTTTAACGGATCAAATTCGTTAATCTCTTCGTAGAAACTTCTGATAGATTTTCTAGTGCAATCTATCAGAGGGATTTAATATCCGTTCGTGGACCTGATTGAAGAACAGTTCGTCCATCAATTCCAGGGATATACAACAAGAGCAGAGCAATCTGTTGGTGTCCAAAATCTCAATTCGAGATTAATGGTAAAAATTTATAATCGTTATTTAATTTTTACACACACACGATTTAATCGTAAGGTTGATACCCATTATGGAATCGTTCCATATAAAATTTTTAAACTTCCGCTGCACCGGGTATCAATCCTGATTGATCTGATCGCCGCATTTTCCAACAGTAATTCTCCTACTCGAGTTGAAGTGTTAGAACAACATCCTATCCAAGTTCTTGGATAATTCCTATCACAAGGAAATTCTAACCACAATTCTGGTGACAACCCCTAGTCATTGCTGGTAGAAATCCGTCCACTTACTAGATCCACACGTCTAGCAGTAACTCAAAGGTTAAAACCTATCTGCTCAGAGTACACACTTGTCAAGAAAATCCCTCCATGACTGGTTCCCACAGCAGAACATAAACAATATCTCTGGCACACCAGACGATATCGAACCATCGATGTTTAAACCTGATATTAATTCCAAGGTCATACCCTGTCGTGACTGCTACCAAATCCCTATACTGAGTAGCCTTCCCACCGCCAATCCTGAAGCACCAAGGCTCCCAGATAACCTCTGAAATACAAGGACTCCCAGAGTAACACTGGCATAGGGTCCCGCCCCATCACGTCTAGTCATGGTCATAGTCCACAACTCTCGGCATATACTGGACCTGGTATCCCTGATGAAAACCCATCATCACAAGCCTCAACCTAGCAAAGGTCAGACAGCCTACTATTCTAAGGAGATAACTTAGAATAAAGCCCAAATGTTCTAAACCGAACAATACCCTTAATGCCTCTAGATGAGTCCACTCATCGCTGGCACTAACATAGTCCACTGACTAACTAGGTCAATCCTAGGAAAACGCCTAGACTCACCGCAAGTCAAACAATCACAGTCGGCCCACTCAAATCCCATGAGTTACCACAGTTTGAACACTAATCAACTAAAACAATGTCAATCCCAGCAAAATCACTCGCAATCATTCACGAATTGCTGGATAAATAAAACATGTATCACTTATTTCAAGTTATGTACAATTTCTCTTTATTACAATCTCATGTAATACATACAGTATTCAAAATACAATGAAATGTACAATCGAAATTGATACAACAAAAGTATGATGATTCATTACAACTGAAATACTGTTTACAACTACATCAATACAGTATTTAAATCATCGTACTAGTCTTCGTTTCTTGAGCATGAAGCTTCTGATCGACACACGCATCGATACAAGTATACTCCCGACCAAGTCTCTCTACATGTCCTCCTACGAAGAATTCCGGAGAAATGGCTCGTGATAGCTAATCAGCTATGCTCTGCGTCAGTGCATGTCAGTCGACCCCTTCTGCTCACGATCTATCATCAGCGTTCTTCTTGTATTCATATCATACTTTTGAACATTAAGTTTCCCGTGTGCCTACCGAACATATCGATATCAGCATACCGGTAAAACCATTTTCTGCATGAGGTTAAAGACCTCACTCTCGAAACCTGTCATGCTTTAGGCACTCGAGACATTCTTTGGTGAAGGTCTATCTGACAATCTCTCCCACTACTAGTGGAGAATCTTCAGAGTAGTGTCATCATGGTATGGACTGTACATATGCAAGCATCAAGTGCGTCCCATCCAATGCTCTGCCACTGCCTCTGACATCCGGTACTCAATCCAAAACTAGGATCCACATGACTAGAAATTTTGAAAACTCGGACACGATCCATCACTCCTATCCGCACTTGCTGGAATCTCATAAGCCAAATCTTCAGAAATCCTGCCGATGATGATAATCTCTGGGTAAACTAATTGCCGCATCATCACCTCTTCCAAGGTCTCATCCATCCTATAAGGATAACTCAAATTCTTATTACTATATCCCAAGTCTCTTGCATGCATATGCTCTGATACCAATAAATGTAGTGACCCTTACCCGGATCCACTACCTAATCAAAGTTTAAGAACATAATTCAACATGCATTAAATAAATCGCTGCGGAAGACTTAAATAAAAACAGACCGGCAGAATACAATCGGTTAAATAAATTCGATTTATACAACCAAATCGAATAAATAGCCTAAAGGCAAAACCTACAGCTAATCCTGCTGTCTTTACTGGTCACTGGCTACTCCAAGCTCCTGGTGCTCAATCCTGCACCTACACCTGCCCTGTCGAATGGGGTGTCCAAATACACAGAAAAGACTGGACGTGAGCTCTAAGCTCAATACGAAAGCACTGGGTAAAACATACAAATATGATGCATGCAAATGATAGGGTATCCATATCTGGGATAACTGTATATAACTGCTCAGTAATGGCGCCTAGGATATGAGTGGTACAACCCGGGGAGCAAACCCTGCGTACACTGCCCATTCCTAGAGGACGTGGATCGTGTCCCCCAGATGCTAACTACCCATGACCCGTCAGTCACTGAGCACTAGACATCAACCGTCCAGACAGGGCTGAGCGACCCTACGTGGCTCATCTCATAAGATGGACAGGCACAATATGATATGCACATGCTGCATAATAAATGACATACAAAATGCAACATATAAGCATGAAAAACCCGCTGGCAATCTCAGTCTGTACTTACGTACCTTACTACAGGCAGTTCCTAGCAGTCCCACTCTAGGTTCCAAGCCTATATCAGCTCTACAATGCAAATACCCATGCATCAATAATTAAGCTCTAAAAGCCTTAACTAAGCTATTGCATACTCCTAAATAATTTAAGGAGACCATAGCTATACCTGCGTCCGTCGTCAGCCCGCTGATGACAATTACCTCAAAACTAGGCCACAGCTCCGCCTCGACGCCTGGATCGCTATGCCACTTCCGGATTCCCAATAGGATGCCTAGAACTCCCTAGATCTGAGTTAGAAGGCTTAGAAATCAGAGAGAAGAGAGGAAAAGGTGTACTTTGAAATGAAATCTCGGCCCCCTATTTATAGATGGAGTTCGGAGCCTCCGAACCCGGTTCGGAACGTCCGAACACGATCGGAACCTCCGATCCCACCTTCGGAGTGTCCGATCGCCCAATATTACGTCAGCCATGACGTCACCTTGCTGACGTAAGCGATGATGTGTGCCCTGGTACCGATCGGAACGTCCGATCTTGCCGACGGAGCTTCCGATCTCGATCGGAGCCTCCGATCCTGAGTTCGGATCCTCCGATCCAGTTCGGAGCCTCCTAACTTGGTTCGGAGCTTCCGAACCCTCCGGACCTTCGGGACCTTTCCGGCTACTTTCGAGTCTTCTGAATCCATTTCTGGACTCCGTTAACCCATTTGGAATTTCCTTAATCATGTTTTACTTAATCTAAACATGATTACACGATTAATATACTCATTAATCGCTAATTCTGGATACGGGTTACTACAATCCCCAACGCCACTCACTTTGCTTTGTGATGCAGGTGACAACCCACGAAGTTCGGTCTTTGAAACAGTTCGAGTATTAATCCGGCTATCCAAATCTCCACAAGTTACCCAAATTTTTTCTAATCGAGCAATATCAATTTTTTGCTACATCAGAAATATATGTCACCTTCGTCAACGAACAAAGAAAAGTCTTAATATGTTACCCATGTCACATCTTAAAGAAACGAACTTCAATACTGGATAAAGTAATATCTAACATATTAAATTAATTGTTACCTCTCATAATCGTTCACTTCGTTAGTCAGTGAGATACTCTTATCCGTTTATGATAATTTAAATCATTTTCACCGTATGAGTAACACATTAATTTTTTTAGTCATTTTTTCATCCTAGTGATGAGTTGATATAAGAAGTAGGGCATGCCAACAACTTTGCGTGTCATTTTATCATTTTCTGACTCCAACTCCCACAAAAAATGATTAAATTAAAATTATAAAAGAGTGCAAATTCATAACCAAAAATATAATTTTCTCCCAATAAAAGTATCTATAATATACACTTATATTCAATTCGATGTTATTATATGGGGTAATTATTTTAAAATCCCTAAACCTAAACATAAATTTCTCCTAACTCCCTACATTCAAATTTTTTAGTTTGCACTCCCTAGTGGTCCCCAATTTTGATTAAACAAGTATTAAACTAATCTTTTGTACTTTGGCATTGTTTTACCTATCGAACCAGTTCATGTCGTGAAGAACTATTGGTTGCGCAAGGTTTCCAGCCTATATACTTTAGATTAGGGTCCAACATGCTTCCGTAAAGTAAATCAAATTTAAATACCTCTTTGACCATAATGTCGTCGGGTCATACCTGCCGAGTTTTACGAAGTGCTCCTCACACTCCAACCATGCAGTCGCAACAGTTGGTTTCTGCACAAGCTCCTTCAACGACACCCAGCACAACCTTAATTCATTTTCTACCTTAAGGCGTATGGTATATAAATTTAATTATAAAATATGAACATGAAAGAACAAGAGACTTTAGAAAAATTATTCAGACATAATATTATTACATAAATCAACTCCTTTGAAGAGGAGAAGACAACTTGTTTAGCTACTCATAGTAGCCTCGTTCTTGAAATACATAAACGAAAACTTATTACAATAGAAAGAGAAATATTACAACAATTTTATTCGTAAAAAAACCGAAGGGAATGATCGATGTCTTCAGCTTCCTCAAATGCCTGTATTTATAGCTGTAGTTCCACTCGTTCTACCGAGAAACTTCAGGGAATCTTACAGCTGCCTTGTATTTCTTTATGCCATTATTGATGACATCTTTTACTAGTGGAGGAGGCAGCTGTCTTGAATTTTTTATGCCATTATTGATGACATCTTTTACTAGTGGAGGAATCACATGCCTGCCACTTTCTTTTGGTTTTATTCTTCTCACATGCCTGCTTTATTGTTGTCAGAGCATCTTTTGATTTTGAAGTAGACCCCTGTGAAAACGCATCTTTGGTGGTCCTTGTCCACCTTTGCTTGTCTCGGAAAAATCCTTTCGATCCGTTCGGGGTCTAAAGGTTTTTCCAAATTCTGGCTCCTTCTGATTTGGGCATTCTGGGCAGATATTCTCTGACCATCGTCCAATATGAGCCATGTTACAAAATTTTCGGCGAGTTTTTTTACTCCCCGGCAGCTTGTTGTTCCACAAAATATTTCTCTTCTTTTCGAAGAGTTCTTCCGCAAATGCTGTAGTTTTTCCTGTCATTGTGTTCAACAGGAACGATCCGTTCACAGAATTCTGATAAAATTTGAATGGAAACTTGACTTTGTCCATCTCAGTAAGATAGACCCAAATACCCCATGCCCTTCTGGTTGAGATCTCATTTTCCCCGAAAGTGGACACCAAGGGTATTTCTTTAGTTTTAGGATCCTTGATAAATTTATGACTGTTTATATCAGGTCTCCTCAGCTTGATAAAATGAAAGGGTTCGTGTGATCCTTTCACTATTGGTTCTGGAGCTGTACTGAAAAAATATAACTCAAGCACATCTCCTCTGGACAAATGATCATTATTTGCCCATGTTTCTTGGACTGCTTCCTGAATCCATTTTGGTAACTGTGATATCTCCAGAAAGCTTGATGACGTTGTATAAACTGAGGCCAAAGCCCCAAATTCATACCAGAGTTTTACATCTTTAGGATTGACATTGTTTTTTAGCCAAACCCTTGGATATATTCCTGCAACATCAACCCTGCAAGTGTTCGGGTTGATTTTATTCCTTGTATTCAATTTCTCCCACTTCTGTTGATAAACCTGGAATGGAGAAATAATGGATGGATTAGTATCAATCTTAGATTTGCCCTTGTCAGTGTTGGGCCTAAGATTGATCTCTTCCTCTTTTACCCCAGAGGCGGAGGGTTGACTTGATGAGTTATCCATTAGCTCTTGTTTCTTGAGTTTTAGATTCCTCAACATCTTGTTTCACAATCGGTGGTTGTATTTCTTGTTCTTGTAAAACCAATGGTTTTAGTATATCTTGTTTATGAAAAACCAATGGTTTCTCTATAGCCTTCACAATTGGCCCTTGAATAGCAGCCCATAGTTGTGTTTGAGCTTGCATACATCCTGTAATTCGATTAGATCCTTTGATCCGATCAGCTTGTTGTAACCTGCCGGCCATTTCAGCATTAATGGCTAACTGGTTGAACTCGTTTTGAAGCAACCCAAGGTGTTCCCTGAGATGCCTCTGCATTTTCAGGATGGAATCCACGTCACTGCCTTCCATCTCTTGTTAAAAAATCTGCAAGAATATTTTCATGAGATTTAATAATAACAATATCAAAAATATAATTTTGACATAATGCTTGCCATCTTAATAATCTAGCTTTCTCAGGTTTAGATTCAATCTTATTCTTTAGGAAAGCTTTTACCTGGGTATTATCAACCTTCAGAGTGAATTTTTTAGCAAGTAAAAATAATGGCCATTTTTCAAAAGCCCTTTTAACCGCATAAAATTTCTTCTCGTTGATATGCTATCTAATGGCCTCAGATTCTGAAAAAAGACCGCTACAGTATCTGCATGGTATTTCCCCATATGGAGTGATTTTGGTAAGGACTGCCGCCCACCAATCGTCGCTGGCATCCGTAAATAATATCAGATCATCTTCATCTACGGGTATAGCCATTTTTGGGAGATTCTTACATATCTCTTTTAATTGGTTTACCCCTTTAGTATGGTCATCGGTCCATATAAACCTAGCATCCTTTTTTAACAATGGACTGAACACCTTTCTGTACATTGCTAGATTGTTAATGAACATCCCTGCAAAATTAACTACTCCAAGAAAACTCTGGAGTTGTTTTACATCTTTGAGTTTATTTGGAAAATTCTTTACCTTTTTCACAATATGGGGTTATAGAATTATTCCAGTTTCATCAATCTCAATACCGAGGAATTCAATTTTGCTTGTTGCTATGACTGCTTTCTTTTCAGATAACACCAGTCCTTCTTGTTTACAAATTTTAGAGAAAATCTCTAAGTGTTTAACGTGTTCGTCTATATTTTTTGATGCTATAAGAATATCATCAATATAAACAAACATAAAGTTGAAATAATCTTTAAAAAGGTTATCCATCTTTCTTTGAAATATCTGGGGTGCATTAGCCAATCCCATAGGCATAACTTCCCAAATATAGTGTTCTTGTGGAGTAGAGAAGGCTGTGAATTTCTTACTGCCTTCTTCCATTCTTATCTGGTAGAATCCAGACTTACAATCAAATTTTGAGAACACTCTAGCATTTCGTACACAGCTAATTAGATGTTCTCTACTAGGTATGAAGTACCCGTCAAACTCCAGGATTTTATTAATATCTTGGTAGTTAATAACTAACCTGGGTTTCCCTCTTTTTATTTCACCATGATTTCTGACTAGAAAACCTGGGCTACTATATGGTGAAACTCCTTTTTTGATTAGACCAAGGTCCAAATGTTCCTTGATAATCATTTTCATATCCCTTTGATCTGTTATGTTCATCGGGATAGACTTATATCTGACGAATTCATACTCTTTGCCTTCCTTTAGAGTAAGACTGGCTTTGAATTGATTTATATCCCACCATGCCAAAGGATGCTCATTAAAACTTTCTTTGAGCCTCTTTTTGACATCTTCAAGGGATACCTTATTTTCTAACTCTATATCTCTATGATTTAGAGTTACCTTGAGAAGCTCCATATCCTCTGTTTGGAGTTCTTGTTCTGTTGTTATTTTCAACATGGTTTCTCCAAACCTTCTTGGATATTTCATTTTTGGATGAAAAAGTTGTCCCTTATCACCACGCTGGCTGCGAAATATTATCGGCAATTGTCGATAAAAAGCAACTTTGAGTCTTTGAACGATAATTTTATGATCACAAATTGTAGTGAACATAAGTCTTCTTGACTCATTGTCTTGTGTGTACTTCTTAAACATTTGTAAGAAGTCATTTCCTAACAGGATATCAGCTCCTGTATCATGGAAATAGATTGGTGGTGTCTTTACCTTGTACCAAGGTGTCTGACCTGCTCCTCCTATAAGGATCTCTGCTTGTTTTATTCATTTGCAAAGAATTAAAATTCTTCGAGAAAAATCTCGTCCAGCAATTTTTGGCAAATCTTCTTCACATTTTTTCAGGGAAGACTCCTCTTTTTGCTGTACAAATTCCTGCTCCCGAATCAATATAAGTTGCAAAGTATTCAGCCTTATATTGTTCATACAACATCCCTATCGGAATGTATATGGAGAAAGGACTTGTTGTAATTTTTTAAAGGGATTACTAAATGGCCCTGCCATTTTTAACAGACTGTGTTGTAACTCAGTAATCCGATTGAGACTATTCACCTTTAGTCTTCCTAAGGCTTCAGAAGGTAGAGTATGGTTACTCCTTTCTACCTCTTCAATGCGATCTAGTAAATCATGTTCATGACTTACTAATTTCAACAGCTGCTTCTTCCTCTGTTTGTAAACAGAGTTCTCGAATCTGATTAAGAGATTGTCCCTTATCCAATTCTCTTGGTTTTCCATTTCGTAGAATTCTTATTGAATCCTCCAAGTCTTTTCTTTTGCCATGAACTTTATTTCTTTTTCAAGGCGTTTCCATGGTTTATGGTCCTCCAAAAACTCTAGGCCAAGAATGAGTTGATCCACTTCTTTTCCTGGAATTCCACATATTTGAACTTCCAATTCTCCAATATTTATCAATCCTTGGTAAGTTCCTTTTCATGTTGTTCCAAATAGTAAATCGAGTTACAAGGGAACTGGTTCCGATGACTTGTAATATCGAATACTATTTTCACTTCTTTCCATCCTTCTGGAGATATAAGTTTTCTTATTATAGAAAACTCTTTTTCTTCTGGTGGAATTTCTTGAATAGGAGATTTGTCCCATCTCCTACTTGTCATTCGGTTTCCTTGAAAAGATAACCTTCGAGGTTCTATTTTAAGGTCTCTGTATAGAACCGGTCTGTCTTGGATTTGAATGTCTGTTTCCTGAATTAAAGGAAACTCGATTCTTTCTGGGTATATTGCATGAGCAACTTTCCCAAAGATCTCTGGAATTTCAATGAACTCATTTCTAATAAATAATTCAGAATGATGAGTATTAGAAAGAGCATATGAAATTTGATATGTAGTAGAATATGGTCTATTACCTTCCTTCATTAGTCTCTTTTCCTTGAAGTTTTGATGCAACGTCAAGGCTCGACTAAAGTCCCTGTCAGCTAAATTGTAGGCTATTCTTGGATAGATAACTCCTACAATTTTTCCTGCACAAAGATTTCCTGAGATAGTACCCAGGACAGCGTCTTGAATATTCCCCATTCTTTTATCGCATACTACGATATCTATGGGTGAATCTATTCCTTCTTTAAAAGTTGCCTTGATCATTATTTGGATTGCTCCAATATGAATCCAAGACATCGTCCTTGCTACCTCACCTTTCAACTTTTGCAATTCCTCTCTTATTTCTTCAAAAGGAATTAACTGCATCTCTATTTGATTACTTGTTAACTCCATGGGGATTGCTATTTCCCTTCTGGATACTTTGTAAATCAAATTATGTCTTCTTTGTCTAAGCCCTAGGTTGCCTAAGACTCTTTCTACTTGTCCTGCCGAAAATCCCTGATACTTTTATAACGTTGGATTTTCTCTCATAATCCTTTGGACCATATTATGAGATATCGTGGTTTGGCTAAAGAATCCAGCCAAACTTTCATGTGTTTCATGCTGAAACACTTCTTCTTTATTCTGATTCTGATTCTGATCCATCCTCAGAATCTTCTTGACTAAACAATATCTTTTCTTCGTATATGCTTTCATCTGAGGGGATATCCTCAAATTGATATACTTGGACTAGATCTTGAAAGAAGACCGCATAATCCATATCTGGTGTTGCTTCAAAGAGTTTAACTCCTTTTTTCTCGTTTTTTGGACAATTTGTAGATATATGTCCTCTTGCTCCACATGTCCAACAGTTGTAATCCTTGAAACTTTCACTTGCTCTTGTATGAGTTCTTCTGAAAGTTCTTCTTGATGGTGTTCTTCCCCTGTTTTGTGATGAGCTTGTTAATGGGGATGTTCTTGTAGGTCCACTTCTTCTTCCTGACCTATAAGATCTGGCCTTTTGTTTGGACCAAAATGTTCTTGGTTTCCAAGAAATTCTCATTCTTTTATTGTAGGGATTACTTCTGAATTTCTTCCTTTTAAATCCCTGTGATCTGTTTCCAATGATCGTTGGAAGATCATTATCTTTACAACATAAAGGTGTACGTTTATTTATACCCCTTATTTTCTTGTAGTTCTTCTGTAATGCTGCCATATGGCACCATTCTGCCAATTTTCCTTTCAAAAAGGACGCGCGTCTTGCCAAAGTGTCAAGATGACCTGGAACGTATTATTTAATCAGCATTTCTCTCCAGGGACTTGGCATTTTTGCGAAAAATAGCTGAATAGCTACATTTTTCTCGACTCCTGAATTCCATCTGTATTTAGTGAATAACATAATGTATTCATCAACTAAACAGATATCATGTAACTCGAGGCTATACATAGCTTGAGTATATCTTCTCTTTTTCTCTGTATATTGATTGTTGAAATAGTCTACCCCTATGAATTGTGCTTTAAATAGGGTGGCCATTCTTTCTCCAATTTCGCTGAGGGATTCTCCTGCTAAGATTGATTCCTTCGTATCTGGCATAGTCATCTCCCAAGCAATCTTGACAGATCCCATTAGACTCATTTCTAGAAGTTTAATGAATCCTTCTTTATTGAGATCTAATGTCCCTGCTGCAATTCTCATAGCTGACGTCCAATCATCTATAAGATCTTCTCTATTTTTGAAGTCCAAAACATCAAGGTTTAACATAACCCCGTAAGGATGTATTGGATCTAAAATAGTTTTTCCGTAAGGAGTTTGATGGAGTGAGATTTTACTCCTTCTTGATCTGGTTCCTGCTGGATGTGAATTTTCTCCAACCTAAAACTCACAATGTGGTTCTTCTGTTTTAACCGCATATCTTGGGGGATTCCCTATGGGTTGTTCACTACAGGGGAGTTCATTTTTAGATCTACTACTTTGAGATTCGCAAAAGAATCCGCGAGATCTTGTAAATCCTCGAGATTTAATCTCTCTAAAGTAGTCATCAGATAGTGTTTTTCTCTGATACTGCTTTTATAAGATTAATCATCCTTTCATCATCAGTTAAAGGTTTTTGAACCATTTTAGTTTTACCTTTCTGATGTAACAACGGTTCGGTACCAAACGAGAGTGGTAACCTTCCTCCTGTATTTCCTTTTCTAGAACCTGAAGTTTGTTCTAGATTTGTGATTTTAGTTTGAAGATCCTTTAGGGTTACAAGAATTTCTTCTTGTTTCTTAAGGATTCCTTCAATCTGCCGAGGTATTTCATACAGCTGATTGCTGTAATATTGTACCATTTTTTGAATTTCTCTAAGATCTTCGGAGAGTTTAGAGGAATCTGGGGTAATTTCTAAAAATTGAGAGTTAGAAATCATCTTTCTGTCGTAAGTAATCTATTATGAACAGATTAACTTGTTTATAGGATTTCATATAAATAAAATCCTCTTGATTCAAACCTTCGTTTGAAGTCATCTTTTGTAAAAATCTTCTCCTTAACAAAGAAAAGTATGAGTTAACGAATAATATTAAGTCTGAATATTTAACCTAAAGCTCTGATACCATTTTTTTGCACATAATTCTTTGTACCAAAATAAGCATTAAAACATGAGATATAAGCACAGAGATCTTTAGATATAAGTATAAAACCTTCAGATCTAAGCACAAAACAACCCATATTGAGTACAAGAATTAAATATTAAAATAATCAAGTTTTGTGGTCCTTAGGGAGTGCAAAGAAAGAATCTTTAAGGGAGGAAGTTGGGAGAAAGAAAGGTTTGGGTTTGGGGATTTATTCATAATTGACTCATTATATATATATATATATATATATATATATATATATATATAGATTTGATATTATGAGCACCCATGATGTGCACTTTTGTGTGCACCGCTGACGTGACACCTTCTACATCCAATAGATGAACGCCACATCAACAGGTACACACACAAATGCATATTATAGGTTTTTTAGAATCCTAAAAAAAATAAATATGAAATGGTACAATGTATATATAATCAACTCAAAACATGTCATGTTAAAATACCATCTGAAATTATTAATTAATAACATAGTATACATATTTAAAAAATAAAAAAAATATTTTTTGGTTCGGTATGTTTGTCACTTTGCGATTTCGGTCATATATGCTTTTAGATTTCAGTTTTAGTTTGTTCTTTTTTTGGAAATTTTAGTTTTTTTTTCCTGTATAGCTAATAGTAGGGGTGGCGTGGGTCGGGTTTTGTCGGGTAGTCAAAATTACTACCCGAATCCGATCCAAAATAAGTCGGGTATCCGATTTTTTCGGGTAGGGTTGTTTTTTTGTTTTTTTGTTTTTGCAAATTCATTAAATGTAAAAATTTAAAATCAATCCATATATTTGTGGTTGTGAGGTACTTCAATCCTTTGATATTTATTTATTTTTAACAAATTTTGTAAGAAATTTTCAACTATATCAAATAATTAAATAATCGAGATACATGGAAAAATAATCATTATTTCTTAAGTGATATTTTATGTATACCCAATCCAATGAAAAATGAATGAAAATAGAGAGGATATGAGTTTGGATAATACATACTAATATATATTGAATTTGCAAAAAAAAAAAATTAAAAATTAAAAAATGTCGGTTACCGAACCCGATCGGGTAGTATAATTACTACCCGACACAAACCCGAAAAACATAATATCGGGTTCGGGTTCGTTTTTTTTTTTAAAAACCGACCCGATCGGGTAATCGGGTAACCGATACCCGACACTAAATGCCCACCCCTATCTAATAGCGCTGATGTGACACAAATGCAGTGCTGATGTGAAATTAACGTGTATAGAACCACGTAAAAAATTTTAAAAAATGACTAAAATTATCAAAAATCGAAATATATAAGATAAAACTCAATCTAAAAACACAGAATACCAAAATGAGAAAATTGTTTTTTTAGTCTTGTATATTTGTCACTTTACGATTTTGGTTATCTATGAAAACATAAAAGACCAAAATCGCAAAATAACATCGTAAAAAACCAAAATTATAGTTTTACCTACCAAAATTATTAAACGAAAAAGATATAAAATCAAAATTACAATTTTCCCAAATCATGTATGAAAAATACGACCCCAAAAGGCAAAAGCCCCAACTGAGGATAAACATATATGTATCCCCCACACTCCCACATTGGATGCCATATTCCCTCTCCACAAACCCACGAATTCTTATCTACATTAACAAACTCCCCAAACCACCATACCAATACCATTCTCTCCTCCACCTACAATGGGCGGCGGCGATGTTCTCTACCGGCGGCCTTCCTACCTCACCAGCTGCATGTCACCGTCGTGCGTCCCCGTGCACGAAGACTACTCTCGCATCACCTCGAGCCTCGAAAAGGGCGGCGTCCGCAACCGTCGCCTGCGTAAACTCCTCCGTAAGATCGTGAACGAAAGCAAGATCACCATTATGGGCCATCACAAGCCCCTCAACTTCCAGTACGACGCCATAAGCTACTCCCAGAACTTCGACGATGGCTGCCACAGAGATGACGAGATATTCGCTCTTTCAAGATTTTAGGCGCCGCCGCCGCCGCAGCTCCTTCTGTATATATCCAGCTGGTTGGTAATAATATATAGACTCTTGCTTCGAAATTTTTGGATCGGTTAATAGATCCACGGCTTTTTTCATAACCAGATATACTCACATTTGTAATGGGAGGACAATTGTTCACCATATTATATATATATATATATATATATGAATTCTGATTAAAATCACTATTCTTGTTTGATTAGCAGAAAAAACGTAGAAGTTTGAACAAATTATTGAGTGTGAGTGTGAAGTGAAGATCAGCAGTATTTGTTCATCAATGAATGGGAGATCTCGATCAAATTAAACAGATTTGAACATAAAGCCCGCATATCATGTTTCAAGATCTAGCTGCTATTTTTCTTCCATGTTGTTACTGGATTTAGTATAAAATCATCACAGTAACTGCTAGATTTTTACCATTGACTCGCCTTTTTGGATGTACCGCTGAATCTTGATCTGAACTTTTTTTTTTTTTTTTTTTTACCCAGAAAGTAAAAAAAATTAATTTTTGCTTTTTGGTTAAGTTGCAATTATAGCACCCCGGCAAAGCTATGTCACAAGATTTATTAGTTAATTTTTGGGAGGAGAAAAGTAATTTTTTTTAAATATACATATATATGCCTATTTATTATTCTGTTTTTTTTTTTTGGGTAGAAAAGTATGATTCATTGTAAGAAATTTTTTTTAAAAAATTAAAAGGGTCTACACATATATAATATTATTTTATGTATCATTTTATTGACGAGACAAAACTTCACTCATTATGTATGGGATATTCGAGAATATAATATCATGGTTTTACAATTGTATTCACTGTTACAAAGTTCAAAATATAATAAGCCAAATTTTGCTCGGCAACGGTACGTATAATTGTCACGAGTCTATTAATGTGTAAATCAGTATGTAATTTAAACATCTTTCGAGTCCATAGTAAAATGCGCACAAGAACTTGGAAAATAATAACAAGTATTTAAGTGTATATCTTTCATGCTTGTATAGTTCATTTTTAATACTAAAAACGAAAAGAAATGAAAAATAAAATTACAAAATGACATTTTTGTAAATAAAAAAAAAATAAAGATGGTATTTTCATAATTAAGAAGTTATCACGATGCTATTTTAATTCACAATTAAGGCAATGTTTTAAATAGTTTTAGGAAGCACTTTTAAACATTTTCGTTAACAAAATTTCATAAAATTTTAAATTTTTGTTTACGAAAAAGTTGAAAATACTTTAAAAAAGATGCTTTCAAACATTTAGTTGTCTCGTATTTTACTCAATTTTACTCAATGTGATGGCAAATGTTCTGATTCGCACGGTGACGAAAGGAAATTTGACGCTGTTGTATAAAATTTGATGGAATATCATAACATAAACTAATATAGATAACTACATCTAACTTCTGAGTCCAATATTTATTTAAGTCCATTATTTAAACCATTAAATAATTAAGTTCCTTCTAACAAGAGAAAGCACATGAATGAAATCCACACTTTCAAAAATATATATTTAAACTATTATATATATATTCAGGATATTTTTCATACACCTATAAATAGGTCACTTTCCGACTCATTTGAGAAAAGGGTTATCAGTATTTAGCTTTCAAAGAATTTATTATTGACTCCAGTTCTCCAACGTTCTGTTTATGATGTAGATGACGATCCACCCCTTTTTGCTTAGGGTTCTCGCAAGAGCGACGTCGACACACTTGAATCCGACATTATCGTTTTCCTCTAAATTTTCAAATTCTCGCATAATATTTATTTTACTACAAATTGAAGTTGGGTGTGTTACGTACACCCAATGTAATATAAACTGAACCCAAAAGAGAGAAAGAAAAAAATATCATGCACAATCTTTTCCAATTATATATGATAAAGGCACCCACACCCACGTACCCACCTTTTCCTTGTAAAAATACAGCTCCTGAAACTATAAATAAGATCTAAATTAATGGACATCCTTTAATTTTTTTTTGCTGTCACACAATTAATTTTTGTCTTGATTAGCAGTTAATGATCGGCCTGATTATGATTTAGCCTTTGCGTCAATTTGGGGAAAAGTTGATGCTAACAAGTAAACAATACCATCTGCTGCACCTGTCGTATGAGCATCTCCAACCGGACGTTATCTAATTAGTGTTGGAAGCTGAGAGCCTGAGATAGCGTTCATTTGGTTCCTCCAACCAAGTGCTATATTTAGCGTTATGTTGGAGAAATGTTAGTTACAGTTGGTGCAACACTCTAGCGATATCGTTAAGTCTTTTTTTTTTTTTTTTTTTTTTGTTGTATTTTTGAAACATGTAATTGCATTTAATTTTCAGTCAATAATTAAAGTTCTTATATTTTATAATCATTTCTTTAATGAAATAAAATATACAATTAAATTTATTAATTATATATAAAAATTATAAGTTTAAGCATTTAAAATAATAATATTAACTTTAATTTAATTTTTTAAAAATTATTTGTTTAAACATATTTAATTATTAATTTAAAATAATTAATTTTTAAAATCAATTTCAATATAGAAATTTCTTAAGTATGTAATTAATGAATTGATATTTTAATTAATGTGTTAATTAATATTCTGTGAAATAAATTAGTCGTGGTAAATAAAATAATAAAAAATATTTCAAGAATATTTGTTTTAGTGTAATGTTTAAAGTTGATGGGTTGGAGATCATATATACACTTTGAATTTGATGTAAAAATTACACTATTTTGAAGTTATAGTGTTACACCAAAAATATTCCGAGAATATTAACCATTTAACTCGATTCTGGCTTCGGCTTGATTACCGTAGTTTTGACAATATTCTTGAAGTACAAAAACCAAAAGCAAAATCATACTTTTCAAATCAACCATAAATGAATATGAAAATTCCTACTACACCAGATGAGCTCAACCATAAACAACAATACCCAATGTGTACGTTTACACTACTAGCTAGAGAGTCGATAATATTTTTTTTTTATTGGATTTCGCAGATCCATGGAACCATTTCACATACATACATATATATATATATATATATATATTTTTCAATAGTCGTGTCTCCGATAAATAAGACATTATCTGAAGTTTCATTCACGATGTGTTCGTGAAATATACGCGAACATTACCTCAATTCTCTTGATGCTCTAAACGCTATGCCTGAACTCTGTGTTGCAGGGCTAGGTTGGCTCAGTTGAAGCTCCACCAATCCTTCCATGTCCTTATCAATGGTGAAATTGTGGGGAACACTTCCAGGGATTCTATTTTCTGCACATAAATCCCCTCCATATGCCTAATATATATGAGTAGCAGAAAACAATTAATCGACTCCCACGGGTCCAAGATTTTAGTGTTCATGCATGCGTGTATTAATTAATTGATATATGACAAAATTATTATACGTTTCAATCTGCATGGATATAATTAATTTGATGCGTGTTATATATAATCTTGTTTGATAAGATTTACCTTCTTATAAAGCTCCACATTCTCTTGATGGATGAGAGTTCCCTGAAATTAATCCAAAACAAACAAGGTTCTATAAATAACTTTAAGTTGATTAGAAAGACGGGGCAATTCGATCGAGTCCAGTTATACATGGATCTGTTTTTGCATTAACCGGATATTCGCTATAAGAAACTAATCGATTTGATAAAATATGAAGCTTCTGAATTATATCAAATCGCTCCGCCTAATTATATATTAATGCATGCATGCAAAATTCTAACCTATAATTATAGCTACTAAAAGTATATATAGCCATGATGCAACAACTTAATTAGGTCAAATTGTCTCCACAAGCAACTATTGTTAGATCCCTTGATAAAATTTGAAATTTACCTTTCTACGCAGCTCATGAATTTCATCTGTCAGCATCTGTTCCTGCATATGCAAACCACTATACATTATAATTAATTCGGTATATAAATATTATATGCATGTCATCTCGATATTCTTTTTCAAATCAATATAATTATGCATTTATTTAATTATAATATTCTCTTTATTCTATATATATATATACTTCAAATTGTTTCAATTAAAATCCAGGGGTTGAAATTCAACTTTTTTAACGCGCACGCCCTTCAAACTCATTTCCAGTTGGTTTTCTAATCTTTGTAGTTCTTCCACATTCAAGCCATGAAGTTCTTCTCCCATCAGTTTCCTGCCATTTCCATGGTAAAATTAAATAAAACAAAATAAATTACATTATATTATGTAAAATAATTTCATTATTACTAATTGAATTGGAAGCATGCAAAACTTTAATTTACCTATGATTATCTCTCAAATCCTGTAATTGTTGCCTTAGAACTGCTGTCTCCCTTTGCCAAAACTACGAACATTGCAGTACTCATTATTAATTAAGCATGCATATATATAGTGTGGACAATTGTATATCATTCTACAATTGCAAATCAAACTGGAAAAAGGAAAGGAAGACGAACATACTAAAGTTAATTGAAAATGTAATGGTAGTTTCATTCGGGCTGGAATATATATCAAGCTTTTGATTCATCTACCGATTTTTTACAATTTTAGTCATTTATTATTAAAAGTGCTGATATGATACTACATATATCAGTACCACATCAAAGTTGCATTTTTACCATGCACGTCAGCATCACGTTAAAAAAATAACTAAATTATATATATAAAAAACAAATATAACGGACTAAGAGTACCGAAATATGACAATATAGAGGATGAAAATCACAATGAGACAATTGTATACATTAAATTAGATAAGTTGAAAGAAAACGAATCAATCACCATGCTCAATGGACTTAGTCGAAAAAGTACATAATTTTTTTTTATATATATACACATAAATTTTCAACAAAATCTTCGAATATTCATCAAATTACATTGAACGTGAGATTATAACCACGACATGAGAAGGTTTAAAAATGGTATCTAGATAGACGATTTGGTTTCACGAGTTCGAGTACACTCTTTGATGTCCTTAAAAATTATGCATATTTTGATTGACTTCATAAATGTGATCATGGATATATATCTCATTAGTAAAAGAGGCTACATCTATATTCGATCTAAAGTAGTGTTTTGTGAAGAAAAAAATCATAGTCTATCACCTTTTTTAAAGCTTGCAAACACTACCTAAATGTATCTATATATATTAGTTGTGAATCTGAGTACAAGAACAAATCTATTTGGCTTCATCGTGTTTAACTAAATTGAATAGAATTTTGGAATATTATCCATACGGACACTATGATTTCATTACAAATTTCACACAATTCTTGTGGAATTGGATCATAAAATGGTCTAGACAGTGTATTCATTAGTTTCAAATGCTACTAATAGGATATCATTAATCAAATTTGAAATATAAAAATGCCTCCAATTAACAAATTAAAAAACATAAGTAGCTGTAAATTATGTACCTTGATCTCGGAACATGGGTTAAGCAGATGATAGTGTTCCTCTCTAGTTCGATTGTATCGTTCAATTATCGATTTCATGCTGACAAAATTCAGAAAATAAAAAAAGATGATGGTATAAAAAAACTGCAACATCGAGATTAATTTTCCCCCCAATTTATCTTTGTGCATATATAGTTTCAGTGATTTAGAGATCCATGGAGACAATCATATACACACACACACACACATCATCTTCGGAAATCATTCATTTTGAATCTGCTCCTACTGCTATTTATTCCTAATCTAGACATGAAATCGTAGTCTTATATATGTTTGATAATCTTAAATATAATCTTGATGCAGGATTATCATTATAATATTGTCCTTAAATAATTAGAGTAATATCTGATGCCAATAATTTCTTGTTATTTTGAATGCTATACTAAGACAATGTTTGAGAAAACTTCTAGGAAGCACTTCTCAGCTTTTTCTTAATAAAATTTCACAAAATTTCAAAATTTTGTAAACGAAAAGTTGAGAAGTGCTTCCTAGAAGCTCTCCCAAATACTACCTAACGAATTTACACTCGAAACAAATTTATACGAAAAATCAACAAATCTGATGGATTGAAACAGAAAATTAATTACACGTATGATATATAATTGAACTCATCATAATTATTAACATTAGAGAAAGTAATAACAAACTAGCTAGCTCTAACCTGGAGCTTGCAAATTCATTCAATTTTCCGGTGCTCGAAAAGATGATAACTCCAACTTCTGCATCGCAAAGAATTGCTAGCTCCTTAGCCTTCTTTAGCAACCCGCTCCTTCTCTTGGAGAATGTCACTTGCCTACTCGTAGAATTGTCGATTCTTTTTATCGCGATTTTTCCTCTCCCCATCTTCGAATATCAAGATTCCGGACTAGGGTTTCTGACTTCTCTAGCTGAAAATGAAGCTAGATCTAAACACAGTTAGCTATATTATTAAGAGTAAATCAGAATAAATTTATGCCTTTTTGAGCTTAGAAATGAAGCCTACGCAATGAGGGTAATTAAAAGAACTTTGTTTGTTATGATAGAGAGCTTGGAATCAAAGTCAAGCCCTTTATAAAAACAAATTAATCTAATATATTTTTACGAAAAAATTGTCCTTAAAAAGTGGGTACGAATATTATAATAATTGTTAAGCACTCTAGGATCAATGGGCGCCGAGCTTATAAAATATTGACACGTGGGAATCTTAGTCTTTCCTTAATATTTCTATAAAGGGAAAAACTTTATTCCCATTTGAGTAAATTTACAAACCTTAAAAATGACAACCATAGTACAGTGAGTTTTTGGCTGATTTTTGGGACTTTCACGTGAATAAAGTTCAGCTCTGCCTTTATAGTGAGTATTATATTGGCTCTTTCAGAAACCAATACTTAGATTAAAATCAATAAATTCTATATATATATATATATGCTATACCAGGAGAACTAAACTAAGAACAAATTAAAATGACTTAAACTCAATCTCTATATATTTTCTAAAATCTTATAAATTTTTTTTTGAGATAAATAATCTTAGAAGTATTTCATATAAGAAGAGAGTAATAGTTTTTCCAGCCAATAAAAGCATTGCTTTGATCGATAACAAATATATTATTTGTTCATATCTCAAATGATCTTGTGTATATAATCAATAATATCATTTACAAAATAATATTATTTCCCTGGCCGTACCAAACCAACCTTATTACTAAAAAAATGAACAATAATTGAGAGCATGGATTAAGAAAATTCTTTAAAGTTTGATCGTCAAATGTTTGATACTTAAAAAGTAAATTTTTGAAGATGTGCATCAGATAAAATACTTGTTTATTCTATTAAAAAGTTAATGGAGGCATAAATATAGGGACACACGAAAACGATGTGCATTATTAATTTATAAAAAGGGAATTAAAACGATGTATTTTTATAACGCACAATCATACTAATATTTATCCTAATTGGCTGTAAAGGCGGATTCCTATTGGCTGAGGCCACGTGAATTAACATTTGTTAAGCAATGTAATAATGATGAGGCAGCTAGGGTTTCCTTGGATTACGGAAAGCTTCGATAGATGTACGAGAATAACACAGGTGTCGATCATCAGCAAATCATACAGTCTCAACGACCAACACTTTTATATATATATATATATAGCATTTCACTTTCCCAAAATAATGGTACAATATACTACTATTATTTTTCGGTTCGTCTTATATATTCAAGTTTTAATTATTTCAAAATAAAATTTAGAGACTATTTTATTTGTGTCTAGTACTGGAATATGGTCGCTCTTATCAGTCGCTCGATGGAGAAATTTTAAGTGTGAATTTTAAGCAGATAAGCAGCCAATGTACTTTTTTTTTTACACACACACATATATATATATATATGATATAATAAAAGTTGATCACGAATTTGTAAATATATATATATATATATATATATATATATATATATGAGTTTTGTTATATATGCTCAATGTTTTCATAACCGGACCGGTGATCGAACCGGTTTACCTTAAAAAAACGGTCCAACCGATCGAACCGTTTTAACCGGACAGTCGGACCGGAAAATCGTTTATATAATATAATATAATTAATAATATATTTAAAATTTTTAAAACCTAAAAGATGTATATAAATAGAAAAATATATAGATTTATCATAGTTTGAAAACTAAATAACCATATAAGTATATTCAAAATATTAATTTTAGTTATATATTTTTTAAAAATAAATAAATTAATTAAAAAAAATCTAATATTACTAAAATAATATTTTTAATGAAGTACAAATTCCAAATAATGTTGTATATATATTAAAATATTAAATTAAGGTTTTAAAATTTAAAAAATATTTTTTCAAAAAAAAATAAATAAAATTCGAAAAACCGGTTGAACCGGTTCTTGACCGATTTTGGGCCGGTTTAATGACCGGTTCGAAGCCGGTTCGACCGATTTTGACCGGTTCTGATAGTAAAAACAGTTTTTAGGAGCAATCCGGACCGGACCAGTGACCGGTTCCCGGTCGAACCGGTCGAACCGGCCGGTCCGGTTTGGTTTTGAAAACATGGGTTATGCTGCCAACAACTATGCCCAACTCCGTGTTCACCATGTACAAGTCAACTAACTTATTGTACATGGTGAACACGGAGTTGGACAACATAATAAAACATATATATATATATATATATATATATATATATATATATATATATATACTTTACCCAATGCTATATATTTTGAAAGATGAAGACTTAATCCCGACAGCCTAATCTTCCCAACAATGGAGATGTCGACACTTTTTTTCTGATTCATCAAACCATTAATGAGAAACTGAATAATTTATAAGTTTATTTATGTTGTGATCAGTGCCATTAACGAGATACATATATATAATTAAGGAAAGCAAGCACATACATATACAGAACAGGACGTGACAACTATATATATATGGTCATTTAGTAATGGGGAAATTTAGTAAAAATAATTGTCTTAGCAATTTCGACATAATGAATTGATTCTGTCCGAGTTGTATTTTTGCATGCTATACATAAATTTTTGGTTAATGAGATCTTACACTAAGGATAATACTCAAATCATGATCTAATAATTCACATCTCTACACATGAACGTAATTAATGATATATTCAGGCACAATTCCAAGGAAAGACACCCTAGGTGTGTGCCTAAGGTCCCTTTGGTGGGGCCTCTAAATTTTTTATTTGGTTTTTTTATTTAAAATCTTAGAAAAAACCTCTTAATTATGTTGTAATTTGCATCGGTTTTTTTATTTTGTATTTTTGTTTTTCCTTTCTTTGGGTTAAAAAAAAAGTCTCTCTTCCTAAAAAAAACTCTCTTATTTCGATAAGTTTCTAATAAGGCGAGTTAGGTTGCTCAAATTGGTTTAACTATCGTTTCGTTTTTTTATTGAATTTGTAATTTTTTTTGTCTGTTTGTGAGTTGTGGTTGATATTTTTATTTTTAATTGATTTGATTTTTGAACTTTGGTCTCCGAAATTTTAAAATATTCTTGTAATTCGCTTATTCATGAACTCTTATACTCATTTAGTTTATATATATCATTTCTTATAATTTAATAAATTTACTTATTATATTACTTTATTAAATTAGATATATATAATAATTATGTGCATTTATTTATGAGCTCGTATGTAATATTTTATTATTTAATATAAAAATCTAAATAAGGCTTTTCCTTAAAAATTAGCATAGAGCTTTTAATTTTCTAGAGACGGTCTTAAATATATTATTGACGTGACAAATCATTAACCGAGTAATACCCAAAGGGTAGGTTGAACTCTACCTAAATTTTCTAATGAGATCGAACGTGTTTTACGTGTCAAAAAATACCTATAGTCATTTGTATAATCATATGTGGCTTAATTACCATTTAGTAATTTTTATTTTTAATAGCGAGGGAAACGGCATAATTGGTGGCATATATACCAATTATTATTATTAGTACTAAAAAACGATTATAAGATTAATTACTAAAAAACAAAGTAATTAAACAAAGTGATCATTAATGATTGGCCTTAATTAACTTTGACGGTGCATGGTGATACACAAAAAATATACTTCGATCATACTCTAATTAAGGGAAATTGTTGTTTCAAGGATGGTTAAGTTATTGGTGTGTTTAGGTAAAATCCTCCACCTGAATATAGATAAAAGAAAGGGGAAAACTGTAAATTTGGTCTTATATGTTTGTCACTTTGTGATTTTGGTCCTCTATGTTTTTATATTTCAGTTTTAGTCATGCATATTCTGATTTTTGGCAATTTCAGTCCTTTTTATTAAAAAATGTTACGTGGCACTGTACACGTCAGCTCCACATTAGCACTGAATTGGTGCCACGTCAGCGTCACGTAAGAAAAAAGACTAAAATTGCCAAAAAAAAATAAAGATAGCGGACTAAAACTGAAATCTAAAAATATAAATTAAAGGTCTGAAATCGCAAAGTGACAAACATACAGGACCAAAAAATCAATTTTCCATAAACAGAAAGGGTTGTTTATGAAAGTGTCATCATATAGATCATTCAAGCGCTATTTTTTAATACGTCAGCATGTATTATTATTTATATATATATATATAGATATTTATTCTTAATTATTTTAATTTAAAGTTTTTTTTGACGGTATTTTAATTTAAAGTTGAAGCAGCCTATGATATGGATTATGCCCGCATTGTGCTTAAATGTACTTTAAAGAACAGATGAGAACTACTCGGGGAAGGTAATTTCTATTGAACATAATTAATTAATTTTAGATACATCCCCACACGATATTATAAGGTAAATTATAAATTCATACCCAAACCTATTTTCATCTTACATTTTAATACCTAACCCATTAAAAGTTATTTTCTACTCCCTGGAGAGAGAAAATTTTGTTTAAAAATACCAATTATACCCTTATCTCTTAAAATTTTTTTTTTTAAAAAATGAGAGAATGAATAATAAAAACAAAACCAATCCAAATAGTATATATATAAAAATTCAAATTAAAATCAAAGAACATAAACCACATCATATACATGCTTATGTTGATACAGGAGCAAGTATGTGTTTAGAAAGCAAACATATACTTCCAAATCATTATTGGAAGAAATATGATAAATGATTAAAAGTTCGAATAGAAGATGGATCAATAATCATGCTTGATACAGTAGCAGAAAAATTAAAAATAGAAATTGAGGAAACAAAATTTGTAATACCCATTATATACCAAATAGAATCAGGAATGGACATTATAATAGGAAATAACTTTTTAAGAGAATATCTTCTGATATGAATTCTTAATGTATGGAAGACAAACACGACTATATTAAAATTGTACCCTCAATCCAATAACAAAAGAAATCAAGAAATTGCCCAATCTTGAAAACAAGTAAAAAGTTTTGGGATTAACCACCTCTAGCTTACAACGAAACTAGCAATAGTTAAACACGAAGAAAACAATTGATCACAACGGGACCTTCAGAAAACCTGTTTCTGACAACCCACGAGGATAATCAATCGACAAACGCCACAAAGTTGAAAAACTTTGATAAAATTGATTTTTGGGTAAGCAAAAGCTTGATAAAATTATAGAGAGAATTTTAATTGATCAATATCAAAAATCTGAATTCTATATCAATAATAAGTGTTTTTGTTGTATTTATAATACAACTATAAATAATAAAAGATATCGCAAAATAATTCAAAATATATCTAAAGATATCAAAGATATATCCTAAAAGTTTTTTAGTATAATTAAAAGACTCAAAAATAGGAAAATAATGCCAAAATATCAAAAAGTCTATCACACACACAAACACGCCAAACTATGTGAAAACGAGTGCAGGCGCGGGCGCGCATGAAGTTCTGTCCGTCAGGCGCGGGCGCACGTCAGGGAGGCACGGGCGCGCATGAAGTTCTGTCCGTCAAACTGCAAAATTGCTAGATAGCGCGCGGGCGCACGTGGACTAGGCATGGGCGCGCATACGTCTCAGGATGTGTCACCTATTTTTGTGTTCTTCTTGACATTTTCTCCACTCCCTTGACTTTTTTGGACTTCAATAACATTGTAGCATCCTTCAAAGTGATCTTCAAGTACTCCAACTTGATTGCCATGAATTCCAAACCCTTCAACTCTCGAATGTAAATCTTGAAGCAAGTCTTGGAACAATATGAATCTTTGAGCGCCTTCTAGATTCATATCAGACTCCCCTTCTTCAAAAAGATTTGTCCTCAAATCTTGCCCCTTACCTACAAAATTCAAACAAGATTTAGAAACTTTAAGACTAATTTTCACATTTACTAGTATACGTTGCTCACTCAAAACTATATCAAGACTCACTAAATTTCTTACACTTAAACTAAACACCTTATAACCACTCACATGCTTAAACATGATTAAAATTTCATTTAGCAAAATAAAGATCAAATTCCTCCCCTTCTTAGACCTAGTTAACCCCAACACAAAGTTCATAGTTAAGTACAACCATTGCTTTCTAGGAATAAGAAACAATTTGCATGTAATATGCCACTCACAATTCCACTCGATATATCTTTTCATAAGTAACCATAACAAATATTCATCCATTAGACTCATTCTTTTGGATCTCTCAAAATTACACTTCAACCTCAAGACACATATCCTTTCATCAAGCAAATCATGCAATGACGAACATATAGAGAAAAACTTATTTTCTTTAAACAAATACTCGCTCACATAAAATTTATCATGAACATTGCACAAGTATTTTTCAAACCATAAGAACCATGTAACCAAAAGAGATAAGAACTCATACCTTGGTGATAGTGTAGTAACTACCTCATTTTCCTTACCTCGTTGGTACGTGATCAACGCTTCACTAAAAATTTGAAAAGTGGGTGCCCGATGAGCCAACTTGTGGCTAAGGGCTTTGATGACTCTTTGTATAAACAATCTTTTGTTTAATATAATTTACACTTTTATAATGGCAATGACTTTATCTTTCTTCATATTGTTATATTGTGATATACTATTGTTGTTTTGATAAAGACCTTGAATATACTATAGTTTATGTAAGATGTGGTGGCACATGGGGATGACTATCATGAAACACATCTTATAGTCACTGTATATTCTAAACGGTTCCTAGTCGATTGAGCCGTCCGTTAATAAGGATAAGGATCGCTCGAGATTGAGACTAGCATTTGCGATGCCGAGTACCACGTTTCATTGGTATGGAACATAGAGATGTTCAAAGCATGCAAATGGATATTCATACGATGAATGATCGAACTACCCTATCCGGACTTTCCAAGTGGTTATCACTTATCGAGTGGATAAAGTCCGCGGTTTTGGTTGTACACCATTAGTCCTTACTACTTAAAACATCATTGAGACTCTATATGCTAGTACTGTACTTTGACTCGTTTACCGACTCTATTGGGGTCATCAGGTGTTGGGATTGGGTACAGTTACGACACATATAGGAGTCGATGCTTTGTTGTCAAGGATTCACCACATACTTGCTAGTGTGGATATCCTATGCAATCTGAGGAGATATTAGTGTGACGAATCTCTGGCCAGAGTACATGATGTGTTTTAAGAAATGGTTTCTTAGTAACACATGTGATGTCACTATTTGATCTTCAAGATGCATTGCATAGTTATCGAATCTAGAACGACTCTCGATTTACCAATGGTTGTTGATTCGATCGGGATATATGGATGAAGGGACCGTACTGTACGCTAACCAAAATCTATTGGTTCTTGCAGGCACTATCAGTGATACCTAGGGAATCATGGGGCGATGTTGCTAGGCGCTCTTACCATGATTCGATGGGCAAGTCGAAAATTGTTGTTCCGAGTCACAAGGAGTTGTGAGCCCACAACTAGCTGTATCCCTAAACCATTGAGGGTCACACAGAGTAATGGATTTTTAATCCCCATTGAGATAGTTAAATTTAAAGAGTTAAATTTAATGAACAAAGAAGTGGGACTTCTTATTTAAGAGTAGATGAGTAAGATTTCCTAAAATGACATAGGAATGGGCATTTTTGGAAACCACTGAATTCGGATTCAGAAAATTTATCTTGAATCTAAAAGATGCAGAAATGGTTTCTGTGAACATTGGTGAAATTGGTTTATCAATCTGAGTCACGATGAATTTTATATTAATTTTTGAACATGCGGGTTTTGTTTGTCAAGCTTGAACTTATGACTAATGGGCCCTAAGCTGTTAGCAGCCCACATTATAAATAAGTTATTGCAATACAGAAATTACACAACATAGGTCACAAAATATTTTCAAAAACCCTAGCTGTGTTTTAAAAAGTGGCCGCCCCCCTCCCTCTTTGCTCGGGAAAATCCAGCCTGTGAATTTTGAATTTGCAGTCTGGTTTAACGGATCAAATTCGTTAATTCTCTTCGTAGAAACTTCTGATAGATTTTCTAGTGCAATCTATCAGAGGGATTAAATCTCTGTTCGTGGACCTGATTGAAGAATTGTTCGTCCATCAGTTCCTGGGATATACAACAAGAGCAGAGTAATCTGTTGGTGTCCATAATCTCGTTTCGAGATTCAAGGTAAAAATTTATAATTGTTATTTAATTTTTACACGCACAATTTAATCGTAAAGTTTTGATATAAAATTTTTAAACTTCCGCTGCACCGGGTATCAATTCTGATTGATCTGATCACCGTTTTCCAACAGTGGTATCAGAGACAGGTTGCTCAGATCAAGCGATTAAATTAATCGATTGTACAAAAATTTTTAAGCCTCGGTTTTTGAAACAAAATAAATTTTTTAAAAATAAAATTTTTTTTTTTCGGGCAAAACACGGGCAGCGATGGTCGCTGCCCGGGGTAGCGCACGGCGCTGCCCAACGCGGCGCTGGGCGCTGCCCAGGGCAGCGACGGGTTGCCCGGCCCGAGCCCCTTTGGGGCGCGGGCAGCCCGGGAGCGTCCCGGGCGGCCCGGGAAAAATTAATTTTTTTTATTTTAAATTAAAATTTTAATATGTTAAAATTCTATTTTTGGTCCGATCGAAAATTGTTTTGATTGGTCCACGAGGCGTCGGATCGAATTGTTCGAGTTCGAAAATTTTAAAATTGATTTTTGGATAAATTTGAATTTTAGGAAAATTTATAGATTTTATCCGTTAAATCAGATTTTATGAAATTAATTATTTTTGGTACAATTGATGATAAGATATGATCTTATGAAAATATTAAGTAAAATATGATTTTATGTATAAAATTGGATTTTATATGTAAAATATGATTTTATTTGATAAAAAGATAAAATATGATTTTGTATGTAAAATAAGATTTTATATATGGAATATGATTTTATCCTTTTAATTTAAATTGCTATTGCATGTTATCCAATAAATTAATTTTGAATTAAATATTATTGGATAAGGATGATCGATTGCCATGACCAATTTTGTAGGTGTATGTTAGGAATTTACATTTGTTTTTATTGTTGTTGGATTTATTAATGGGCCTGGTTTATGGCCCAATATGAATTGTCATATGTAATAAAAGTGGGCCTGGTTTATGGCCCGTTCCCATCCCTTAAAATGTATCCCCTACTTGTCATAGTTATTTATTGTAAATACATTAGATTTAGTGGGAGATGAAGATTTGAAGATGGAGGTGGGCCCAGCAGACAATAAAGACAGAAGAAATGTAAATTGGAAGTTCAATGTAATAGGATTGCATTGTATACCTGCATATTACCTAGGATTGGACTTAGACTCGTGATTGGCAACCACGGGTCGATTAGAAATGGAATCGATCATCCTATATAATATATGATATTATCGTTGTATGCATGTTTTAGACTAAATTGTATGAATCCGGCAAGCATACAAATTATAAATGATGAGACAAATTTTCAAAATTAAAATCCCTCATTTTAAATATGATTTAAAATTGATATCAAGATAAATAAAGGAAATTTAAATATTGTTTAAATGTTCCTACCTTCCATCAACGATCAATGTATGAGATGCTACCCGCGGATACGGTCCGGCTCATATTATTGGGGGGGCCCGTTCGTCGGAAAGCTGTACATTGGATAGACACATGTTGTAAATTGGGTGGAACTCCCATGGGATCGGCTCATATTATTGGGGGATTCACATGGCGACCGTCCATCACAACTTAATATTGATGGGTCATCTTGACATGTCACAATAAACGGCGTCATATTATTGGGCCCTTATTGGACATGAGGTAAAAACGTGGAGGTTGCTTTGGAAGCAATTGGGCTCTATCTTTTAAAAATTATGGTTGACTGATATTATTCGGGACCATAGTTTGTCAATTGGACTCCATGTTCCCACTAAGAAAAACAGTTTCCCGTTTTCACTAGAGGGTAGTGAAATCGTTAAAATAGTGGGAGTGAGATTCATAAAATAAATTTCGCCTATTTTATGTCTTAGTAAATTAATTAAACAATCACTGATTATTGTCTGTTTCTTTTCAGTATTTCATTAAGATGAATTCGCGCAATCCACTATTCTCTATTCTCGAACAAAATAAACTGACTGGCGCAAACTATACGGAATGGTTCCGTAAGTTGAAGATTGTCTTGACCTCGGAGAAGATGCTCTACGTGTTAGAAAAATCTCCTCCGAAGGAAGCACCAACTGACATAAGTCCGGAAGAGTTGGCCAAACTTCATACATGGTGGGACCATGATATCAAGGCCAAATGCTATATGCAAGCCTCGATGTCTGATGAACTCCAGAGGCGATTTGAGGACACCGTGAATGCTGTTGACATTCACGTACAACTCAAGGAACTTTTTGGGGCTCAATCGAGAGCTGAAAGGTTCGCTACTGTAAAAGAGCTAATGACGTGTCGCATGCGTGAAGGGACTTCGGTCCGTGATCATGGGGTACGAGTGATTTGGCTCATACAGAAGTTGGTAACGCTTGATTTGGTGTTGGAGCATGAACTCAACGTGGACTTATTACTTCTCTCTCTTCCTTCTTCGTTTGACGGATTTGTGGTGAATTTCAATATGAACAAGATAGAGGCCTCCCTTGAAGAGATGGTCAATATGCTTGTAACATATGAAGCCACTTTAAAGAAGGATAAACCGGTTCTCTTGGTGGGCTCCTCTTTCTCTGCTAAGAAGGGGCCAAGTACAAAGGGTAAGAAACGTTCTGCCCCACCCAAGAAAACCGGACCCGAGAAGAAGAACAAGACAAAGGCTTCAAATATGGAAAAGTCCAAGGATGTTTGCCATTACTGCAAGAAACCCGGTCATTGGAAATGTAACTGCAAGAAATATCTAGAGCAGTTGCGAACTGCGAAGGGTATGTTCTATATTGAAATAAATGTTTCACTTAATACTACTTCTTGGGTATTGGATACCGGATGTGGATCTCACATTTGCAATGATTTGCAGGTGATGACAAGAAGTCGCAAACTTAGAATGGGTGAGACCCAGCTGAGGCTCGAAAATGGTTCTAGAGTTGAAGCCAAAGCTGTGGGAGACATTTATTTAATTTTGCAGAACGATTTTAAGTTACTTTTGAGAGATGTTTTATTTGTTCCAGATTTGATTAAAAACTTTATTTCTGTTTCTATGCTTGATAGAGATGGTTATTCTTGCAATTTTGTGAATGAGATTTGCAATATTTACAAGAATGAATGTTTGATTGGAAATGGACAACTTGAAAACGATCTATATAACTTAAAATTAAAAGACGTTCCAATAAATTATGTTGATAAACCGGTAACAACAAACAAAAGGAAAATCGATAGTCAAAACCCGGCAAACCTTTGGCATGCTAGGCTAGGTCATATTTCCTCAAGGAGGATGAACAAGCTAGTGGGAGAGGGCATGTTTGATATGTCTGATATTAACTCTCTACCTACTTGTGAGTCCTGCCTGAAAGGAAAAATGACTAAATCTCCTTTTAAGGGGAAACCTGAGCGTAGTCAAAATCTGTTGGATTTGATCCATATAGATGTTTGTGGTCCATTTAGAATTGGTACTAAATTTGGCCACACCTACTTCATTACCTTTACTGATGATTATTCAAGGTATGGGTATTTATATTTAATGAAATATAAGTCTGAAGCATTTGAAAAGTTCAAAGAATTCAAGGCTGAAGTAGAAAACAAGCTAGGTAAAAGTATTAAAGCACTTCGATCGGATCGAGGTGGAGAATACTTAAGTACCGAGTTTTTGGACTATCTGAAAGAGAATGGGATTCTCTCTCAGTGGACTCCTCCTATGACACCTCAGCTAAATGGTGTATCGGAGCGTCGTAATCGAACTTTGTTGGACATGGTTCGATCCATGATGAGCTTCACTGAGCTTCCACCTTCGTTTTGGGGCTACGCGCTTGAAACAGCGGTGTTGTTGTTGAACAACGTCCACACCAAAGCAGTGAACAAAACACCATACGAGTTATGGAATGGCAAAGCTCCTAAGTATTCGTACTTGAGGATTTGGGGATGTCCTGCTTACGTGAAGCAGACAGTGGGAGATAAGTTGGATAGTCGATCCACCTTATGTTATTTTGTAGGGTATCCGAAGAATTCAATCGGATATTATTTCTATCATCCTGCTGAAACAAAGGTGTTTGTTTCAAGGAATGCCACCTTCTTGGAGAAGGAGTTCTTATTGGATAAGAAAGGCGAGATGATGGAACTCGAAGAAATTCGAGAAGAACCCGAAATACAAAATAATGATCCTACACCTCAGGAACCAATGATGGACACGCCTATACCTAGAAGATCCGAGAGGACTTCTAGACCTCCTATTCGATATGGTCTTCTTCTTGAAGGGGATCAAGATGAACCCGATGTTGGATGTGATCCAAGAAACTTCAAGGAAGCAATTTCTGATGCGGATTCAAATTTATGGCTTGAAGCTATGCAGTCGGAAATAGATTCGATGCATACAAACCAAGTTTGGTCTTTAGTAGATCCTCCCGATGGAATTGTTCCAATAGGGTGTAAATGGATCTACAAAAGAAAGCTTGGGCCTGATGGTAAGGTACTGACCTACAAGGCACGATTGGTGGCGAAAGGTTATACTCAAAGACAAGGAGTTGACTATGATGAAACCTTTTCACCAGTTGCAATGTTCAAGTCCATAAGAATCCTTATTGCCATAGCTACTTGGTATGACTATGAGATATGACAAATGGATGTAAAGACTGCATTTTTTAATGGAAACATTAAGAAAGAGATCTATATGACGCAGCCTGAGGGATACACATCCATGGGAAGCGAGCATAAGATATGCAAGCTTCAGAGATCGATCTATGGTCTCAAAAAAGCATCAAGAAGTTGGAACCAGAAATTTGATGAAACAATAAAGGATTTTGGTTTCATCAAGAACCCGGAGGAACCGTGCGTGTACAAGAAAGTAGTTAAGGATGCTGTGACATTATTAGTACTTTATGTTGATGACATCCTACTCATTGGGAATGATGTAGGGATGTTGCAGTCAACAAAGATATGGTTATCAGGTAGATTCTTGATGAAGGATTTGGGTGAGGCATCCTATATTCTAGGGATACAGATCTATAGAGATAGATCTAAGAGAATGATAGGACTCACTCAATCAACTTACATCGAAACCATATTGAAAAGGTTTTCAATGGATGGGTCCAAGAGAGGACATCTACCTATGTGTCATGGAGTTTCTCTATCCAAGTCTATGTGTCCCAAGACTGATGAAGAGATAGAGAAAATGACACATGTACCATATGCGTCAGCCATAGGTAGTATCATGTATGGGATGATATCTACCAGACCGGATGTAGCATTTGCTCTGAGTGTCACGAGCAGATATCAAGCTAATCCCGGTCAAATGCATTGAAAAGCCGTGAAGGACATTCTTAAGTACTTACGAAGGACTAAGAATATGTTGATGGTATATGGAGGAAGAGAACTGAAATTGGAAGGCTATACCGACTCTAGCTTCCAAAGTGACGTGGATGACTCGAAGTCAACCTCTGCATTTGTGTTCATGCTCAATGGCGGTGCTGTCTCTTGGAAGAGTTCCAAGCAGGACACCACAGCGGATTCCACCACTGAGGCAGAATACATTGCAGCATCAGCTGCTGCTAAAGAGGCCGTTTGGATGAGGAATTTCGTCCAAGAGTTGGGCGTTATTCCTGAAGTTGTTGGTCCAATCCCGGTGCACTGTGACAACACGGGTGCCGTTGCTCAGGCAAAGGAACCAAGGTCTCATCAAAGATCCAAACACGTACTGAGGAAATACCACATCATCCGGGAGATCGTGGAAAGAGGAGACATCACTGTCGAGAGAGTGGCCTCTGCAGACAATATCGCTGATCCACTTACTAAGCCCTTGCCTGGACCATTATTTGACAAACATCGTGAAGCAATGGGTCTACGTAGTATGACTAGTTGGCTTTAGGGCAAGTGGGAGATTGAAAGAGTGGGTGCCCGGTGAGCCAACTTGTGGCTAAGGGCTTTGATGACTCTTTGTATAAACAATCTTTTGTTTAATATAATTTACACTTTTATAATGACAATGACTTTATCTTTCTTCATATTGTTATATTGTGATATACTATTGTTGTTTTGATAAAGACCTTGAATATACTATAGTGTATGTAAGATGTGGTGGCACATGGGGATGGCTATCATGAAACAAATCTTATAGTCACTGTATATTCTAAACGGTTCCTAGTCGATTGAGCCATCCGTTAATAAGGATAAGGATCGCTCGAGATTGAGACTAGCATTTGCGATGCCGAGTACCACGTTTCATTGGTATGGAACATAGAGATGTTCAAAGCATGCAAATGGATATTCATACGATGAATGATCGAACTACCCTATCCGGACTTTCCAAGTGGTTATCACTTATCGAGTGGATAAAGTCCGCGGTTTTGGTTGTACACCATTAGTCCTTACTACTTGAAACATCATTGAGACTCTATATGCTAGTACTGTACTTTGACTCGTTTACCGACTCTATTGGGGTCATCAGGTGTCGGGATTGGGTACAGTTACGACACATATAGGAGTCAATGCTTTGTTGTCAAGGATTCACCACATACTTGCTAGTGTGGATATCCTATGCAATCTGAGGAGATATTAGTGTGACGAATCTTTGGCCAGAGTACATGATGTGTTTTAAGAAATGGTTTCTTAGTAACACATGCGATGTCACTATTTGATCTTCAAGATGCATTGCATAGTTATCGAATCTAGAACGACTCTCGATTTACCAATGGTTGTTGATTCGATCGGGATATATGGATGAAGGGACCGTACTGTACGCTAACCAAAATCTATTGGTTCTTGCAGGCACTATCAGTGATACCTAGGGAATCATGGGGCGATGTTGCTAGGCGCTCTTACCATGATTCGATGGGCAAGTCGGAAATTGTTGTTCCGAGTCACAAGGAGTTGTGAGCCCACGGCTAGCTGTATCCCTGAACCATTGAGGGTCACACAGAGTAATGGATTTTTAATCCCCGTTGAGATAGTTAAATTTAAAGAGTTAAATTTAATGAACAAAGAAGTGGGACTTCTTATTTAAGAGTAGAAGAGTAAGATTTCCTAAAATGACATAGGGATAGGCATTTTTGGAAACCACTGAATTCGGATTCAGGAAATTTATCTTGACTCTAAAAGATGCAGAAATTGTTTCTGTGAACATTGGTGAAATTGGTTTATCAATCTGAGTCACGATGAATTTTATATTAATTTCTGAACATGCGGGCTTTGCTTGTCAAGCTTGAACTTATGACTAATGGGTCCTAAGCTGTTAGCAGCCCACATTATAAATAAGTTATTGCAGTACAGAAATTACACAACAGAGGTCACAAAATATTTTCAAAAACCCTAGCTGTGTTTTAAAAAGTGGCCGCCCCCCTCCCTCTCTGCTCGGGAAAATTCAGCCTGTGAATTTTGAATTTGCAGTCTGGTTTAACGGATCAAATTCGTTAATTCTCTTCGTAGAAACTTCTGATAGATTTTCTAGTGCAATCTATCAGAGGGATTAAATCTCTGTTCGTGGACCTGATTGAAGAATTGTTCGTCCATCAGTTCCTGGGATATACAACAAGAGCAGAGTAATCTGTTGGTGTCCATAATCTCGTTTCGAGATTCAAGGTAAAAATTTATAATTGTTATTTAATTTTTACACGCACAATTTAATCGTAAATTTTTGATACCCATGATATGGAATCGTTCCATATAAAATTTTTAAACTTCCGCTGCACCGGGTATCAATTCTGATTGATCTGATCACCGTTTTCCAACAAAATTTTGCTATATACTAAGATAAAATCAAAGTATATCACAACAAAGTTACCCATAGATGCATGAAAAACACAATTCATCAATCCCATGAAAGTATTACGCACATTAGCTAGCCCAAAAGTTAACACTAGCCACTCAAGCAAATAGGACTTTCCACCTATGCTATTTATGCAACACTCGCACACAACAACATAAGCCAAATCACTCAATTTTATAACATACAACGACTCAAACACCTTGAGATCAAAAAGTGACTTCAACACATCAATATGATCCAAATCAATCACTCTTGTAGTATGCAAAATTTCAAGAGACTTAAAATCACAATTTGAAATTAAAGAATATTTCATAGATATCATAGTCACAAATCTCTCAACAAAATCATTAAATCCCAACAATTGAGAATTGAGATCATACCTTTGAAAGTAGACATTTGATTGGTATTCAACATTTAAAGTTAAATCATACCTCTCGAATGGAACAACTCTCAAATCCCTAACCTCTCCAAGGACGTGACCAACCTCATATGGAACCAACATGTGAAGACTTTTAGTATGACTTCTCCTTTGCTTCTTCATCAATGCATCACCAAAATCCTGCAAAGAAGAACAAACAATGCTCGAGATTGAACCGGCTAAATCATGACAATGAGATAAAACATCTTTGTACAAAAGTACTTTAGGGATTTTATTCATTTGAACAAAATTTTCAACCTCACTATTTTGGACCATAATATTTTCTTTTTTTATTGTTCTCTTTCATCTCTTTTTTTACCTCAAAGGCCATCTCACTCTTTTGAACTCTCTTTCTTTCGGCCTCTAAATTTTCTTTTTTCTTTTTCTTTTTCTATGGCTATCTCACTTTTTTCATCACTCTTTTTTTTAGCCATATCACTCAATTTTTCAAATTTCAATTGATCCTCAAGAAGTTCTTTTGGACTCAATTGAATAGAAAGATTACAAGACTCATTCAACAAATTACTAGTCCCACTATAAAAATCCATAGGGCTCTCATCTACCACAAAAATATTAGATGAATCATCTACCACTTCACATTTAGATTCAACACTAATACCACTATCAACCACACCATGTACAATAGAAGAGTTTTCATCAAGCCATTCACCTTCCACAGCACAAATTTCGACACTCACATCATCAATCAATGAAGTTTTATCAACATCAAGTTTCTCAATGTCTTCAACTTCAACTTTTGATTCAACCTCTACGCAAGAATCCGACACTTTCATCATGGCCTCCTTAAAACATTGGCTCATATCATGCATATCTTTTCTACGACACCATAAGCAGGCAATATCAAAGGTACTAGAATTTGAAAGTTTAGATGTACCTTGATGTTTACGTTTGAAAACTTTACTTTTCCTCATATGATTAGGAGCAAAGCATTTCCTCAACACCCTTTTCAACTCATACCACGTAGATATAGGACTCATTCCACCCCTCTCCCAATTCTCATCTAACATATCCCACCAAGTGCAAGCATAGTCGGTAAACACTTTTATGACAAGTTTCACCTTCCTAGCTTCAGAAATATCACGATCATCTAATACACTATCCACCCTTTTCTCCCACTTCAAATACGACTCCGAATCCGAATAACCATCAAACGATGGAATTTTATTTTTCTTAATCCTATCCAAATAATATTCAAAATCTTTTTCTCCACGACAACCATCATCATCTCTATACACATCAATTTTTCTCTCTCTCCTACTCCCATAATCAAACCTCCTTTCACTCTCCCAATACCCATTGAATTTTCTTTCAAACATTGTACCTGCAAGAAAAAGGTTAGTAATAAAATATCCTCACCCAAATTCTCACTAGTCACTCCAAATAAAATCGCTCAAACACTCTTTTTTTTCACTCAAATAAAGAATAGCTTATGCTTTGTGATTTTAAATATCAAACTCAAAAGTTCAAAACTTGTAAACACTTACTAATCGACTCACGTAGATTGAACAAAAACAAGGAATTGACTTTATGAAGATTGAAATAATTTTTTTTTTTACCCAAATACTCACAAGACACAAGAACTTTGCCACAAGTTATTATGCTTCTTCCTTTTTTTTTTTTGAAGCTTTTTTGGTCTCTACTTTTTTTTTTTTGAATTTATAACTTGTAGCACAAGACGCGAGACTTGGATAACAAGTTTGAAAGAATGACATAGAAATTTGATATAAGATAGATGAAGAACGAAGAACGAAGGATGACGAATGATGAACACGAAGAACACGAAGAATACGAAGAACAGATGAAGATAAGATACTTACTTGATTCAAAACCTTGGCTTTGATACCAAATGATATGAATTCTTAATGTATGGAAGGCAAATAAGATTATATTAAAATCATACCCTCAATCCAATAACAAAAGAAATCAAGAAATTGCCCAATCTTGAAAACAAGTAAAAAGTTTTGGGATTAACCACCTCTAGCTTACAACGAAACTAGCAACAGTTAAACACGAAGAAAAAAATTGATCACAACGGGACCTTCAGAAAACCTGTTTCTGACAACCCACGAGGATAATCAATCGACAAACGCCACAAAGTTGAAAAACTTTGATAAGTTTGATTTTTGGGTAAGCAAAAGCTTGATAAAATTCTAGAGAGAATTTTAATTGATCAATATCAAAAATCTGAATTCTATATCAATAATAAGTGTTTTTGTTGTATTTATAATACAACTACAAATAATAAAAGATATCGCAAAATAATTCAAAATATATCTAAAGATATCAAAGATATCTCCTAAAAGTTTTCTAGTATAATTAAAAGACTCAAAAATAGGAAAATAATGCCAAAATATCAAAAACTCTCGCACACACACACACATGCCAAACTATATGAAAACGAGTTCAGGCGCGGGCGCGCATGAAGTTTTGTCCGTTAGGCGCGGGCGCGCATGAAGTTCTGTCCGTCAAACTGCAAAATTGCTAGACAGCGCGCGGGCGCGCGTGGACTAGGCGCGGGCGCGCATACGTCTCGGGATGTGTCACCTATTTTTGTGTTCTTCTTGACATTTTCTCCACTCCCTTGACTTCTTTGGACTTCAATAACATTGTAGCATCCTTCAAAGTGATCTTCAAGTACTCCAACTTGATTGCCATGAATTCCAAACCCTTCAAATCTCGAATGTAAATCTTGGAACAATATGAATCTTTGAGCGCCTTCTAGATTCATATCATCTTCCTTTTACACAATTTGAAAATCACATAACTTTAAACAAAGGATCATCAATGATTTATATTCCTAAAATACGAACAGCATTTCGTGTAGGAAATGAAGGATTTACAAATAATTTTCATAAAAGAAATACAAATCCAATAGAACTAAAAATAGAAAATATTTTAACAATTAATCATGAAAAAAAAAAATCATGAAAAAATTTCATGATATTTGTTCTGAAAATCCTCAGGACAAAATTAAGAAAAGAAAACAATTCATTGCTTCAATAAAACTTAAAGACCCTAATATCACAATTCGTGAAGCACCAAGAAGATGCAACATGGATGATGTAAAAATATTCGAAAAAGAGGTTCAAGAATTACTAAAACTTAAGATAATCATCCCAAGCAAGAGTCCACACTCTTCACCAGCCTTTTATTTCAGTAATAAAGACACTGATGAGAAAAGAATGGTAATTTATTATCGAAAAATGAATAATGCAACAATTATGGATGGATATTACATCCCAAACAATAATGACTTACTATCTTATATAGGAGGAATGAAATATTTCTCCAGTTTAGATTGTAAATCAGGATTCTGGCAAATTCAACTAGAACCACAAACACAATTACTTACATCATTCAGTTGTCCAAAAGGACAGTATCAATGGACTGTATTACCTTTCGGACTTAAACAAGCACCAGGTATCTTTCAAAGATATATGGATGAATCTTTTAAATCATATGTAGATTTTTGTTGTATTTATATAGATGACATATTAATTTATTCAAAAACACTAGATCAACATTATAAAGACCTCATGAAAGTATTAGATATTTGTCATAAAGATGGAATTATACTTTCTGAAAAGAAAGCACAATTGTTTAAAACAAAAATAAATTATTTAAGATTACAAATAGAAGATGGAAAACATTATTTACAACAGCATATACTTAAGAAAATTCACGATTTTCCTAGTGAAATCAAGGATAAAGATCAATTAAGAAGATTTTTAGGATTATTAACTTATTCTGGAAATTACATTAAGAAACTTGCAGAAATCAGAAAACCTCTTCAGGAAAAACTTAAACAAGACTATAAGTGGAAATGGTTTAAAGAAGATACTAATTATATTGACACTATTAAAAAGAAGATAATTAGTAATCTTCCCGAATTATATTTTCCTTCAAATAAAGACATAATAATAATTGAAACAGACGCCTCAGATGAATACTGGGGAGCATGTTTAAAAGCTTATACAGGAGAAAGAAATTGAGCATGTTTAAAAGCTTATACAGGAGAAAGAAATTTAGAAGAACTTACTAAAACAGCTACTATGAATAATGAAGAATTATGTAATTATACATCAGGAACTTTTCAAGGTGCACAACTAAATTATCATTCAAATGAAAAAGAATTATTAGCTTTAAGATATACAATTAGAAATTATGAGATTTATCTTATTTCTAAACCGTTTTTAGTAAGAACAGATAATATGAATTTAACATATTTCAAGACAAGAAAAATATCAAGAAATGCAGGGAGAAATGCAGCAAGGTTAATTAGATGGCAATTGGAATTGAACCATTATCAGTTCGAGATCCAGCATGTCAAAAGAACGAACAATTCATTACCCAACGCATTAACTAGAGAACTTCATCCAAATTATACTATCCGTAGTACCAGAATAACAAAAGAGATCCTAAGTGATCCAGAAAATGACTATGAGTCATCCGAACATGCATTAGAAAGCATGGGGAATATAAATTGATGAAATGAGATTTATATTCAAAAACATGAATTATTTTATGAATTCAAGTCATCCGAACATGCCTTAGAAAGCATGAGGAACATAAATTGATGAAATGAGATTTATATTCAGAAACATGAATTACTCTATGAGTAAAATAATCAATCTTATGAAGATTGGTTCAATTCTTGCAAAAGAATTCATAAATGCAATGATACGCATAATAAAACTATCCGAATTACTCAAGATAAAGAGTTAAATTTCTAACCATTATATATATATATATATATATATATATATATATATATATATATATATATATGTTTCTTGTGCAGGATGGAGCAATTAGATTAATTAAAAGAACAATTGATTGACATAGATGAAGAAATTCAGATTCTTCAACAAAGAAGAAAGAATATAAATGAAAAAATTCAGAGGATAAAAGAAAAGATGACAACCTCGTCATCATCATCCTCACCAAGAACACCAATCAAGTTAGCAACTCCATTTGACAAAATAATGGAGATGAATGAAAAACAATCAGTGGTCACAGCCAACACTGATAACAAAGAAAAAGAAAAAGGAAAAGAAAAAGAAAAGAAGAAAGAACCGGTGGTCACAGCCAACACTGAGAAAAATGAAAAATAAGAAAGGACGTTTAAAAGCGTCCTTGAAACAAGAGAAAAAAAGATGATCAATCTGCGACCACAAAAACCAATTGTTGAAAAAAAACAAATTTTCCAGAAAAACTCAAAACTGAATTCTTTGAAACACTAAACTATTTGAGAATAGCCAAACCATCTGCAGGATCTTGGCTACAAACTTGTGACACACAGAGCATATCAAGAGCAAGAACACTACAAGGTGCTCCAGAGCATGAAGTCGCAAGATTTTTTTCAAATGGATTATTAAGCGGATTAGAATTCAGTCCCAACAATCAATAGATAGAACTATTTCCATATCAACTGATCAGAAATAGTATTATCCAGTTCAAGAAAGCAGTCTTCAAGGACGAACCAGTGTTAACATTAAGTATTCATTCAACCCTTCCAGATTGGGAAAATGACAAATTCTATCAGCCGATGATATACATTCAATGTCAAAAAAATAAAGACAAGTTCTTATTTGAAGGATCAAATGAAGAGAAACCAGTAATGGATATCTCAACACTTCCTGAGATAAGAATAAAGACATTGATTGACATGATCTCAAAGACAGGAAAGATTGATGGAAACTCAAAGGTTAAAATAAATTTTTCAACCAGTAAAATTTTATTAACCACTGGACACAAGGAGACAATCCAAAAGAAAGAACAAGCCATGTTAGCTCAATTCGAAGCTCCAATCTATGAAGCAAGAGTTGACATGACCCGAGAAACCCAACAAATGCTATGTCAAAGACTAAGAACAATGATTTCTACTCACAAATGTGGACATTGCCAACCCATTCAGACAGAAGAAGCATCTGTCAAAGAGGACAAACCAACTGTCAAAGAAGACAAACCAATAAAGAAATGGTCCGAATGTACCAGTGATTCAGAAAGTGACACAATGTAAAAAAAAATGAAATCGTGGACCACACCACATGTGAAAGGAATCCACTCAGATGTAAAATGAGCTGTTTTTCATTATGTAGTATGGTCCCCCTCTTCCTTTATTTTTACTACTGTATGCATTTCTCCACGCCTATAAAAGGATATGTTTGTGTTGTAAATGAATAAGTGAAGTTTGAGTATCTCTCTCTTCTTAAGTTTCTTACAATCTGGTTCATACAAGACGTATGAAAACTATCAGAAACTAAGAAACATAAAATCAGAAACAAAATTAAGCCTTATGACTAATAACTAAACAAGCAGGGCGTAAGGAGGATAAGGTTGGAAGCCAACCATTGAAGATGTGACGACCCGAGTTCTAATCTCTCATTAATCAAATCATCATAAATAATAGACAAAGAATCAAAGTCTAAATAACGAATTTTTTTTTTTAAATTAGTACCTCGCTCGATCGGTGAAAACCCACCGATCGAGCAAGCACTTAAACCCAACTTGTTGGAAAAACGTGTTCAGATCAATTAAGAATTGATACCCGGTGCAGCGGAAGTTTAAAATTTTTATTTTTATATATGGAACGATTTCATATCATGGGTATCAAAACTTTACGATTAAATTATGCAAGTAAAAATAAAATCACAATTAAATTTTTACCTCTTCAAGCAACGACTTGATTATGGACACCAACAGAATTTTAATCTGCTCTTCTTGTATATCCTGGGAACCGATGACTTCACGATCAATCTCCGGAATAAGGTCCACGAACAGAAAACAGAAACCCTCTGATTGATTGCACTAGAAATCAATCAGATGTTTATAGATGAGAATAAACAGATTTGATCTGTTAATTTAGAAAGTGATTTTTCGGAAAAATGACAGACCGAATTTTCTCAAAAGGGAGAAGGGAATTTTCAAAAAATCCCTTAGAAATTTTGTGTAGTGTTCGAAAATTGCAAGGAGGAATTAGTGAGAATTTCGAACCCTACATATGTATATATATATAATTTCTATACTAGATTAAGTTATAATTATGTTAGGACTCTAACTCCTTAGGGCCCATAATCCATAACTTAAGCCCAACAAGCCAAGCCCGTTATTATAAAAATTAATATAAAATTCATCATGACTCCGATTGATAAACCGATTTCACCAATGTGCACAGAAATCATTTCTGCACCTTTTAAAGTCAAGATAATTTTTCTGAATCCGAATTCAGTGATTTTCAAAAATGTTGGAAAACTGGCGAGTTCCCAGACCAATTACGATTGATACCCGGTGCAGCGGAAGTTTAAAATTTTTTTTCATGGAACGTTTCCATGGTATGGGTATCAACCGTTCATCGATTGAATTACGTGTGTGTGTAAAATTTAAATAACAATTAAATAAATTTTACCTCAAATCTCGCAACGAGATTAATGGACACCAACAGAACAATTCTGCTCTTGTTGTCTCTCCCTGGAACCGATGAACGCCTTCAATCAGGTCCACGAACAGAGGTTTAATCCCTCTGATAGATTGCACTAGAAAATCTATCAGAAGTTTTCTGCGAAGAGATTACACGAATCTGATTCGTTATTCCTGACCGCGATTCAAAATCACAGACCGAAATTTCTCGGGCAGAGGGGGAGGGGTCGGCCGAAATTTCTTTTTAGAGAGACTAGGGTTTTCGATTTTTGCTCTCAAAATTATGACCTGTTGTGTGTAATTTCTGTACTGAAATAACTTATTTATAATGCAGGCCACTAACACCTTAGGGCCCATTAATCATAAGCTGGGGCCCGACAAGCAAAGCCCGCTCGTTCAGAAATTAATATAAAATTCATCGTGACTCCGATTGATGAACTGATTTCACCAATGTGCACAGAAACCATTTCTGCACATTTTAAAGTCAAAATAAATTTTCCTGAATCCGAATTCAGTGGTTTCCAAAAATGTCCATCCCTATGTCATTTTAGGAAATCCTACTCCCTTACTCTTATTTAAGAAGTCCAACTCCTTAGTTCATTAAATTTAACTCTTTAAATTTAACTATCTCAACGGGGATTAAAACTCCATTACACTGTGTGACCCTCAATGGTTCAGGGATACAGCTAGCCGTGGGCTCACAACTCCTTGTGACTCGGAACAACACTTTCCGACTTGCCCAACGAATCATGGTAAAGCGCCTAGCAACATCGCCCCATGATTCCCTAGGTATCACTGATAGTGCCTACAAGAACCAGTAGATTTTGGTTAGCGTACAGTACGGTCCCTTCATCCATATATCCCGATCGAATCAACAACCATTGGTATATCGAGAGTCGCTCAAGATTCGATAACTATGCAATACATCTTGAAGATCAAATTAGTGACATCGCATGTGCTACTAAGAAACCATTTCTTAAATCACATCAAGTACTCTGGCCAGAGATTTGTCACACTAATATCTCCTCAGATCGCATAGGATATCCACACTCGCAAGTATGTGGTGAATCCTTGACAACAATGCATTGACTCCTATATGTGTCGTAACTGTACCCAATCTCGACACCTGATGACCCCCTCAGAGTCGGTAAACGAGTCAAAGCACAGTACTAGCATATAGAGTCTCCATGATGTTTCAAGTCGTAAGGACTAATGGTGTACAACCAAAACCGCGGACTTTATCCACTCGATAAGTGATAACCACTTGGAAAGTCCGGATAGGGTAGTTCGATTATTCATCCTATGAATATCCATTTGCATGCTTCGAACATCTCCATGTTCCCTACCAATGAAACGTGGTACTCCGCATCGCAAATGCTAGTCTCAAACTCGAGCGATCCTTATCCTTATTATCGGACGGCTCAATCGACTAGGAACGGTTTTAGAATATACAGTGACTATAAGATGTATTTCATGATAGACATCTCCATGTTCTACCACATCTTACATACACTATAGTATATTCAAGGTCTTTATCAAAACAACAATAGTATATCACAATATAACAATATGAAGTAATATAAAGTCATTGCCATAAAAGTGTAAATAATATTAAACAAAAGATTGTTTATACAAAGAGTCATCAAAGCCCATAGCCACACAGTTGGCTCACTGGGCACCCACTCTTACAAAAAATACCCATCCCTATGTAATTTTAGGAAATTCCACTTCCTTTAGTTAAGAAGTCCAACTTCTCTTTCATTAAATTTAACTCTTTAAATTTAACTATCTCAACGGGGTTTAGTAATCCATTACTTGTGTGATCCTCAATGGTTCAGGGATACAGCTAGCCGTGGGCTCACAACTCCTTGTGACTCGGAACAACAACTTCCGACTTGCCCAATGAATCATGGTAAGAGCGTCTAGCAACATCGCCCCATGATTCCCTAGGTATCACTGATAGTGCCTGCAAGAACCAGTATATTTTGGTTAGCATACAGTACAGTCCCTTCATCCATATATCCCGATCGAATCAACAACCATTGGTGCATCGAGAGTCGTTCGAGATTCGACAACTATGCATTACATCTTGGAGATCAAATAGTGACATCGCATGTGTTACTAGGAAAACCGAGTAACCTAAAACACATCATGTACTCTAGCCAAAGATTCGTCACACTAATATCTCCTCAGATCGCATAGGATATCCACACTCGCAAGTATGTGGTGAATCCTTGACAACAAAGCATCGACTCCTATATGTGTCATAACTATACCCAATCCCGATACCTGTTGACCCCAATAGAGTCGGTAAATGAGTCAAAGTACAGTACTAGCATATAGAGTCTCAATGATGTTTCAAGTAGTAAGGACTAATGGTGTACAACCAAAACCGCGGACTTTATCCACTCAATAAGTGATAACCACTTGGAAAGTCCAAATAGGATAGTTCGATGATCATTCATCATATGAATATCCATTTGCATGCTTTGAACATCTCAATGTCCATTACCAATGAAACGTGGTACATGGCATCATAAATGCTAGTCTCAATCTCGAGCGATCCTTATCCTTATTAACGGACGGCTCAATTGACTAGGAACTGTTTAGAATATACAGTGACTATAAGATGTGTTTCATAATAGTGATCTCTCTTTATTCACTATCTCATCTTACTTACACTATATTATATTCAAGGTCTTTATCAAAACATCAATAGTATATCACAATATAACAATATGAAGAAAGACAAAGAAAATGCCATTAATGAATGTAAATTATATTAAACAAAGATTGTTTATACATAGAGTCACAAAAGCCCTTAGCCACAAGTTGGCTAACCGGGCACCCACTCTTTCAATCTCCCACTTGCCCTAAAGCCAACTAGTCACACTACGCAATCCCATTGCTTCGCGATGTTTGTCAAACAATGGTCCTGGCAAGGGCTTATTAAGTGGATCAGCGATATTGTCTGTAGAGACCACTCTCTCGACAGTGATGTCTCCTCTTTCCACAATCTCCCGGATGATGTGGTATTTCCTCAGTACGTGTTTGGATCTTTGATGAGACCTTGGTTCCTTTGCCTGAGCAACGGCACCAGTGTTGTCGCAGTACACCGGAACTGGACCAACAACTTCAGGAATTACGCCCAACTCTTGGACGAAATTTCACATCCAAACGGCTTCTTTAGCAGCAGCTGATGCTGCAATGTATTCTGCCTCAGTGGTGGAATCCGCTGTGGTGTCTTGCTTGGAACTCTTCCAAGAGACAGCACCACCATTGAGCATGAATACAAATCCAGAGGTTGACTTCGAGTCATCCACGTCGCTTTGGAAGCTAGAGTCGGTATAGCCTTCCAATTTCAATTCTCTTCCTCCATAAACCATGAATATATTCTTAGTCCTTCTCAAGTACTTAAGAATATCCTTAACGGCTTTCCAATGCATTTGACCAGGGTTGACCTGATATCTGCTCGTGACACTCAGAGCAAAGGCTACATCTGGTCTGGTAGATATCATCCCATACATAATACTACCTATGGCTGACGCATATGGTATGTGTGTCATTTTTTCTATCTCTTCGTCAGTCTTGGGACACATAGACTTGGATAGAGAAACTCCATGACACATAGGTAGATGTCCTCTCTTGGACTCATCCATAGAAAATCTTTTCAATATGGTGTCGATGTAGGTTGCTTGAGTGAGTCCTATCATTCTCTTAGATCTATCTCTATAGATCTGTATCCCTAGAATATAGGATGCCTCACACAAATCCTTCATCGAGAATCTACCTGATAACCATATCTTTGTTGACTGCAACATCCCTACGTCATTCCCAATGAGTAGGATGTCATCAACATAAAGCACTAAGAACGTAACCGCATCCTTAACTACTTTCTTGTACACGCACGGTTCCTTCGGGTTTTTGATGAAACCAAAGTCCTTTATTGTTTCATCAAATTTCTGGTTCCAACTTCTTGATGCTTGTTTGAGACCATAAATTGATCTCTGAAGCTTGCATACCTTATGCTCGCTTCCCATGGATGTGAATCCCTCGGGCTGCATCATATAGATTTCTTCCTTAATATTTCCATTAAGAAATGCAGTCTTCACATCCATTTGACATATCTCATAGTCATACCATGCTGCTATGGCAATAAGGATTCTTATGGACTTGAACATTGCGACTGGTGAAATGGTTTCATCATAGTCAACTCCTTGTCTTTGAGTATAACTTTTTGCTACCAATCGTGCCTTGTAGGTTAGTACCTTGCCATCAGGCCCAAGTTTTCTCTTGTAGATCCATTTACACCCTATTGGAATAATTCCATCTGGAGGATCTACTAAAGACCAAACTTGGTTTGTATGCATCGAGTCTATTTCTGATTTCATAGCATCAAGCCATAAATTAGAATCCGCATCAGAAATTGCTTCCTTGAAGTTTCTTGGATCACATCCAATGTCGGGTTCACTTTGATTCCCTTCAAGAAGAAGACCATATTGAATAGGAGGTCTAGAAGTCCTCTCGGATCTCCTAGATATAGGCGTGTCCGTTGAAGGTTCTTGAGGTGTGTGGTCATTATTTTGTATCTCGGGTTCTTCTCGAATTTCTTCGAGTTCCATCATCTTGCCTTTCTTATCTAATAAGAACTCCTTCTCCATGAAGGTGGCATTCCTCGAAACAAACACTTTTGTCTCATAAGGATGATAGAAATAATATCTGATTGAATTCTTCGAATATCCTACAAAATAACATAAGGTGGATCGACTATCCAACTTATCTCCCACTGTCTGCTTCACGTAAGCAGGACATCCCCAAATCCTTAAGTACGAATACTTAGGAGCTTTGCCATTCCATAACTCGTATGGAGTTTTATCTACTGCTTTAGTGTGGACATTGTTCAACAACAATACCGCCGTTTCAAGCGCATAGCCCCAAAACGAAGGTGGGAGCTCAGTGAAGCTCATCATAGATCGAACCATGTCCAACAAAGTTCGATTGCGACGCTCCGAGACACCATTCAGCTGAGGTGTCATAGGAGGAGCCCACTGAGAGAGAATTTCATTCTCTTTTAGATAGCTCAAAAACTCGGTATTTAAGTATTCTCCACCTCGATCCGATCGAAGTGCTTTAATACTTCTACCTTGTTTGTTTTCTACTTCAGCCTTGAATTCTTTGAACTTTTCAAATGATTCAGACTTATATTTCATTAAATATAAATACCCATACCTCGAATAATCATCAGTAAAGGTAATGAAGTAGGTGTGTCCAAATTTAGTACCGATACTAAATGGTCCACAGACATCTGTATGGATCAAATCCAACAGGTTTTGACTACGCTCAGGCTTTCCTTTGAAAGGAGATTTAGTCATTTTTCCTTTTAGGCAGGACTCACAAGTAGGTAGAGAGTTAATATCAGACATATCAAACATGCCCTCTCCCACTAGCTTGTTCATCCTCCTTGAGGAAATATGACCTAGCCTAGCATGCCAAAGGTTTGCCGGGTTTTGACTATCGTTTTTCCTTTTATTTGTTGTTACCGGTTTATCAACATAATTAATTGGAACGTCTTTTAATTTTAAGTTATATAGATCGTTTTTAAATTGTCCATTTCAAATCAAACATTCATTCTTGTAAATATTGCAAATCCCATTCGCAAATTTTCAAGAAATATCTTCTCTATCAAGAATAGAAAAAGAAATAATGTTTTAATGAAATCTTGGTACAAATAAAAATATCTCTCTCAAAATATAGCTTAAAATTGTTTTTGCAAAATTAAACTAATGTTTTCCATAGCTTTTGGATTCAACTCTGGAACCATTCCCGAGCCTTAACTGGATCTCACCCATTCTAAGCTTACGATTTCTTGTCATCATCTGCAACTCATTGCAAATGTGAGATCTACATCTGGTATCCAATACCCAAAAAATAGTATTAAGTGAAACATTTATAAAATATATCTTTTGTAGTTCGTAACTACTCGATATACATTCTTTGCAGTTGCGCTTCCAGTAACCGGGTTTCTTGCAGTGATGACAAACTTATTTAGACTTGTCCATCTTTGCATGTAACATTTGGCCTTGAGATCATGGTCCTACCATTTCTCTAGCTCGGCCAACCTTTCCAAAGTTACATTAGCCGAGGCTGTTTTCGGAGGAGCCTTTTCTAACACTTAAAAAATCTTTTCCGAGCTCAGGACAATCTTAACTTATGGAACCATTCCGTATATTTTGCTCCAGAAAGTTTGTTTTGTTCGAGAATTGAAACATGTGGATTACGAAGATTCATCATAATGATATATTGAGATGAAACAGACAATAATCGATGATTGCTTAATTAATTTACTAAGACATAAAATATGGCAAAATTTATTTTATGAATTTCACTCCCACTATTTTAACGGTTTCACTACCCTCTAGTGAAAACGGGAAACTAGTTTCCTTAGTAGGAACATGGAGTCCAATTGACAAACTATAGTCCCGAATAATATCAGCCAACCATAATTTTCAAAAGGTAGAGCCCAATTGCTTCCAAAGCAACCCCCATGTTTTTACCTCATGTCCAATAAGGGCCCAATAATATGACACCGTTTATTGTGACATGTCAAGATTATCCATCAATATTAATTTGTGATGGACGGTCGCCATGTGGATCCCCAATAATATGAGTCAATCCCATGGGAGTTCCACCCAACTTACAACATGTGTCGATCCAATGTACAACTTTTCGACGAACGGGCCCTCCCAATAATATGAGCCGGACCGTGCCCGTGGGTAGCATCTCATACATTGATCGTTGATGGAAGGTAGGAACATTTAAACAATATTTAAATTCCCTTTTGTTTATCTTGATATCAATTTTAAATCATATTTAAAATGAGGGATTTTTAATTTTGAAAATTCGTCTCATCTTTTAAAGTTTGTATGCTTGCGGGATTCATACAATTTAGTCTAAACATGCATACAACAATAATATCATATATTATTTAAAGGATGATCGATCCCAATCACTAATCGACCCGTGGTTGCCAATCACGAGTCTAAGTCCAATCCTAGGTGATATGCAAGTATGCAATGTAATCCTATTACATTGAGCTTCCAATTTACATTTCTTCGGTCTTTATTGTCTGCTGGGTCCATCTTTGTCTTCAAATCTTTATCTCCTAGTAAGTCTAATAAATTTACAATAAATTTCGATGACAAGTAGGGGATACATATTTAAGGGTGGGAACGGGCCATAAACCAGGCCCACTTTTTATTACAAATGACAATTCAAATTGGGCTATAAACCAAGCCCATTAATAAAACCCAACAACAATAAAACCAAATGTAAATAACCTAACATACACCTACCAAATTGGTCATGGAAATCGATCATCCTTTTATCCAATAATTAATTCAATAATTAAATAATTGGATAACATGCAATGGCATCATAATTAAAAAGATAAAATCAAATTTTATCTTATCCTTTCATAAGATCATATCTTATCATCAATTGTACCAAAATAATTGATTTTATAAAATCTAATTTAACGGATAAAATTTATAAATTTTCCAAAAATTCAAATTTATCCAAAATCAATTTTAAAAATTTCGGACTCGAACAATTCGATCCGATGCCTCTTGAACCAATCAAAAACAATTTTCGATCGGACCAAAAACTAGAATTTCTAAATTTCAAAATTTTAATTAAAAAATGAATTTTAATTTTCCCGAACTGCCCGGGACATTCCCGGGCAGCCCCTTCCTTCACGTGGGACAGGGCTGCCCACGTGGAGGCGGGCAGCAACAATCGCTGCCCTAGGCAGCGCCCTGGGCAGCGCCCTGTGCTGCTCCGGGCAGCGACGATCGCTGCCCCGATGCCCCTGTTCCGTCAAAATTTTAATTTTTAAAATTCGTTTTGTTTTCAAAAAACTGAGGCCAAATATTTTGTACAATCGATTAATTTAATCGTTTGATCTGAGCAACCTGGCTTTGATACCACTGTTGGAAAAACGTGTTCAGATCAATTAAGAATTGATATCCGGTGCAGCGGAAGTTTAAAATTTTTATTTTTATATATGGAACGATTCCATATCATGGGTATCAAAACTTTACGATTAAATTATGCAAGTAAAAATAAAATCACAATTAAAGTTTTAACTCTTCAAGCAACAGCTTGATTATGGACACCAACAGAATTTTAATTTTCTTTTCTTGTATATCCCGGGAACCGATGGCTTCACGATCAATCTCCGGAATAAGGTCCACGAACAGAAAACTAAAACCCTCTGATTGATTGCACTAGAAATCAATCAGATGTTTATCGATGAGAATAAACAGATTTGATCTGTTAATTCAGAAAGTGATTTTTCGGAAAAATGACAGACCGAATTTTCTCAAAAGGGAGAAGGGAATTTTCGAAAAATCCCTTAGAAATTTTGTGTAGTGTTCGAAAATTGCAAGGAGGAATTAGTAAGAATTTCGAACCCTACATATGTATATATATATATATATATATAATTTCTATACTAGATTAAGTTATAATTATGTTAGGACTCTAACTCCTTAGGGCCCATAATCCATAACTTAAGCCCAACAAGCCAAGCCCGTTATTATAGAAATTAATATAAAATTCATCATGACTCCGATTGATAAACCGATTTCACCAATGTGCACAGAAACCATTTCTGCACCTTTTAAAGTCAAGATAATTTTTTTGAATCCGAATTCAGTGATTTTCAAAAATACCCATCCCTATGTCATTTTAGGAAATTTCACTCCCTTTAGTTAAGAAGTCCAACTTCTCTTTCATTAAATTTAACTCTTTAAATTTAACTATCTCAACGGGGTTTAGTAATCCATTACTTGTGTGACCCTCAATGGTTCAGGGATACAGCTAGCCGTGGGCTCACAACTCCTTGTGACTCGGAACAACAATTTCCGACTTGCCCAACGAATCATGGTAAGAGCGTCTTGAAACATCGCCCAATGATTCCCTAGGTATCACTGATAGTGCCTACAAGAACCAGTAGATTTTGGTTAGCGTACAGTACGGTCCCTTCATCCATATATCCCGATCGAATCAACAACCATTGGTGCATCGAGAGTCGTTCGAGATTCTACAACTATGCATTACATCTTGGAGATCAAATAGTGACATCGCATGTGTTACTAGGAAAATCGAGTAACCTAAAACACATCATGTACTCTGGCCAGAGATTCGTCACACTAATATCTCCTCAGATCGTATAGGATATCCACTGAAACGCCTAGTACTACTAAATGCGGAAAAACTTTTTTTTTTTTTATCTACTATATACATATACGCCCATACATATATGTATAAATATTAAAAATAATATTTCAAATCATAACTCGCTTAATAAAATAATAAACAGTTATTTGATAAAATCTCGAGTCATGCAATAGATAAAATAATGTCTATGGTGAAAATTTATAACTTATGTCTACTAAAAACCATGAAAAATCAATAAGTAATCATAACCACTGAAAACATAAAAATATCCTGAATAAATAACTCATGCATAAATAAAATTCTAGTGAGACGGTCACGGGGCCACTGCCATGCTCGCTCATACGTCCTCGCCACCGGTAGGAGCTACATCATACTCACCTGCACCATATAAGCGTAGTGAGCCTAGAGGCTCAACATGTCTAATCCTTTATAACAAGGGTTAAAATAATGCATCACGTAAATACTAATACATATACATGTATATGAGCATGCATGGAAACATTTTTCATAACATAAATGCTGAATCATAAATCTTATACATAACATAACTTTCTTCATCATACATAACATAATTGAGCATGTCAAAAACATAAAAACTGAGTATGGTCATATCCATGAATGTGACTAATAACTGTGCCGACTGATCAGTCTAAAGAACCATCGTACGTGGCGGTGGAATAATCCACCTCTATGCTGGTAGTAAACTACCTCTGTGCCAGTGGTAAAACCACTTCTATGCCGGTAGTAGAACTACCTCTGTGTCAGTGGTAAAACCACTTCTATGCTGTCACATCACTTCAATTTCCATAAAAATATTTTTCATGCTCAATTCTTAATCATAAACACATCATAAAATATTTCATGTATGCATGCACTTAAAATATGTCCGTAATATATATTTAATTAATTTTAATAATAAATATACTTTTACTTAAAATAGACTTCATGCATAAAAATAATTAAATATATATTCCGGACTTAGTTTATTTTCATGGATTGGTCCCGACTGCTGGTCTCTCTACTAAACCCCTTAACTGACTTAAAGCCTGCTAACTAACTTAAAGCCCATAATTAAATAACTACTTTTAAAAAATATAATTTTTACTAAAATAAAATACTTAAATGTTATTGGGCTTAAATAAAAATATTTAGGCCCAATAACTAATTAATTCATAAAAATTCCTAGACTGGCCCAATAAAATCACTGACTAGCCCAAAAATTCCGATGGGCCCACGGGCCCATAAAATTATTGGGTTAACTTAAAATAAATTTAAAAAGCCCAAATAAAATTATTTGGAAGCCCAAATAATTTTATTTCTAATTAAATGGCCCAAAAATCCAATTAAAGCATTAAACATTTTAAAATTAAAATACTCGAGCCCGGCCCACCTAGCCCGGACCCGAACCTACCTGACCCGACCCTAGACCCTACTGACCCGACCCACTACCCTGACCCGACCCGGAACCACCCAGAACCCCCAACCCGATTCCCCCTCCTCTCCTTACCTTCGGCCGTGCGAGCAGCCCCCTATTCCGGCATTCGGCCGGCCAACTCCGACCACAAATGGCCGGAGCACCACCACCCTCAACAAGCCAACTCCCAGGCGGTTCTTTCACGACAAGAACCAGCCCAAACCATTGCCTAGAGACAGAGAACGAAGCCCTGCAAGTTGGCCCTTCATCAGCTCGCGCGCAGCCGGAGCAGTCCCAGCGTTTTGCTTCGTGCCGATGACTCAGACCACCAAAGGCCACGAAACCAGTCCTCAATCTTAGCCAACATCCTAAGCTTTCAAACCCAACAAACCTCACCCAAAATAATGGCCTGAGGAAGGAGAACGAAGTCTTCTTCCTCAGGACCCTAATCTGTGCGAGCTGTGCAACAGAAATGGAAGGCTTCGACTTGGACCCCTCCAGCCTCAAACCGACCACACTACTCGACCCTAGGGACCCTAGGACACCCCTTGACCAAGCCCTTAGCCCTGGACCAAACCATGCTAGGCAAAAACATGAGTTATGATCATGAATTCTCATATACATGCATCAAACATCAAAAGTTTGCATAAATTCGAAATACTTATGAAATTTCTGAACAAGAACAATCATGCATGAATAATAGCTCATATGGTGGCCAAAGAAAAGTTTTAGACATGCCTTTAAATTATTGACGAACGGATGATGCGTTTACGGGACTCCGGGACGACGAACGACCAAATAAATCCTCAAATAAAAGTTGATCGGCTATGGTGGCTTGTTTTCTGCTGAAAAAGAAGATGGAGGCGTGAAGGAGGGAGATGAGTGTCGGCTAAATAATTTGTAGTGGGTGGTGGGGTTTGGGGTAGGTTTAGGTTTTTAAATTAATTTTTGTATAATAAATATTAACTAATTAATATAGATAATATATCATAGAAAATATATTAAAACTCTAATCATAATAATAATAATCTGATAAGATAACTCCAAATCTCGAAATTATTAAATAGGCTAATTTTAAAAATTAATAAAAGTCAATAAAGAGACTAATTTTGGCTAAAAATAGCCCCTTAAATAAATATATAATTAAATACTAAAATTTTCTTGACAAAATACCTTAAAATATTATTTTAAGGCTCATAAAACTCATAAAATATTTTTGGCTAAATATTTTGGTATCTCGTCCGTCCACGGTCCCGTCTACGCGATCAAAACCAATTAATTTCCATAAATCACAAAAATCACTAATTTTGGGTTAAATGCTAAAATAACTTAAATTATTCATATAAATCACATAATAACACATAAATTCATTTAACCCTTATTTTAAAATTAATTTCTCCTAATTATGCATGCGAATTTACGTATTAAAATTTCCGGGTGTTACATCCACACTCGCAAGTATGTGGTGAATCCTTGACAACAAAGCATCGACTCCTATATGTGTCGTAACTGTACCCAATCCCGACACCTGTTGACCCCAATAGAGTCGGTAAACGAGTCAAAGTACAGTACTAGCATATAGAGTCTCAATGATGTTTCAAGTAGTAAGGACTAATGGTGTACAACCAAAACCGCGGACTTTATCCACTCGATAAGTGATAACCACTTGAAAAGTCCGAATAGAGTAGTTCGATCATTCATCATATGAATATCCATTTGCATGATTTGAACATCTCCATGTCCATTACCAATGAAACGTGGTACTTGGCATCACAAATGCTAGTCTCAATCTCGAGCGATCCTTATCCTTATTAGCGGACGGCTCAATTGACTAGGAACTGTTTAGAATATACAGTGACTATAAGATGTGTTTCATAATAGTGATCTCTCTTTATTCACTATCTCATCTTACTTACACTATAGTATATTCAAGATCTTTATCAAAACATCAATAGTATATCACAATATAACAATATGAAGAAAGACAAAGAAAATGCCATTAATGAATCTAAATTATATTAAACAAAGATTGTTTATACATAGAGTCACAAAAGCCCTTAGCCATAAGTTGGCTAACCGGGCACCCACTCTTTCACAACTCTCGGGTGGAACAATGTTGGCCTCGCTCGATCGGTTACTTTCCACCGATCGAGCGAGCACAAATTTCTCAAGATTCTGCTTCCTAAATTAAGGACTCGCTCGATCGGTAGAAAACACCCGATCGAGCGAGCTCAAGTCCAGCAAATAGAAACATATACTAAGTTGCTGTCAACTCTAGTTCCTTCATTTACTTCTCATCTGATATCAACTCATACATAGTCTATACCAAATCATAAACTAGCATGCATTCTAACAAGATATAATTTGATAGAAATGGATCATGTTAAAGCCTTAAAATCATCTCAAGATAGGCTAATATATCATACATGAAACATTGTTTACAAACATCAAGTTAAGTCCTAAGAAGTAGCAACATCATCTCAAGTCTTGTACATATCATTAAGACAATAACTACATCAACAATAAGTCTTGGTACAAGTAACTATAATATGATCATGTCTTTGGACTCAACTCTAGCATTGACAACTCACAATCATCTAAACTCGGATCATCACGCTATTCTCTCATCCCTTGTTCTTCAAGTTCGCTTCTGTCCGGTTCCACTCCCGCCTATAGCCATGACACATACAACACAACAATAGCCGGATAACTTCGGTGAGAAATATATTTCCCAGTAAAAGCAACTAAACATGCATAGCAAAGCATATATCAAATTCATGATACAAAATTAAATACAATGCATGTTTTAAAATAAGGTTCTCTAACGAATTCTCTTATTTCATCGGTTGGGATCCCAAGAAGAAGATATCATAACTAACCACCGACTCTCCCAATCGAGGCGGGGCTACTTATCTTGATTCTCTAGACTTTGAAGCCATTATATATGTAAATCAGACGCTAGGGTAAGTCAACCACTCAGGCCATACATATATAATCCCTCAAATCATCTAATTGAATGTTTTCGTTCATTTCAAAATCAAAGAACAAGTTTTACAAGATGAATGCAACATATATCAACAAAATAGCATTCATTAAAATCAAGACTCATTCAACCATTCAAATACAACATATAAAAGCAAATAAGCAAATAAGTATGTGATTTAGGGAACTCGATACAAACCATCTCGAGTTATAATCCCAATCGAATCCTAGTTCACTTTTACCTTTCGATTGCAAAGTTTATGGTGTCTTCTAGGTGTCCAAATCTGTACCAAAAACAACATCATCTTGTATTAAAATTCTGCTCACGCTACAACCCAGCTTCAAAGCACAAATACCACAAACCTTCTTCTTTCTTCTACCGATTCGAAGTTGATGTTCTCATGCTCGATGGTCCTTGTTTACAACTGAAATCACAACATAATTGCTAAGGAAATATCAGCTCTAATCCATGTCAATGTCAGCTCACAAAGAAACAATCAAAACAACTTCAAATCAAAAGTTCGACGGCATATCGGTATAATTCGGCAATCCGAACTCTTAATCTATCACCATATACATCTTCCATAAACTGAATATCAATCAAAACCAGCATAACATAAGATAGGAATTTCGAAATACTTGCTGGAAATTCATAAGAACATAATCGATAGTCATCCTTCAACCCAAACTCGATAGAACAAAGAATACAAGCTCCACAACATCAATACATAATCACAACTGATCTCTGCCACTTTCGACTTCTCAAATCATAAGGAACTAAAAGAAAACTTACATGAAATCGAAGGTCTCGCTACAAGGAGTCTAGAACACCTTTCGGAATCGAAATCGGATAACCGGAACTCAAGATATTGCAATTTGAAAATTGAAATGGCAAAGAAAAGAGAAGAGCTCGAGTTGATCTGTTCCAATCCTCTCAATTGTCTGATGAAACATGTTGAATACACGTGAGAACTTATCAAAACAACAAGTGTCCAACTAAAATCAGAATTTTGCACTTTGGCCCCTCAAATCTTCAAAATTTGCAATTCAGTTCTCAACTTCTCATTTCATTCAATTTCAATCCTAAATAATTTAAGAATATTATAATTTAAATCAAAACTCCAAATATTCCCAAATTAAATATTCTCGGATTAAAATTAAATAATTCCGGGCGTTACAATTCTCCCTCACTAAGACATGATTTCGTCCTCGAAATCTCAAATACTATCAACACATAAGATATATCAGATAACAGAAAATTAAAGGAGAACTCACATCATTGAAACATCTCTGGAAATCGCTGTCGCATATCTGATTCCGTCTCCCAAGTAGCTTCTTCAATACCATGACGACTCCACTGGACTTTCACAAGCGGAATAGTCTTCGTTCGAAGTTGCTTGTTCTTACGATCAAGAATCTGAATTGGCTTCTCAAAATAACTCAAGGTTTCATTGAGTTCAGCCTCATCAGATTGAAGCACATGAGACTCATCAAGAAGATATTTCCGAAGCATCGATACATGAAAGACATCATGTATTCCAGATAAAGCCGGAGGTAAAGCTAATCGGTAGGCAAGATTGCCTATTCTCTCAAGAACTTCATACGGACCAATATAACGTGGAGACAACTTCCCTCGCTTGCCAAATCGTACAGTGCCTCTGAATGGAGAAATCTTCAGAAACACCCTATCCCCTTGTTCAAAAGACAAAGGTCGACGCCGGATATTGGCATACTTCGTTTGTCTATCCTGTGCTGTCTTTATTCTCTTCTGAATAAGCTTCACTTGTTCCGTCATATCTCGAATCATATCAGGTCCAATATCAGGTACCTCTGAAATATCATCCCAGAAAAGAGGTGATCAACACTTTCTACCATATAGAGCTTCAAACGGAGCCATCTCAATACTCGATTGATAGCTGTTGTTGTACGAGAATTCACAAAGAGGTAATGACTCTTGCCAACTAGTGCCAAAATCAAGCACTACAGCTCTCAACATATCCTCCAATGTCTGAATGGTACGCTCAGACTGTCCGTCTGTCTGTGGATGATAGGCTGTGCTCAAGTGTAGCTAAGTACCCAAAGCACTCTGTAAACTGTACCAAAAGTGAGATATAAATCGAGGATCACGATCTGATACAATAAACTTCGGCACTCCATGTAATCTGACAACTTCTCGGACATAAATCTCTGCCATCTGATCGTGTCGATATGTCATACGATAAGGAATAAAACACGCTGACTTCATCAATCTATCGATAATCACCCAGATAGCATCGCAACCTCTAGAAGATCGAGGTAACTTCGTCCGAAGTCCATGGAAATATGATCTCATTTCCATTCCGACACTGATAAACTCTGTAACAAACCAGGCAGTTTCTTCCTTTCAGCCTTCACCTGTTCGCAATTAAGACATCGAGACACAAAATCAATGATATCAGACTTCATTGGTTTCCACCAATATCGAGTCTTCAAATCGTTGTACATCTTTCTCCCACCAAGATGAATACTATAACAACTACAATGCGCCTCTTTCAGTAGTTGTTGTCTCACATCAGAAATATCAGGCACTACAAGGCGATTGTTTACATACAAAAGATCATCTCGAACCTGATATTCAGACACATGCCCTGATCGGACTTTCTCAGTCGAATTCTGCACATTCTGATCAAGTTTCTGAGCATTTTTAATTCTCAAAAGTAACTCTGGTTCAACTTGAATTTGATAAAGTCACAGAGGCTGACAATTCGTGTCAAATACTAATCCAAAAAGACAATATTCTTCAATCAAATGGGATATACCAATCGTCGATAGTGATAAAGAACATACCTTTCGACTCAGTGCATCAGCAGCTGCATTCAATTTCCCCGGATAGTATTTAATCTCACAATCAAAATCTTTAAGCAAATCAAGCCATCTACGCTGTCTCATATTCAATTCTGACTGTGAAAACAAATATTTCAGACTCTTGTGATCAGAATAGATCTCAAACTGTTCCCCGTATAAATAATGTCGCCAAATCTTCAAAGCAAATACGATGGCGGCCAATTCAAGATCATGAATCGGGTATCTGGTCTCATGTGGCTTCAACTGTCTCGAAGCATAAGCAATCACCTGCCCTCGCTGCATCAAAACACACCCCAAACCGCGATGAGATGCATCACAATAAACAGTGAAACCACCAGTACCTGAAGGAATCGTCAAGACTGGTGCACTGGTCAATCACTCTTCAACTCAATAAAACTGGATTCACAGGCTTCAGACCAGATAAATGGAGCATTCTTCTGAGTCAACTGAGTAATCGGCTTCGCAATACTGGAAAAATCTTTAATAAAACGACGATAATACCCAACCAAATCCATAAAACTACGAATTTCAGGAACAGATGTAGGTCTAGACCAATTGATCACAGCCTCGACTTTACTTGGATCAACAGATATACCATCTCCGGATATAATATGTCCAAGAAACATAACCTGTTTCAGCCAAAACTCACATTTCGACAGTTTAGCATACAGTTTCTCAGATCTCAGAGTCTTCAACACGGTTCTCAAATGCTCAGAATGATCAATCAAATTCTTCGAATATATCAGAATATCATCAATAAAAATTATCAATTACCACGAAATCATCGAGATATTTCTGAAACACACGATTCATCAAAGCCATAAACACAGCTGGAGTATTTGTCAGACCAAACGGCATAACTATAAACTCATAGTGGCCATACCTGGTTCTAAAAGCAGTTTTCGAAATATCAGACTCCCTAACTCTCAGCTGATGGTATCCAGATCTCAGATCGATCTTGGAATACACAGAAGAACCCTGCAACTGGTCAAATAAATCATCAATACGAGGCAAAGGGTATTTGTTCTTTACCGTTGCCTTGTTCAGTTGTCGGTAGTCGATGCACAATCTCATTGAACCGTCTTTCTTGCGTACAAATAATACTGGAGCACTCCAAGGAGAAACACTGGGTCGAATGTATCCCTTGGCCAGTAAATCTTCCAACTGATCTTTCAACTCTTTCAATTCCACTGGTGCCATTCGATAAGGTGCTTTAGAAATCGGTGCAGTACCTGACATCAGTTCTATATTGAAATCAATCTCACGGTACGGAGGTAGTCCTGGAATCTCATCAGGGAAAACATCCGCAAATTCACTAACCACTGGAAAGTCAGCCAGGTTCGGGCTAGTTTTCAGAACATCAACTGTATAAACAATAAATCCCTCTGCTCCTCTCTGCAAAAGTCGAGTCATAGATAATACTGAAATCGGAGGAATCTTAGCACGAGAACCCTTACCATAGAATTTCCATTCTTTAGCCATCTCAGGTCTGAACCTCACTACCTTCTGGAAACAATCTACGGTAGCTCTATACTTTTTTAGCATATCAATCCCGATAATGCAGTCAAAATCAGACAAACCAAGCACAAAACAATCTATCTCTATCTCATTACCGTCATACTGTAACAAACAATTCTTAACTATCTGAATATATATAAGACCTCTCCCCAAAGGAGAAGAGACAGATACTACAACAGGTAATGATTCAACAGGCAAAGCATGTAAGGATGCAAATCGTGCAGAGATAAACGTATGGGATGCACCTGTATCTATCAATACATATGCAGGATAACCATAAATAGAACAGTTACCTGCAATTACATCATCTGGTGCTCCCTGTGCCTGTTCCTTCGTCAGTGCAAAGACATGAGCCTGTTGTCTCTGTGGCTGACTGCCTGTCTGACTTCCTCCTGACCTTGACTGTTGCTGTGGATGTGGTGGTTGAAAGGAATGAACAGAAGAGGCTTGCCTCGTAGGTTGAGCCACTGATCGGAATGACTCTGCACCTCGTGACTGTCCAGAACCTCTCTGAGGACACACCCTCGCAAAATGACCAGTTTGATGGCATATATGGCACCTCCCAGATACACCTCGGCACTGATCGGTTGGATGACCTCCACCGCAATTGTTACAAAACACTCCTGACTTCTGTTTCGTGCCACTGGAACTCGAAAACTGCTCCCTGACTTTTTAAACTGTTTTACTCGAGCTTGCAAATATCCTTTCTTGCCACTGCTACTACCACCACTTTCAAATCGAGGAGGTTGTTGCGAGATTGGAGCTGAGGGTTGTGACTGTCTCGGAGGCTGAGCGATATACAAAGCTCCTCGCTGTTGTATCAAACCAGCTTCCGCTCCTTTGGCATTGTTCATAGCATCAGCAAAATTATTCGGTCGCCTTGTGTTTACCAAAGTAAAGACCTCCGGAGTCAGTCCATTAATGAACTGATCAGCCATTGCCTCATCACTATCAGCAACATGTGGAGCAAAACGTAGCAATGTAGTGAATTTTGCAACATAATCTTCAATATTTATGTAATGCCCCGATTTTATTATAATTGAGTTTAATCGAGATAATCAGGGTTTTCAGTGATTGAGGATTGTTTTGTTATTTAGCAGGGGGTTACTTTGCAAGATTGGAGAAATAAAGGACTGAAATGCAAAAATGTGGATTTTATATATATTATCATGCAAGTTGCCTCCTCCCCATCACTTCAACCCATCACTCTCCTTTCTCCCTCCCTCTATCTCTCGATCTCTCTCTCCGGAAGCCATGGGAGACGATTCTTTGAGCTTTTCTTCCGTCTGATTCGCACGATCCGACCGTTAGATTTTAGTTCCGAGTTGAGTTTCACGATCACCGCAACGAGGGCTTCGTTCTGACGTAAGTTTTGCTTCGATCTCTCGAACTTCGATTTTGTTGAGTTGTTAGATTTTGATAATACTCGAGTATGTTGAGATTGGAAGTCGGTATATCGTGTATTCGAAGTCGGTTTGGAGTTTGGAAGTCGTTTGAATTTTATATGATTTTTTGGAGTTAAATTCGAAAATGGGGTTGTGAGATTTTGTTGGATTTTGATGGTTTTTGATTTGTTTTGTTGATTGAGGAGTTGTTTTGGATGATTTGGGATTTTTGGTTGTTATCGGAGATTTTTGGTTTGACCGATTATAGCCGTTATGCCGTCGGAATCAAGTTTGGATTATTGGTTGTTTTGTTTCGGTTTGACTTTCGGGTTTGATTGAATTGGTAGATTGTTACCGAATCCGTATATTCTTCATTTTCAGATTGGATTGGAGTCTTGGAATTGGATTGAACTTGGAAGTTGAGTCGTGTCGAGAATTGAAGACGGTATATTGATTGAATTTCCTTGTTATGAAGTTTTGTGATTCGATTGATTATTTATTTGAGTTCGTTATTATTTTTCAGATTTGAATCTTCGACGGACTCGAAAGGTAAAATATGACTTTGAATTGAATGGGGTTGAATACTCGAGTTCGATTGATTCTCGAGCCCCGAAAATCACATACTACATGTTTATTTGCTTGTGTGAACTTGTTTGAGTGTCTTGTTACACTTGCATTCATATTGAGCCGATTATTCAATTCGTTTGAATTTAGACGATTTAGAGAGCTATATTGAAGTGGGCTTAGATTTCGAGTTTTTCTAAGTACCAGAATACTTCTTATAGTTGCTCTGAAGTCTAGGGGTTGAGTTGAGCGACATCCACCCCGAATGGGTGTGTCGGTGAGTTGTTGTGAATACTTAGCCCCGGGATCCCAACCTAGTATCGATTGACATTTCGATTATCTGATTTGATAGTCCCGAGTTTTAAAGTCATGCATACATCCCTTTTCTTTGAAGTTGTTGATGTTTGTGGATTTTGATACGAGGTGTTTATTCGATATTGCATGCATGTCTCTTTTACTTAGAAATTATATTTCTAACCGGATTATTCCGGCTGTTGTCTTTGTTTTGTATGTGTAACTTGGCAACAGGAGGATCAGGAGCTGGACCGAGTCATCTTGGTTAGCTTGGGGTGAGATGGATAGAAGTAAGACTCCGCGTCGTAGGGTCGAGTCTTTTGAACTTGTATTAGTTTTGTTGAGTCGTTGGAACTCTGATTTTAGAACTCGACTTGTTTTGTATTGCGGGAAGGATTTAGAACTTGTGGTATGTTCTGATTTCGTGTTGTATTGTACGTTGGAGCTTGGATTTGATTTGATTCGTGTTTGGCTTGATTTTCTCCAGGTTTCCCTGTTTTCTGTCCGTTTGGCCTGCGCGCGGGCGAGACTTGTCCTCGCGCGCGCGCGAGCTGCCTGGAGTGGCTCGGGTATTTTTGCCCGCGCGCGCGCGAGCCCCTTCCTCGCGCGCGCGCGAGCTTCCCTCGAGGCCACTGGCCCTTTCTCCTGCGCACGCGCGAGGCGATAGCTCGCGCGGGCGCGAGGCGTGTCTTTTAAAAAAAAAAAAAAAAATTTCTGATTTGTTCCCGCGACTTACCGTGTTCAATTATGTTTAATTATTTCGAGTTTAGAATCGGGGTCTCACAATTTAAGTTGCCCTGCTTCAGGTTCGCAAATTCTGCACCTTTATCTTTGCGGTAAGACACTGGAAAGAAGCGTGGGTAAAACTCAGTTTTGAAGACATTCCACATCAGTACGGTTCCTCTACGCTCCAAAGATTTCTTGGTCGTGGACCACCAGCTCTTCGCAACCTCATGCAACTGATGTCCAATTAATCTGACTCTCCGCTCATCACCATAATCAAGCGAATCAAACAACATCTCCATGTCATCGAACCATCCTTCACATACAACTGCATTTTCAGTACCGTTCAGAGTAGGCGGATGGAATGATTGAAATCTTTTCAATAATGTTTCCATCGGAGTTGCAGTCATATCTTTCATATCTCGAGAGGTACTTCCCTGTTCATTGCTCGGGACTGCAGCTTGAGGTACTATCGATGTTACCACTGTCTGTTCCGGCAGAGGAGTATGAGCAGTCTGCTCTGGCATAGAAGTAGGAACCTGAGGTCTAAGAGGAGGTCGTCCTGGTCTTCGAGACATATCTGATTATCAAAAGGGTTAGGATAACACAATCATCAAATCTATCTCAGTCCTCCTCCGATCATCTTACCTCTGATCAAGACTCGGTTATGATTCAATCTTAAAAAAAATAATCGAAGTACTCAACAAGACATGCTTCCAATCCATTCAGATAATTAGGTAGCATATCATAATTCATCAGAACACATGCCTCTAATCATTTCAGATATTCCTGTAAGCATGCGTCTTCATACTTTCAAATAAAATAAAAACAACATCATGTAATAAAATACTTGAAAGTAAATCATGCTAGCATTTACCACATGTAATTCAATCATGTAATTAAATCATAGCATAATAAAATAAATAAGCAAGGAAGATGACTCGATCTACCCCACTCACGATCTACCTCAGTCCAAAATTTTCTCGCTCTGATACCACCTGTTGTGACGACCCGAGTTCTAATATCTCATTAATCAAATCATCATAAATAATAGACAAAGAATCAAAGTCTAAATAACGAATTTTTTTTTTTTAAAATTAGTACCTCACTCGATCGGTGAAAACCCACCGATCGAGCGAGCACTTAAGCCCAACTCTCGGGTGGAACAATGTTGGCCTTGCTCGATCGGTTACTTTCCACCGATCGAGCGAGCACAAATTGCTCAAGATTCTGCTTCCTAAATTAAGGTCTCGCTCGATCGGTAGAAAACACCCGATCGAGCGAGCTCAAGTCCAGCAAATAGAAACAGATACTAAGTTGTTGTCAACTCTAGTTCCTTCATTCACTTCTCATCTGATATCAACTCATACATAGTCTATACCAAATCATAAACTAGCATGCATTCTAACAAGATATAATTTGATAGAAATGGATCATGTTAAAGCCTTAAAATCATCTCAAGATAGGCTAATATATCATACATGAAACATTGTTTACAAACATCAAGTTAAGTCCTAAGAAGTAGCAACATCATCTCAAGTCTTGTACATATCATTAAGACAATAACTACATCAACAATAAGTCTTGGTACAAGTAACTATAATATGATCATGTCTTTGGACTCAACTCTAGCATTGACAGCTCACAATCATCTAAACTCGGATCATCACGCTATTCTCTCATCCCTTATTCTTCAAGTTCGCTTCTGTCCGGTTCCACTTCCGCCTATTACCATGACACATACAACACAACAATAGCCGGATAACTTCGGTGAGAAATATATTTTCCAGTAAAAGAAACTAAACATGCATAGCAAAGCATATATCAAATTCATGATATAAAAGTAAATACAATGCATGTATTAAAACTAGGTTCTCTAACGAATTCTCTTATTTCATCGGTTGGGATCCCGAGAAGAAGATATCATAACTAACCACCTACTCTCCCAATCGAGGTGGGGCTACTTATCTTGCTTCTCTAGACTTTGAAGCCATTATATATGTAAATCAGACGCTAGGCTAAGTCAACCACCCAGGCCATACATATATAATCCCTCAAATCGTCTAATCGAACGTTTCCGTTCATTTCAAAATCAAAGAACAAGTCTTACAAGATGAATGCAACATATATGAACAAAATAGCATTCATTAAAATCAAGACTCATTCAACCATTCAAATACAACATATAAAAGCAAATAAGCAAATAAGTATGTGATTTAGGAAACTCGATACAAACCATCTCGAGTTATAATCCCAATCAAATCCTAGTTCACTTTTACCTTTCGATTGCAAAGTTTATGGTGTCTTCTAGGTGTCCAAATCTGTACCAAAAACAACATCATCTTGTATTAAAATTCTGCTCATGCTACAGCCCAACTTCAAAGCACAAATACCACAAACCTTCTTCTTTCTTCTACCGATTCGAAGTTGATGTTCTCATGCTCGATGGTCCTTGTTTACAACTGAAATAACAACATAATTGCCAAGGAAATATCAGCTCTAATCCATGTCAATGTCAGCTCACAAAGAAACAAGCAAAACAACTTCAAATCAAAAGTTCGACGGCATATCGGTATAATTCGGCAATCCGAACTCTTAATCTATCACCATATACATCTTCCATCAACTGAATATCAATCAAAACCAGCATAACATAAGATAGGAATTTCGAAATACTTGCTGGAAATTCATAAGAACATAATCGATAGCCATCCTTCAACCCAAACTCGATAGAACAAAGAATACAAGCTCCACAACATCAATACATAATCACAACTGATCTTTGCCACTTTCGACTTCTCAAATCATAAGGAACTAAAATAAAACTTACATCAAATCGAAGGTCTCGCTGCAAGGAGTCCAGAACACCTTTCGGAATCGAAATCGGATAACCGAAACTCAAGATATTGCAATTTGAAAATTGAAATGGCAAAGAAAAGAGAAGAGCTCGAGTTGATGATAAGTGTATTTTATACACTTAATTTATATATGCTTTTAATTGTTAATTGCTTGTTTCGAGCAGATTTATGTGGGTATTTTGTTGTTTTTGTGTTTACAGTGAATTATGGAATTTTGTGGAGAAAAGAATAATTATTGAATTTATTTGGAGAAATAAATTAAAGAGAAAAGAATTGAGAAAGTTGAGAAGAAAATAGAAGAAACGTACAGAAGAGAAGAAGAGAAAGAATGAACAGTGTTGGGTTTCTTATTGGGCTTTAAAAGTTAGCGCTTGATTGAGCGCTAAACAGAGAAGTGAGAAGAGCTAACGCGCAATGCTATATTTCTGAGAGAATTGAGATTTTGAGTTGAAGGCGTGCCCGCGCCGTTCTTAGAGCGCCCGCCCCGTAGCTGTTTGGAAAGTTTTATTATTTCGGGTAATTTTTTATGGGCTTGGTTTTGTGGGCTTTTGTACGCAATATAAAAAGGAATTCTTATCAGAGGAGAAAAGAGGAGAGCCGCCACACACACATTAGAATATCAGAAGGTTTGATCGAGAGATTTTCCTGAGGATTTATCTGGAGCTTAACTGAAGAACGAAGACGGAGTTTGATAGTCCGGACACGGCATCGACGACGGATTTGTTTCTTTTATCTTTTATTTTATTAATTCTGAATATGTTTGGATTTATGATTTATTGTTTTCAGAATTTTATTATGAACTAATTTTTATAGTCTAGAGGTCGGATGGAACCTGGTGTAGACACTTTCATGAATTTTTGATTTTATTGAATTGAATTTCTTCTAGATTAATTATTTTTTCTAGAATTGATTGTCTTTTCAATTATCTAATCAATAATTGATTTGTTATATTTATTTGAAATCATTTCTCGGGAGAGGGGATTTTGAATAGGACATTAGAAAATACACTGTTAATTACTTATACAGCTCGGGAGAGTGTATGATTTTAACAGAGCTTTTAAAAAGAACATTGTTTTGTGATAGATCACTGCGATAAATTCTTAATAGGAATATTGGAATTGAATTGTAGTTGATAAACATTATTTGTTGCTCGGGAGAGGGAAATAATATACGTAAGTGTTCTTGGCTATTAATTGACTGAAATTCATGAAGATTAATTATTTAGGATTGACTGTTGTTGAAACCAGGTGAAATCTATACCTCTAGACCATTTTTCTCTGATTGATTTTTAATCTGAAAGTTGTGTGCGTACTTTTAAATCATCTGATTATTTATTTTATTGCAAAATTCTCAAAGTTTGATTTTCTAGATAAATTTTAGACCATTTTAATTACAAGTACTAAATATTTTTATTTTACTCCTGTGGGATCGATATTTGAATTAATCACTATATTAAAACTTGACATTCGTACGCTTGCGAGGAAATTTTCACAACAAGTTTTTGGCGCCGTTGCCGGGGAGTAAATTTTGATTATTTTTTAGTCTTGTTACCAATTAGTCTAGATTTTAATTTAGAGTTTTTATTTTATTTTTTAAGTTACTAATTAATTTTTTCTTATCTTTTAATTTCAGTCTATGCGACGATCTCAAAGTGCTAATTCTCTACTGTTTGATCCGGAGATCGAGCGCACTGCACGTGCTTTAAGACGAGCTAGAAGAGAAGAAATTGAAAGAATGGCTGAACAAGAAGCAAATCAAGCTCCCCTAGTGCCAATTAGAGATCACTTCAGACCGACGATCCAGGCTCACTATTCTGGAATCGCTCGAGGAACTATCAACGCAAACAATTTTGAGCTGAAGCCTGCATTGATCAACATGGTTCAACAGAACCAATTTAATGGGAGCGCCACTGTCGATCCTTATCTACACCTACGCACCTTTTTGGAGATAACCGATACGGTAAAAATTAATGGTGTGTCTGAGGATATTATACGCTTACGCTTGTTTCCGTTTTCTCTCAGGGATCAAGCCAGAAGTTTGTTGCAATCACTGCCGCTTGGAAGCATCACTACTTGGGAGGAGATGTCAGAAAAATTTCTTGCAAAATATTTTCCTCCTGCCAAAACCACCCAACTGAAGATCGAGATCAGCACCTTCCGGCAGATGGACACTAAACAGTTATACGAGGCATGGAAAAGGTATAAAGAATTATTAAGACGTTGTCCTAACCATAATTTTGCAGATTTGGGAACAGATCGAGTGGTTTTACAACGGACTGAATGCACCTACAAGGATGAATGTCGATTCTGCTGCTGGAGGTACTATATTTGTGAAGGATCATGTTCAGGCTTATGATATGTTGGAGGAGATGACGGTCAACAGCTTTCAATGGCCATCTGAGCATGTGGGAGTCAAGAAGCCAGCTGAAGTGTATGCAGTGGATCCTCTCACGTCCATCACTGCTCAATTATCTGCACTGACTACACAGGTAGCCTCTTTGAATAAAATTAATGTTGCAGATTCCATTGGAGTTGAAAGATCACATAACCCAGAGGAAGTTAATTATATCTATCCTAATGGCTACCGAGGTTATGGAGCATACAGAGGTAATCCTATTCCCAACACTTTTCACCCTAATTTGCGGAATAATGAAAATTTTTCATATGCTAACAATACTAATAAGGGTGATGGTAAGTTGTCTTTGGAGGATGTGGTTAGTACCTTTGTGCAGGAATCAGGTAAGCGGATGGCATGTAGTGACCCTTACCCGGATCACCTACTAAACAGAACTTAGGCATGCAATTAACTTAATAAAACAGATATCAGAATAAAACTGCGGAAACCAATAACATTATACAATCCCAAGTAAAGGAATCTGTAATTATCCAATAATATACAACCAAATCGAATAGCTGTATAAACCCAAACAACAGTAATAAAACCTAAGCGAAGCTCCAGCTGGCCAACCACTGACTAGCCCCTCCTGGATCCACCCTCCTCGTCCAATCGCAAACCTGCCCCATGGAATAGGGTGTCCAGAAAATACAGAGTACGAGACGTGAGCATAAAACGCTCAGTGCGAGAGTATGAGTATACATGCATGCAAAGTGAACTCCCTATAGACTCGAGGTCAAGGATCAGATAACAGAGACAGACCGGGCCCTGGTATGTAGCACGTTGTGCCGTCGCTTCAGGAGGTGGCTCCCATACCGAGATAACTGTGGATACGCCGGACCCAAATCGATGGAAGTCCATCCACTAACAGGATAGGGTACAACCCTACTAACAGACATCTCGAAGGAGATACAGCAAGATGCAAATGAATGCAGCATAATATCATGGCATATAAATCATGCAGTCACATAATACATGCATACTCAGTCAGGATATCTCGAACAGTACTTTCGTACCTCAATACAGTGCAAGCTCTACCAACTCTAGGTCCACGCCTATAGTCTGCTCTACACTGCCAAATGATACTACTATCATTAAAGTGCTCTAAAAGCCTTAACTAAGCTATTGCATACTCCTAAATATTTATAGGGAGCAAAAGCTATACCTTCGTCCGTCGTTAGCCCTTTGATGTCGATGCCTCCAGAACTTGGGCACAACTCCGCTACGACTATCGAACGCCTCTCCGACCTCCGGACCAAGTCTAAGAAGACTAGAACAGCTCGAATATGACTAGAAAGGAAAGGAGAACTCGGAATTGGCAAAGAGAAATGAAGCCTCGGCCTTCTATTTATAGACAACGATCGGAGCCTCCGATCCTCGATCGGAACGTCCGAACCTGGATCGGAACGTCCGATCCTGCCATCGGAGCTTCCGAAGATCCTGATCTGCCACGTGTCAAAATATCATTTGTTGACTTCGGATAGGGGTGATCGGAACGTCCGATCCTGATCGGAGCTTCCGATCCAGCAACACGTCATGGATGACGTAATATCATCGGTGCCTCCGATCCTCATCGGAGCTTCCGATCCCGATCGGAGCTTCCGATCGTCCCTTCGGAGCTTCCGATCCGTCCGATGCCTAATTGAATTAATTAGCATTAATCCTTTAATTACTCAATTAGGGTACGGGCTACTACATTCTTCCCCACTTAAGATATTTCGTCCTCGAAATCAGATCTTAAGTACCGAATGCAAATACAAAAATCAGAAACATTCTTTATTCAATCAAACGTTTACAGAGTTTGCAACTGAATACAACTTAAAGAATGAAATCAAAACAACTCAGGATGGTCTTTACGCATCCTGTCCTCAAGCTCCCAAGTAGCTTCCTCAGTGCCTCGGCGCTGCCACTGAACTAAAACCAAAGGAATGACTTTGTTCCGTAAAACCTTATCCTTATAATCAAGGATGCGAAGAGGTTTCTCAACATAAGTCAAATCCTTGTCTACCTGAACCTCAGATCGCTGCAGAATATGAGATTCATCCGCCACATACCGTCGCAACAGAGATACGTGGAACACGTCGTGAATACTGGATAGATGCGGTGGCAAAGCTAGTCGATAAGCCAAATCGCCAATGCTCTCTAAGATCTCAAACGGACCGATAAATCTGGGAGACAACTTGCCCTTAAAGCCAAATCTGAGAATCTTGCGGAAAGGTGACACTCTCAGAAACACTTTCTCCCCGACCTCGAACTGCAAAGGCCTACGCTTGATATTAGCATAGCTGGCCTGACGATCCTGTGCAGTCTTAATCCGTTTCTTGATCTGATCAACGATGTCTATCGCCTGCTGGATAAACTCCGGTCCCTCAGCCTGTCTCTCCCCCACTTCTTCCCAGAAGAGTGGAGTACGACAACGTCGCCCATACAACGCTTCAAAAGGTTGTAAGAGTGGGTGCCCAGTGAGCCAACTGTGTGGCTATGGGCTTTGATGACTCTTTGTATAAACAATCTTTTGTTTAATATTATTTACACTTTTATTAATGGCAATGACTTTATGTTACTTCATATTGTTATATTGTGATATACTATTGTTGTTTTGATAAAGACCTTGAATATACTATAGTGTATGTAAGATGTGGTAGAACATGGGGATGTCTATCATGAAATACATCTTATAGTCACTGTATATTCTAAAACCGTTCCTAGTCGATTGAGCCGTCCGAGAATAAGGATAAGGATCGCTCGAGTTTGAGACTAGCATTTGCGATGCGGAGTACCACGTTTCATTGGTAGGGAACATGGAGATGTTCGAAGCATGCAAATGGATATTCATAAGATGAATAATCGAACTACCCTATCCGGACTTTCCAAGTGGTTATCACTTATCGAGTGGATAAAGTCCGCGGTTTTGGTTGTACACCATTAGTCCTTACGACTTGAAACATCATGGAGACTCTATATGCTAGTGCTGTGCTTTGACTCGTTTACCGACTCTATGGGGGTCATCAGGTGTCGAGATTGGGTACAGTTACGACACATATAGGAGTCAATGCATTGTTGTCAAGGATTCACCACATACTTGCGAGTGTGGATATCCTATGCGATCTGAGGAGATATTAGTGTGACAAATCTCTGGCCAGAGTACTTGATGTGATTTAAGAAATGGTTTCTTAGTAGCACATGCGATGTCACTAATTTGATCTTCAAGATGTATTGCATAGTTATCGAATCTTGAGCGACTCTCGATATACCAATGGTTGTTGATTCGATCGGGATATTTGGATGAAGGGACCGTACTGTACGCTAACCAAAATCTACTGGTTCTTGTAGGCACTATCAGTGATACCTAGGGAATCATGGGGCGATGTTGCTAGGCGCTTTACCTTGATTCGTTGGGCAAGTCGGAAAGTGTTGTTCCGAGTCACAAGGAGTTGTGAGCCCACGGCTAGCTGTATCCCTGAACCATTGAGGGTCACACAGTGTAATGGAGTTTTAATCCCCGTTGAGATAGTTAAATTTAAAGAGTTAAATTTAATGAACTAAGGAGTTGGACTTCTTAAATAAGAGTAAGGGAGTAGGATTTCCTAAAATGACATAGGGATGGACATTTTTGGAAACCACTGAATTCGGATTCAGGAAAATTTATTTTGACTTTAAAATGTGCAGAAATGGTTTCTGTGCACATTGGTGAAATTGGTTCATCAATCGGAGTCACGATGAATTTTATATTAATTTCTGAACGTGCGGGCTTTGCTTGTCGGGCCCTAGCTTATGACTAATGGGCCCTAAGGTGTTAGTGGCCTGCATTATAAATAAGTTATTGCAGTACAGAAATTACACACAACAGCTCATAATTTTTGAGACAGAAAATCGAAACCCTCCTCTCTCTCAAAAGTTTTCGGCCGTCCCCTCCCTGTTCTCTGCCCGAGAAATTTCGGTCTGTGATTTTGAATCGCAGTCAGGAATAACGAATCAGATTCGTTTAATCTCTTCGCAGAAAAACTTCTGATAGATTTTCTAGTGCAATCTATCAGAGGGATTTAAACCCCATTCGTGGACCTGATTGAAGGAGTTCATCAGTTCCTGGGAGATACAAGAAGCGCAGAGAAATCTGTGTGGTGTCCAATAATCTCGCTTCGAGATTGAAGGTAAAATTTAATTAATTATTATTTGAATTTTACACACACAATAATTTAATCGTTGAATGGTTGATACCCACACCATGGAATTGTTCCATGATAAAATTTTTAAACTTCCGCTGCACCGGGTATCAATCGTGATTGATCTGAGAGCCATGTTTTCCAACAGTGGTATCAGAGCAAGGTTGCTCAGATCAAACGATTGAATTAATCAATTGTACAAAATTTTTGAGTCTCGGTTTTTGAAACAAAATAAATATTTTTAAATAAAATTTTTTTTTTTTTTCGGGGCAAAACCCGGGCAGCGATTGGATCGCTGCCCGGAGGGGGCGGCGATGGTCGCTGCCCCCGGGGGAGGCGCACGGCGCCGCCCAAAGGGGGCGCACGGCGCCGCCCAGGGCAGCGCTCGGCGCCGCCCAGGGCGACGCACGGCGCCGCCCAGCGGCGGCACCAGGCGCCGCCAGGGCAGCGAGAGTCGCTGCCCTAAGGGGGCAGCCGGGCTGCCCCCGGCCCGAGCCCCGGGTGCGGGCCGGCCCGGGAGTGTCCCGGGTGCGGGCCGGCCCGGGAGTGTCCCGGGCGGCCCGCGGGAAAAATTAAATTTTTATTTAAAATTAATTTTAATGTGATAAAATTTTATTTTTGGTCCGGTCAAAAAAATTGTTTTTGATTGGTTCACGAGATTTCGGATCGAATTGTTCGAGTCCGTAAATTTTAAAGTTGATTTTGGATAAATTTGAATTTTTGGAAAATTTTAATGTTTTATCCGTAAATTGAATTTTGAAATCAATTATTTTGGTACAATTGATGATAAGATATGATCTTATGATATATTGAGTAAAATATGATTTTATTTGTAAAATTGGATTTTATAGATAAAATATGATTTTATTTGATATAGAGATAAAATATGATTTTATATGTGAAATGAGATTTTATATATAAAATATGATTTTATCTTGTTTAAATTTGAATTGTCACTGCATGTTATCCAATAAATTAATTTTGAATTAAATGTTATTGGATAAGGATGATCGATTGCCATGACCAATTTTGTAGGTGTATGTTAGGAATTTACATTTTGTTTTTATTGTTGTTGGTTTTATTAATGGGCCTGGTTTATGGCCCGATATGAATGTCATATGTAATAAAAGTGGGCTTGGTTTATAGCCCGTTCCCACCCCTAAAAATGTATCCCCTACTTGTCATTGTTATTTATTGTAAATGCATTAGATTTAGTGGGAGATCAAGATTTGAAGATGGTGGGCCCAGCAGACAATAAAGACTGAAGAAATGTAAATTGGAAGCACATGTAATAGGATTGCATTGCATACTGCATATTACCTAGGATTGGACTAAGACACGTGATTGGCAACCACGGGTCAATTAGAAATGGAATCGATCATCCTATATAATATTTGATATTATGATTGTATGCATGTTTAGACATAAATTGCGTGAATCCGACAAGCATGCAATAAAATGAATATGATGAGACAAATATTTTTATAATTAAAAATCCCTCATTTTAAATATGATTTAAAATTTATATCAAGATAAATAAAGGAAATTTAAATTTGTTTAAATGTTCCCACCTTCCATCAACGGTCAATGTATGTGATGCTACCCGCGGATACGGTCCGGCTCATATTATTGGGGGGGGCCCGTCCGTCGGAAAGCTGTACATTGGATCGACAAATGTTGTAAGTTGGGTGGAACTCCCATGGGATCGGCTCATATTATTGGGGGATCCACATGGCGACCGTCCATCACAACTTAATATTGATGGGTCATCTTGACATGTCACTTTAAACGGCGTCATATTATTGGGCCCTTATTGGACATGAGGTAAACACATGGGGGTTGCTTTGGAAGCAATTGGGCTCTACCTTTTGAGAATTATGGTTGGCTGATATTATTCGGGACCATAAGTTTGTCAATTGGACTCCATGTTCTCACTAAGGAAAAGTTTCCCGTTTTCACTAGAGGGTGGTGAAATCGTTAAAATAGTGGGAGTGAGATTCATAAAATAAAATTCGCCAATTTTATGTCTTAGTAAATTATTTAAACAATCATCGATAATTGTCTGTTTTATCTCAGTAATCCACATGTTTCTGTTCTCCAACAAAACAAAATTATTGACGCAAACAATACAGAATGATTCCATAAGTTAAGATTGTCCTAAATTCGGAAAAAGATTTTCTAAGTGTTAGAAAAGGCTTCTCCGAAAACAGCCCCGGCTGATGTAACTGCCGAAAGGTTGGCCGAATTAGAGAAATGGTTGGACCATGATCTCAAGGGCAAATGTTACATGCAAAATTGGACAAGTCTAAACAAGTTTGCCATCACTGCAAGAAACCCGGTAATTGGAAACGTAACTGCAAGGAATACCCCAAGCAGTTGCGAACTGCAAAGGGTATGTTTTACATTGAAATAAATGTTTTTCTTAATACTACTTCTTGGGTATTGGATACCAGATGTAGATCTCATATTTGCAATGAGTTGCAAATGATAACAAGAAGTAATAGGATAAGGATGGGTGAGACCCAGTCAAGGCTCGGGAATGGTTCCAGAGTTAAATCCATAGCTATGGGAAATATTTATTTTTTGCAGAACGGTTTTAAGTTACTTTTGATAGATGTTTTATTTGTTCCAGATTTAATTAAAACATTATTTCTGTTTCTATGCTAGATAGAGATGGTTATTCTTGCAATTTTGTGAATGAGATTTGCAATATTTACAAGAATGAATGTTTAATTGGAAATGGACAATTTGAAAACGATCTATACAACTTAAAACTAAAAGACGTTCCAATGAATTATGTTGATAAACCGGCTACAACAAACAAAAGGAAAAACGATAGTCAAAACCCGGCAAACCTATGGCACGCTAGGCTAGGTCATATTTTCTCAAGAAGGATGAACAAGCTAGTGGGAGAGGGCATGTTTGATATGTCTGATATTAATTCTCTACCTACTTGTGAATCCTGCCTAAAAGGAAAAATGACTAAATCTCCTTTTAAGGGGAAACCTGAGCGTAGTCAGAATCTGTTGGATTTGATCCATACAGATGTTTGTGGTCCATTTAGAGTAGGGACTCAACATGGCCACACCTACTTCATTACCTTTACTGATGATTATTCAAGGTATGGGTATTTATATTTAATGAAATATAAGTCTGAAGCATTTGAAAAGTTCAAAGAATTCAAGGCTGAAGTAGAAAACAAGCTAGGTAAAAGTATTAAAGCACTTCGATCGGATCGAGGTGGAGAATACTTGAGTACCGAGTTTTTGGACTATCTGAAAGAGAATGGGATTCTCTCTCAGTGGACTCCTCCTATGACACCACAGCTTAATGGTGTATCGGAGCGTCGTAATCGAACTTTGTTGGACATGGTTCGATCTATGATGAGCTTCACTGAGCTTCCACCTTCGTTTTGGGGCTATGCGCTTGAAACGGCGGTATTGTTGTTGAACAACGTCCACACTAAAGCAGTGGACAAAACACCATACGAGTTATGGAATGGCAAAGCTCCTAAGTATTCGTACTTGAGGATTTGGGGATGTCCTGCTTACGTGAAGCGGACAGTGGGAGATAAGTTGGATAGTCGATCCAGCTTATGTTATTTTGTAGGGTATCCGAAGAATTCAATCGGATATTATTTCTATTATCCTGCTGAAACAAAGGTGTTTGTTTCTAGGAATGCCACCTTCTTGGAGAAGGAATTCTTATTGGATAAGAAAGGCGAGATGATGGAACTCGAAGAAGTTCGAGAAGAACCCGAAATACAAAATAACGATCCTACACCTCAGGAACCATTGCTGGACACGCCTGCACCTAGAAGATCCGAAAGGACTTCTAGACCTCCAGTTCGATATGGTCTTCTTCTTGAAGGGGATCAAGATGAACCCGACATTGGATGTGATCCAAGAAACTTCAAGGAAGCAATTTCTGATGCGGATTCGAATTTATGGCTTGAAGCTATGCAGTCAGAATTGGATTCGATGCATACAAACCAAGTTTGGTCTTTAGTAGATCCTCCCGATGGAATTGTTCCGATAGGGTGTAAATGGATCTACAAAAGAAAGCTTGGGCCTGATGGTAAGGTATTGACCTACAAGGCGCGATTGGTGGCTAAAGGTTATACTCAAAGGCAAGGAGTTGACTATGACGAAACCTTTTCACCAGTTGCAATGTTCAAGTCCATAAGAATCCTAATTGCCATAGCTGCATGGTATGACTATGAGATATGGCAAATGGATGTGAAGACTGCTTTTCTTAATGGAGACATTAAGGAGGAAATCTATATGAAGCAGCCTGAGGGGTACACATCCATGGGAAGCGAGCATAAGGTATGCAAGCTTCAGAGATCAATTTATGGTCTAAAACAAGCATCAAGAAGTTGGAACCAGAAATTTGATGAAACAATAAAAGATTTTGGTTTCATCAAGAACCCGGAGGAACCTTGCGTGTACAAGAAAGTAGTTAAGGATGCGGTGACATTCTTAGTACTTTATGTTGATGACATCCTACTCATTGGGAATGATGTAGGGATGTTGCAGTCAACAAAGATATGGTTATCAGGTAGATTTTCGATGAAGGATTTGGGAGAGGCATCCTACATTCTTGGGGATACAGATCTATAGAGATAGGTCTAAGAGAATGATAGGACTCACTCAATCAACCTACATCGATACCATATTGAAACGGTTTTCAATGGATGGGTCCAAAAGAGGACATCTACCCATGTGTCATGGAGTTTCTCTATCCAAGTCTATGTGTCCCAAGACTGATGCAGAGATAGAGAATATGACACATGTACCATATGCGTCAGCTATAGGTAGTATCATGTATGGGATGATATCTACCAGACCGGATGTAGCATTTGCTCTGAGTGTCACGAGCAGATATCAGTCTAATCCTGGTCAAATGCATTGGAAAGCCGTGAAGGACATTCTTAAGTACTTACGAAGGACTAAGAATATGTTCATGGTTTATGGAGGACGAGAACTCAAATTGGAAGGCTATACCGACTCTAGCTTCCAAAGTGATGTGGATGACTCGAAGTCAACCTCTGGATTTGTGTTCATGCTCAATGGCGGTGCTGTCTCTTGGAAGAGTTCCAAGCAGGACACCACAGCGGATTCCACCACTGAGGCTGAATACATTGCAGCATCAGCTGCTGCTAAAGAGGCCGTTTGGATGAGGAAGTTCGTCCAAGAGTTGGGCGTCATTCCTGAATTTGTTGGTCCAGTCCGGTGTACTGTGACAACACGGGTGCCGTTGCTCAAGCAAAGGAACCAAGGTCTCATCAAAGATCCAAACACGTACTGAGGAAATACCACATAATCCGGGAGATTGTGGAAAGAGGAGACATCATTGTCGAACGAGTGGCCTCTGCAGACAATATCGCTGATCCGCTTACTAAGCCTTTGCCAGGACCATTGTTTGACAAACATCGCGAAGCAATGGGTCTACGTAGTATGACTAGTTGGCTATAGGGCAAGTGGGAGATTGTAAGAGTGGGTGCCCAGTGAGCCAACTGTGTGGCTATGGGCTTTGATGACTCTTTGTATAAACAATCTTTTGTTTAATATTATTTACACTTTTATTAATGGCAATGACTTTATGTTACTTCATATTGTTATATTGTGATATACTATTGTTGTTTTGATAAAGACCTTGAATATACTATAGTGTATGTAAGATGTGGTAGAACATGGGGATGTCTATCATCAAATACATCTTATAGTCACTGTATATTCTAAAACCGTTCCTAGTCGATTGAGCCGTCCGAGAATAAGGATAAGGATCGCTCGAGTTTGAGACTAGCATTTGCGATGCGGAGTACCACGTTTCATTGGTAGGGAACATGGAGATGTTCGAAGCATGCAAATGGATATTCATAGGATGAATAATCGAACTACCCTATCCGGACTTTCCAAGTGGTTATCACTTATCGAGTGGATAAAGTCCGCGGTTTTGGTTGTACACCATTAGTCCTTACGACTTGAAACATCATGGAGACTCTATATGCTAGTGCTGTGCTTTGACTCGTTTACCGACTCTATGGGGGTCATCAGGTGTCGAGATTGGGTACAGTTACGACACATATAGGAGTCAATGCATTGTTGTCAAGGATTCACCACATACTTGCGAGTGTGGATATCCTATGCGATCTGAGGAGATATTAGTGTGACAAATCTCTGGCCAGAGTACTTGATGTGATTTAAGAAATGGTTTCTTAGTAGCACATGCGATGTCACTAATTTGATCTTCAAGATGTATTGCATAATTATCGAATCTTGAGCGACTCTCGATATACCAATGGTTGTTGATTCGATCGGGATATTTGGATGAAGGGACCGTACTGTACGCTAACCAAAATCTACTGGTTCTTGTAGGCACTATCAGTGATACCTAGGGAATCATGGGGCGATGTTGCTAGGCGCTTTACCTTGATTCGTTGGGCAAGTCGGAAAGTGTTGTTCCGAGTCACAAGGAGTTGTGAGCCCACGGCTAGCTGTATCCCTAAACCATTGAGGGTCACACAGTGTAATGGAGTTTTAATCCCCGTTGAGATAGTTAAATTTAAAGAGTTAAATTTAATGAACTAAGGAGTTGGACTTCTTAAATAAGAGTAAGGGAGTAGGATTTCGTAAAATGACATAGGGATGGACATTTTTGGAAACCACTGAATTCGGATTCAGGAAAATTTATTTTGACTTTAAAATGTGCAGAAATGGTTTCTGTGCACATTGGTGAAATTGGTTCATCAATCGGAGTCACGATGAATTTTATATTAATTTCTGAACGTGCGGGCTTTGCTTGTCGGGCCCTAGCTTATGACTAATGGGCCCTAAGGTGTTAGTGGCCTGCATTATAAATAAGTTATTGCAGTACAGAAATTACACACAACAGCTCATAATTTTTGAGACAGAAAATCGAAACCCTCCTCTCTCTCAAAAGTTTTCGGCCGTCCCCTCCCTGTTCTCTGCCCGAGAAATTTCGGTCTGTGATTTTGAATCGCAGTCAGGAATAACGAATCAGATTCGTTTAATCTCTTCGCAGAAAAACTTCTGATAGATTTTCTAGTGCAATCTATCAGAGGGATTTAAACCCCATTCGTGGACCTGATTGAAGGAGTTCATCAGTTCCTGGGAGATACAAGAAGCGCAGAGAAATCTGTGTGGTGTCCAATAATCTCGCTTCGAGATTGAAGGTAAAATTTAATTAATTATTATTTGAATTTTACACACACAATAATTTAATCGTTGAATGGTTGATACCCACACCATGGAATTGTTCCATGATAAAATTTTTAAACTTCCGCTGCACCGGGTATCAATCGTGATTGATCTGAGAGCCATGTTTTCCAACAAAGGTGCCATCCCAATACTAGTGTGATAGCTGTTGTTGTAAGCGAACTCGATCAACGGCAAATGATCCTGCCAGGCTGAACCAAAATCCAAGACGCACGCTCTAAGCATATCCTCTAACGTACGGATAGTGCGCTCTGACTGACCATCAGTCTCTGGATGATAGGCTGTACTCAAACTGAGAGTAGTACCCATCGCACGCTGAACACTCCCCCAGAATCTAGAAGTAAACCTGGGGTCCCGATCGCTGACAATGCTCACAGGCACTCCATGAAGTCGAACGATCTCCTGAATGTACAACCGAGCCATGCGATCCACAGAGTACTCTCGGCTATAGGCAATGAAATGCGCTGACTTGGTGAGTCGGTCCACCACAACCCAGATAGCATCACAGTTCCTCGGGGATACCGGCAAATGGGTCACAAAGTCCATAGTGATAAACTCCCATTTCCATTCAGGAATAGGCAGACTGTGAAGCAATCCTCCAGGTCGTCGGTGCTCTGCCTTGACCTGTTGACACACCAAACATCTCGAAACAAACTGATAAACACTGCGTTTCATTCCCTTCCACCAGAAACGAGTACGTAGATCCTTGTACATCTTGTTGCTCCCAGGATGAATACTCAACTTAGTGCGATGTGCCTGAGATAAAATCTCCTCTCGCAACTCTTCATCCTGTGGAATCACAAGCCTACCAGACAAACACAGAAAGCCGTCTGACTGATAATGAAATCCAGACGAGCTACCCTCGTTAGCTAGACGAGCTAAACACTGGGTCTTTGAATCAGACATCTGAGCATCTCGGATCCGCGAATACAAGGCTGGCTCATATAATATCGCAAACATCTGGATACTCTGCATACCTTTCTTATGCTTGAAGGTAAAACCTGAAGTACAACAGTCACTGATCGCACTAGACATCGAACAAGTATGAAGTGCGCATAGTCGCACCTTGCGACTCAAAGCATCAGCGGTGAGATTAGCAGCTCCCGGATGGTACTTAATCTCGCAATCATAGTCCTTAAGCAAGTCCATCCAACGTCTCTGCCTCATGTTCAATTCTGCCTGAGTGAACAAATACTTGAGACTCTTATGGTCGGTGAAGATCTCAAATTTCTCGCCATACAGATAATGACGCCAGATCTTCAAAGCGAACACAATGGCTGCTAACTCCAAATCATGGACTGGGTAGTTGTCCTCGTGAAGCTTCAGCTGTCTAGAAGCGTATGCGATCACATGCCCATTCTGAGTCAGGACACAACCTAACCCCTGAAGAGAAGCATCCGTGTAAACTACATACCCTCCAGATCCTGACGGTAATGCTAACACCGGCGCAGAAGTCAACCGCCGTCGAAGCTCACGGAAATTCTCCTCACACTCGGAGGACCACTCAAAATCCACACCCTTGCGGGTAAGCTGCGTCAACGGTCGAGCTAACTGAGAGAAGTTCAGAATGAAGCGACGATAATACCCTGCTAGACCCAGAAAACTACGGATCTCAGCAACCGTCGTCGGACGCGACCAATTAAGTACCGCTTCAATCTTGCTAGGATCAACAGAAATTCCCTCCCTGGATATGATATGGCCAAGAAAAACCACTCTATCCATCCAGAACTCACACTTGCTCAGCTTGGCGTACAATTGCTCATCTCGAAGAGTCTGCAGTACCAACCGCAAGTGAGAAACATGCTCTTCCGTATTACGCGAATAAACCAGGATGTCGTCAATGAAAACCACGACAAACTTGTCCAAATACTCCCTGAAGACACGGTTCATCAAATCCATGAATATAGCCGGCGCATTAGTCAAACCAAATGGCATCACTAGGAACTCGTAATGCCCATAGCGAGTACGGAATGCAGTCTTGGCTACGTCCTGATCACGGACTCTCAACTGATGATACCCAGATCTCAAGTCAATCTTGGAGTAAATTGATGTGCCCTGCAGCTGGTCAAACAAGTCATCAACACGAGGCAACGGATACTTGTTCTTCACAGTCACTCGATTCAGCTGCCGATAGTCAATGCACAGCCGCATCGACCCATCCTTCTTCTTCACGAAGAGAACAGGAGCTCCCCAAGGAGATACACTAGGACGAATGTACCCCTTGTCCAAAAGATCCTGTAGCTGATTCTTCAACTCACGCATCTCTGACGGAGCCAGACGATACGGTGCTCTAGAAATAGGCGAAGTACCCGGCATCAACTCTATGCCAAACTCGACTTCCCTAGCAGGAGGAAAACCCGGAATCTCATCAGGAAACACATCTGGAAATTCATCCACAACAGGAATGCTCTCTATCCCAATACTCTCAGCGGACAAATCAACTGCATAGATAAGGTAGCCTTCCCCGCCAGACTCTAAAGCTCGACAGGCTCTCAAAGCTGATACCAAAGGCATCGGGGGTCGCGCTCCCTCACCATAGAAAAACCAACTCTCACTCCCTTCCGGATGAAAGCGTACTAATCTCTGATAGCAGTCCACTGAAGCTCGATAGGTAGTCAGCACATCTATTCCCAGAATGCAATCAAAGTCGTCCATCGCCAGGACCATGAGATTCGCTAACAGAATGTTCCCTTCGAACTCTAAAGGGCAACCCATCACTAGACGCTTAGCCAAAGCAGATTGGCCCGTCGGAGTAGAAACAGACATCACTACGTCTAGTGCAATGCATGGTAACTTATGCCTCTTAACAAAACGTGCAGAAATGAAGGAATGAGATGCACCAGTGTCAATAAGTACAAGAGCAGGTATACCATAAAGCATAAATGTACCTGCGATGACTTTCTCATTTTCCTCCACAGCCTGATCATGTCTCAGGGCAAACACCTGGCCAGAAGCTCGTGGCCTCAAATGAGAACTCCCAGCAGACTGTCCCTGCGACCTCTGCTGAACGGTGGCCTGAGAACCCGATCCTGAACCTGAACCAGAACCGCCTCCCCCAGACTGTGGACAATCCCTCCGGATATGACCAGTCTCTCCACAACGGAAACAAGCTCCAGAAGCTCTACGGCACTTGTCGGATGGGTGGTTCTTCCCACAGTGATCACACTTGTCCTTCTTACCGAAACGGACAACACCTCCCGAACCAGAGGAAGAAGAAGATCCAGACTTCTTGAAAGTTTGGGCATGGGGACCCAAAGAACTAGCAGGTCTCGACTGAGAGAAAGACCTGTTCCGCCGAATGCTGTCCTCTGCCTGATGACAACGGCTCACCAAACCCTCGTAGGACATGTCGTCGCCAACCGCCACACGGTCATGGATCTCAGGGTTAAGGCCCTGAAGGAACAGATTATACTTCATCTCTGAGCTATCAGCAATCTCGGGGCAATAGGATAGCAGATCGAAGAACCTCTGCTGATACTCATCGATAGACATGGTTCCCTGTCGCAGACTCAGTAGCTCGCCTGCCTTCGACTGTCGGAGTGCAGGAGGAAAATACCTCTTTTGGAAAGCTGTGCGAAACTCGGCCCAGGTGGCTACTCCTCTCGCCGCAACAAAAGGTGCAGAAGTAAACCTCCACCACCTACGCGCACGCCCATCCAGAAGATAGCCAAGGGTCTCCACCTTCTGCTCATCGGTGCATTGGAAAGTCTGAAAAGTCGTTTCCATGCGGTCTAACCAGTTCTCCGCATCCTCCGGAGACTCACCTCCAACTAAGGGCTTAGGACCCATAGCTAAGAATCGACGCACAGTGAAACGCTCGTCGTCATGATGACGATGACGCCGTTCTCGACGAGGCTCCCGGTCGGCATCACCCCAACGCCCACCAACACTGCCATGAGAACTCTGGTCGTCACGATTTGACATCTACAAAAATACCTCAAGATGAGACTAAATCCCAAGAAATCTTTTGCATGCTCTGATACCATAAATGTAGTGACCCTTACCCGGATCACCTACTAAACAGAACTTAGGCATGCAATTAACTTAATAAAACAGATATCAGAATAAAACTGCGGAAACCAATAACATTATACAATCCCAAGTAAAGGAATCTGTAATTATCCAATAATATACAACCAAATCGAATAGCTGTATAAACCCAAACAACAGTAATAAAACCTAAGCGAAGCTCCAGCTGGCCAACCACTGACTAGCCCCTCCTGGATCCACCCTCCTCGTCCAATCGCAAACCTGCCCCATGGAATAGGGTATCCAGAAAATACAGAGTACGAGACGTGAGCATAAAACGCTCAGTGCGAGAGTATGAGTATACATGCATGCAAAGTGAACTCCCTATAGACTCGAGGTCAAGGATCAGATAACAGAGACAGACCGGGCCCTGGTATGTAGCACGCTGTGCCGTCGCTTCAGGAGGTGGCTCCCATACCGAGATAACTGTGGATACGCCGGACCCAAATCGATGGAAGTCCATCCACTAACAGGATAGGGTACAACCCTACTAACAGACATCTCGAAGGAGATACAGCAAGATGCAAATGAATGCAGCATAATATCATGGCATATAAATCATGCAGTCACATAATACATGCATACTCAGTCAGGATATCTCGAACAGTACTTTCGTACCTCAATACAGTGCAAGCTCTACCAACTCTAGGTCCACGCCTATAGTCTGCTCTACACTGCCAAATGATACTACTATCATTAAAGTGCTCTAAAAGCCTTAACTAAGCTATTGCATACTCCTAAATATTTATAGGGAGCAAAAGCTATACCTTCGTCCGTCGTTAGCCCTTTGATGTCGATGCCTCCAGAACTTGGGCACAACTCCGCTACGACTATCGAACGCCTCTCCGACCTCCGGACCAAGTCTAAGAAGACTAGAACAGCTCGAATATGACTAGAAAGGAAATGAGAACTCGGAATTGGCAAAGAGAAATGAAGCCTCGGCCTTCTATTTATAGACAACGATCGGAGCCTCCGATCCTCGATCGAAACGTCCGAACTTGGATCGGAACGTCCGATCCTGCCATCGGAGCTTCCGAAGATCCTGATCTGCCACGTGTCAAAATATCATTTGTTGACTTCGGATAGGGGTGATCAGAACATCCGATCCTGATCGGAGCTTCCGATCCAGCCACACGTCATGGATGACGTAATATCATCGGTGCCTCCGATCCTCATCGGAGCTTCCGATCCCGATCGGAGCTTCCGATCGTCCCTTCGGAGCTTCCGATCCGTCCGATGCCTAATTGAATTAATTAGCATTAATCCTTTAATTACTCAATTAGGGTACGGGCTACTACATGGCAAGAACTGAGTCTCGCCTTGACAGCTTGGAGACGCACATGGCCAACATGGGTGCAGTGTTGCAATTCATGGAGACTAGTATTGGGCAGTTGGCGAACGCACTGAAGGACAACAACCGCGGCCAGTTCCCTAGCAATACTGAGGTAAATCCCAAGGAGCAGTGCAATTCCATAGAAGTGCGGAGTGCCAAAGACATTGGAGTCCAAATTCCTACTGTTGCGGATAAGAAACTTGAGGAAAACGTTAAGGAGAAAGAGAAGGAGCTTGAATCTGAGCCAAAACCGATGTACAAGCCTTCACTTCCATACCCGCAAAGGTTCAAGAAGAAAGCATTGGACGAGCAATTTTCCAAGTTCTTGGAGATTTTTAAGAAGATTCACATCAACATTCCCTTTGCTGAAGCTTTGGAGCAAATGCCGAATTATGCAAAGTTCATCAAGGAGGTGATGTCCAAGAAGAGGAGGCTGCTAGAGAACGAGGTAGTGAATTTAACGGAAGAGTGCAGTGCGGTGCTCCAAAAGAAGATGCCACAAAAGCTTAAGGATCCAGGGAGTTTTACTATTCCTTGGACTATTGGCTCTTCTTATTTTAATAATGCACTTTGCGATTTAGGAGCTAACATTAATCTCATGCCTTTGACTGTTTTCAGGAGCTTAGGACTTGGTGAGGTGAAGCCCACCATGATCGCGTTGCAGTTGGCTGATCGATCTATCACATATCCGCTTGGAATCATTGAAGATGTTTTGGTAAAAGTAGATAAATTTATTTTTCCAGCGGATTTTGTTGTGTTAGATATGGAGGAGGATGCAAACATGTCCCTGATATTGGGGAGACCTTTCTTGGCCACTGCCGATGCCAAGATAGAGGTGAAGAGAGGTGCATTGTCGATGAGTGTGGATGGTGAGAGTGTAATTTTTAATATATTCATGAAGTCATCTAACACCCCTATTGAAAAATTATGCTTGATAGAGCCGGTTATAAAGTTGGAAGGTCGTTCAAAAGCCGACATTGCGGTTGATTTATCGAACGAGAGAGCGCCAAAACCACCAAAGAAGGCCACGAAAAAAGCAAAATTTAAAAGGCGGTTCGTGGAATTTATTTGGCGAGTGAAAGAGAAGGGGAAGATCTAACACCGGTGAAAGTCGGGCTGACGACTTTAAACCAAGCGCTACTTGGGAGGCAACCCAAGCATTTTCTTTTATTTTATTTTATTTGTTTTTATTTTTAATTTATTTAATTTTTGTTATTTAATTGTTTTAAGTATTTTTTTTTAATTATTTTAAATTTTTGAGCTTAATTTTTCTTAATTTTCAAAAATTTGTAGGCTCCAGAAATCTCAAATTCGAGCTAGCGGCGCGCCCGCTCCATTTATCGAAGCGCCCGCGCCTTACCTGGATGAAATTGGAGTTGTTTTGCGACTTAAAGGCGCGCCCGCGCCACTCCATTCGAGCGCCCGCGCCTCCCCTTCGTTGCACTGATACACGAACAGCGCATGACACCTGCCTAACTTGCGCCAACAAGATCACCACGCGCGATAGCTCTTCCACCAGCGCAATCGCGCCCCTACAGCACTGCATCCTAGCGCTATCGTGCGCTTCATCAGCGGTGCATCCTAGAGCTATCGCGCACTTCATCAGCGCTGCATCCTAGCGCTATCGCGCAATCCAACAGCGCAAGAACTAAGCGCTATCGCGCAATCTAAGGGCGCTGCATTGTGCGCTTTCGCGCTCTCTAACCGCGCTCCACCATGCGCTATCGCGCAACTTAAGGCCACCGTGGATTAATTCTGATTCAGAGATTTAAAAGCCCACTGCAGTCTACTAGTTTCCATTCCATGTCTAAATCTCACACTCTCGCATCTTGCCATCATAAATTTTCCCTTGGACCAAACATAACATCTTTGGGATTTTGATCTTGATTACAAGGCAGAGATTCTCAGAATTCGTCTTGCTCCATCTACGCTTGTCGAGAAAGGGGAATTTGGAGAATTTGGAAAATGTTCTTCTTGAACGGTACAAAAGCTGAAATTTTATCTATTACATTTGTTCCGTGATAAATGTCGTGATTTGAAGCTATTGGGTTGTCTGAGTTGTGGTGTAGAGTACGTTTGATGCAGTGAATTTCTATATCATTTTATTCGTGCCTACCAAGTGTTTGTTGAATTGCTTGGGTGTATTTGAATGTTGCTGGAATTGTTTGGAGTTTAGTGCATTGTTTGAGGCATTTGATTTGATTTGAGTTGAATTATTGAGTTACAATGCCACCGAAAACCAAAGGGAAAGGAGCAATTTCTTCGTCCTCTGCTGCTTCATATGATAGACACAGATTTTGGAATGCCACAGCAGAGGAGTATTGTTTTGATGTAATGGAGCGAGGGATGCACAAAGAAAGAGGAATGAGTTTGAGAGAGCATAGTGCGCCGGCGTTAATTGAAGCTAAGAGAAGAGGTTGGGAGACATTTGTTAGGAGTCCACCAGATGCTGTTATATCATTGATTCATGAGTTTTATGCAAATTTTATGGTCAAAGACGTGAATCTGAAAGTTCGAGTTCGAGGAAAATTGGTGCCTTTTGATAAGAGTACAATTAACAGTCTCTATGAAATGCCGGATTTGGACATTTCTGATGATGAGTATGAGGTATTTAAGAATGAGTCATATCCAGAGAATATTGTAATTCAGACTTTGTGTCATGATGGGGCGGAATGGAAGAGGAATGCAAAGGATGAAGCTGTTACATTTTCATCCATCTTTCTTAGAAGAGAAGCGAATAATTGGCATGAGTTTGTGGCTGCCAGAATTTTGCCATCTGGGCATACATCTGATGTGACTAAGGTTAGAGCTGGTCTTGTGTATTGCATTGTCACTGGAAAATCTGTTGATGCTGGGAGGGTGATTCAGGAGTCTATTATTGCTGCAGTTAGGGGTTCCTCGACTATCAGTTTACCCCACTCGTCTTTGATTACTCAACTATGCCGGTTAGCTGGTGTTGTGTGGGATGATACGGAGCAGATTCTTCCAATTCGAGGTCCTATAAGAATTACTGGTGCACTGAGACGGGACAAGAAGAAGAAAGCAGCCATTACTTCTGAACAGGCAGCTGAACCACCGCAGCCCTCTGAGCCACTACCACACTTTGAGCCAGCACCTTCCCATTTGGAAGGACCTATGTCACTACCGACGCATCCGGCCACTGAGTATTCTACTCGTGATGATTCTACGGCCGTGCTTACTCAGATGAAGAAGCAGTGGAAGATGATGCGAGCACACATGACATATATGCATGACTTTACTGCCGCTTTCGCCCAGAATTATCCGCCCACTGTTGTGCCTTATCCACCTCCTCCGCAATGGTCTTCTGATGATACTGCTGCTGCTGCACCTTCTTTCCATGGAGATGATGATGATGACGTCGAGTCCTGATGCTCGGTGTCAACGGTATGAGTCCCTTGTTCTTTTTATTGTTTTTAATCATTAGGGAAAATGATTACATTAAGTTTGGGGGGGTGAATCAATGTTTGATTTAGTTGTTTGGTTGATAGTTGAGTAGTTGAATTTTATTGTGTGCTTTATAGATAAAATTTTAATTGTTGTTTTTGTTTAGTTGAGTTGAATTGAGTTGAGAAAGAAATGGATGCATGGCCAACGAAAAACATTTTTGTGCTATAACTGAAATCCATGATTGTCTACCTATCAGACAAATATTTTTGAAAAAATGGAACCAATTAGATGAACAATTTCCTATATACTCTGTGATTAATACTTGAATCTGATTTTTGAGACATACAAACATAGATATGATTGAGGCATTGTTTGAAAGTTTTGGGCCTAATTTTCATTGAATTTATCCTTAGTTGCCTATTTGAGCCTACATTTGTATATTAGTACATTGAGGAACGAGAAAATCTGAATTTTTTGTGAAAATCATCGTTAACTGCTGATGATTATTTTTTTTTGCACTGATTGAATTTGTATGATTTAATTGTGGATTGAGACTTGTCTAGAACTAGTTCAAGCACTCTTCGAGGTGAAATATGGGCAAAACTGAGATTAGGAATGATTTAGGCGATTTTTCTGAATTCGTTTGAGCCTTTCAAGCTACCTATTACTATTTTATCCCTAGTACCTTGTTTGAGCTTTATTGAAAATCGAATGGCATGCGTGTAAACGTGTGATTAAACCCTCATTCGTCATTATTTCAAGGTCCTACATTGACTACCTGAATAGCCTATACACTATTTCCTACCTTTAAGGGAGTAATTTGAATGCTAAAATATTTTATGCTCCTAGTTTTATTTGTGAGAAAAAGGATTGGTGTGGTGGATGAATTGAAAAGATGAAAAGAGATAGTAGAAAAAAGAGTTGAAAAATGTGGTTGAAAAAGTTGTGAAAGAAAGAAAAAATTTGTGAGAGAGTTGTGAAAAAGTTGAGAAATGAAATGAAGGGAAATAGAAGTGGAATTGTGAATGAAAAAGGAGTCGTAATTGAGTATAAATATAAATTACTCCTTATTTTTGAATTCTTATCCTTCATTTGTAGCCATGAGCCAGGCCTTACATTATAAGCTGAATAAGTCTTATTGACCGAGTCTCAGTTGCCCAATATACTAGTGGAGAAGAGTTGCGAGAATTTAGCCTATGGACTGTTGATTGATGCTTTTAATGATTATGAATTTTGATCTAAACACTTACATGTTTATTCGTTGCATTTATCTATTTGTGAGTGTTTTTTATTTATATCCTATTTTTGATCCTATTGCTACCTTGAAAAGACCTCATGATCTATGAATGTTTGAATTGAATTCGGAAGAAGGGTGTTTTGAACTTGAGTTGTGGAGATTGTGAGTTTATGCGGTTATTATTTTGTGATTGGCCGAAACTTTCAAGTGTTAGTAGGTTGGATGAGATTGGATTTGATATTTTTTTGAAATCATTGCTGAGGCCATTGCTCCATAATATTTCTTGACTATTCTTGTTGGTTTTTGAGAGAATGAGTTTTTGGAATTTAATAATTTTGCTCGGGACTAGCAAAAGTCTAAGTTTGGGGGTATTTGATAAGTGTATTTTATACACTTAATTTATATATGCTTTTAATTGTTAATTGCTTGTTTCGAGCAGATTTATGTGGGTATTTTGTTGTTTTTGTGTTTACAGTGAATTATGGAATTTTGTGGAGAAAAGAATAATTATTGAATTTATTTGAAGAAATAAATTAAAGAGAAAAGAATTGAGAAAGTTGAGAAGAAAATAGAAGAAACGTACAGAAGAGAAGAAGAGAAAGAATGAACAGTGTTGGGTTTCTTATTGGGTTTTAAAAGTTAGCGCTTGATTGAGCGCTAAACAAAGAAGTGAGAAGAGCTAACGCGCAATGCTATATTTCTGAGAGAATTGAGATTTCAAGTTGAAGGCGCGCCCGCTCCGTTCTTAGAGCGCCCGCCCCGTAGCTGTTTGGAAAGTTTTATTATTTCGGGTAATTTTTTATGGGCTTGGTTTTGTGGGCTTTTGTACGCAATATAAAAAGGAATTCTTATCAGAGGAGAAAAGAGGAGAGCCGCCACACACACATTAGAATATCAGAAGGTTTGATCGAGAGATTTTCCTGAGGATTTATCTGGAGCTTAACTGAAGAACGAAGACGGAGTTTGATAGTCCGGACACGGCATCGACGACGGATTTGTTTCTTTTATCTTTTATTTTTTTAATTCTGAATATGTTTGGATTTATGATTTATTATTTTCAGAATTTTATTATGAACTAATTTTTATAGTCTAGAGGTCGGATGGAACCTGGTGTAGACACTTTCATGAATTTTTGATTTTATTGAATTGAATTTCTTCTAGATTAATTGTTTTTTCTAGAATTGATTGTCTTTTCAATTATCTGATCAATAATTGATTTGTTATATTTATTTGAAATCATTGCTCGGGAGAGGGGATTTTGAATAGGACATTAGAAAATACACTGTTAATTACTTATACAGCTCGGGAGAGTGTATGATTTTAACAGAGCTTTTAAAAAGAACATTGTTTTGTGATAGATCACTGCGATAAATTCTTAATTGGAATATTGGAATTGAATTGTAGTTGATAAACATTATTTGTTGCTCGGGAGAGGGAAATAATATACGTAAGTGTTCTTGGCTATTAATTGACTGAAATTCATGAAGATTAATTATTTAGGATTGACTGTTGTTGAAACCAGGTGAAATCTATACCTCTAGACCATTTTTCTCTGATTGATTTTTAATCTGAAAGTTGTGTGCGTGCTTTTAAATCATCTGATTATTTATTTTATTGCAAAATTCTCAAATTTTGATTTTCTAGATAAAGTTTAGACTATTTTAATTACAAGTACTAAATATTTTCATTTTACTCCCTGTGGGATCGATATCTGAATTAATCACTATATTAAAACTTGACACTCGTACGCTTGCGAGGAAATTTTCACAACAGTTGATCTGTTCCAATCCTCTCAATTGTCTGATGAAACATGTTGAATACACGTGAGAACTTATCAAAACAACAAGTGTCCAACTAAAATCACAATTTTGCACTTTGGCCCCTTAAATCTTCAAAATTTGCAATTCAGTTCTCAACTTCTCATTTCATTCAATTTCAATCCTAAATAATTTAAGAATATTAGAATTTAAATCAAAACTCCAAATATTCTCAAATTAAATATTCTCGGATTAAAATTAAATAATTCTGGGCGTTACAGAAGATTCATGGTTAGAGTAAACCTGGAAATCCATAAAGCAAGTATCAGTTGATCAAGTGATCGTTAAGGGAAAGCAAGAATTTGGCCTCTGCTCAAAACCAAGACTCATTCAATCAAGGTACCCTTCCCAAATCTCCTGCAGCCCTTAATTTAAAAAAATAGTCAAAATACATTAATCATGTCATCATCCTTTATAAGAAATGGAATATTAATAATAAAAAACTGGTTTGAAATAGAAGATGATCATGAATATGATACATTTCATGAATATCGTTTGAATACTTTTGATTTAACCATATTTAAATCAATTTATCAACTAAAATTTGTAATAATAACCTATGAATGGAACCAAATTAATCGAAAAACATTTATCTGTTATAAATGAATCAGATCTGTAAAACATGAATGAGAAATTCATAGATCTGTAAAACATCATAGAACATGAATGAGAAATTCATAAGAATTAAGAATTCCGCAACCTGGTATCAGAGCGGTTAAATAAAACAGATTATTAATGCCTGGATTAACTTTAGATATTGAGATTAAAAATTTATTTGATAAAATAATCTTACTAAAAGATTTACGTCAAATAGATCAATTATGAAATAAAATAAAAGATCTCCAAACCTTTTATTTCAAAAATCATAAAAAAGAACATTTTTCAAGCAACTGAAAAATGATAATTCAAAAATGATGAAATTGAAGACATAACAATATGTTATGAATAAGAAAAAACTTTGTTATCGAAATCCGATCAACAAAAACAAAATAATAAAAGTAACAATTTTTACTAAATGGAAAATGTATGAAAATACAAAAATAAATATCTTTAATTTATATTCTCAAAATATAAATTTTGATATAGAAAATTGTGAAAACAATTTGAAACATCTTAAAAATTGTCAATCTTCAATTGATAGTTTCAAAGATTTTCAGAATTTATTAGAACAGATAGATTCAATAAAAAGGCTTTTAATAGCCTTAAGAAAATTAAGAAGTTCTATCATCTGTTAAAATGACAGAAGTAACAATTCCAAATCAAAATAGTCAGATTGATGAATCCGAAGAGAACCAAGAGTATAATTTGAATATTATATTTAATCAGAATAAGTTTGCTGAGATACAGAAAACAGGATTTTCTAATTCAAAAACAAATCTAATAGACCAACCAGGAATATTAAGCAAGATTTCAAATTTTATTAATCCCAGAAAAAATTTAATTTATTATTCGATTCGTACAAAAGAACGATCTTGTAAAATAAATAGCGAATCAAGGTCTAATACTCTGAAGTTATTAACAACTCAAGATATTGATACCATCATGACAAAAGCCAGTGAAAAAGAACGATCTGAACTAAAATATGTTCATATCGGATGAATTGAAATAATAGGATCCGCTCACTACCGAGAAGGAATAGATACACCAATTAAAATCACAGTTCGCGACAAAAGGATACGTAATTTTGAGGATTCTATCCTTGGAAAAATTGAAGAAAACTTATGTTACAAAAAGATGAAATTTTGTATCTATCCACAATACAATATATCATTTTTGATAAAAACATAAATGACGTTTTAACATTAGATTATTACTTTTATAGAAATAATCTTATGTTAACAGGAAACCATCCGATCAATATAAACTATGTTGTCGGTTTAGCAATAAGTAATAATTCTCAAACATGAATAATTTCAACAAAACCAACTATTTCTGTTGAAAGAATGTTTGAAAATATTACAAGAATTGAACACCCTCGAAAAGTATTTATTGAAGAAATAAATCCCTATAAAATATGGAATTCAGATGACCTCTAAATCACAAAACAGTCTGTACCAAGAAGATCATTATCATTTGCTAGAAATGATGAAGATATTCTTGAAAAGATTGGAACCATGAATCAAAATATTCTTAAAATTAAACAAGCTATTGTTAATGAATCAACCTCATCGCAATGACGTCCTTAATAAAATTAGAAAAAGATCTAGGAGATTTAGAAAATAATATCAATAAGATCAATCTATCAATACAAGAATTAGAGAAGAATTTCAAAGAATATATTGATTTAGCAACGACTAAATTAATAATTGAACAGGAAAGACATAGTAATAAAATATTAAACTATCTTAAAGAAGTTCTTCCAATAGATAAAGGAAAAAGGAAAATGAAAGAAGAACCACCATTCAAAATTGAATCATGGTATAGAAATTCCCTTAGTTATGGCAAACATAAGTATGGAGATGTTTAGTGAAACAGACTCATATGATTTTGAACAAATAGGAGTAAATACAGAAGAATTATATCATTCACATCAGGAATCAGAACAATACAGAGATATGAATATTTCAAAATCAGAATCTGAAGATGGTTCTAGACCACGATTAAATCTACGAACGAATGTAGAAGGTAGTGATGGAAGAGATGATGAAGAATTTAAATATAACAGATACCAATACTCTGGATCTTATAAAGATGTTAGAGATATTCTGAGAGAATCAAAAACATCAGGATTTGTGAAACAGAATATCTTAGATTTAGGTTGTTCAACAGCCAAAGAAAGAAAATCAAAGATAGATCATTGGGCAAATGAACTATCAGTACAAATTCAATTAACAGCATTATTAAACAAAAGTGAGAATATTCAAGTTTTAACTCATGGGATGATAAAAATGACACTGGTAGGAGCAGTAAGAACTTGGGCTGAAAACCTAGTAATTACTAATCTACCACAAGGAATGACAGGACATCGATATTTCGAACTATTTTTTGATGCCTTGTACCAAGAATTTTTAGGAGTTTCTAATAATTACGCTAATTTAGTAGCCAAAAATATAAAACCAAATAGAGCAATTTTTATTCTAGATAATATTAAACTATGCAATTTATGTTATCTAGAAGAATTTATATGTGATTATGAAACAAACTATTATCAGTTAATAGATGCTGATAAAAAAGAACATTATAAATTAAGTATTTTTAATAAAATATCTAATATACCAATAAATAGTAAAGATGAATTCTTAACTAGCGCTTATGCCAAAACACTAGGAGGAGCTATTAAATTCATTAAAGATATTATAACAAAGAAATGTCATGAAGTAACATTAAATAAAAGAATATCCAGATCTTACAAACAAAACAATAAACTTTGTTGTGACAAAATGAAATTCACAGTAAAAGAATACGGTTGCAAAACAAACATGTCACACAAACATTTAAAACGACAGAAACAGAATAAATTTAATAAATCTTATAAATCTTTTAATAGAAAATTTATTTCCTATAAGAAAAAGAAATTTAAAAAGGAATTTTTTCAGAAAACTTTATAAAAAAAAATTTATAAAAAATTTGATAACAACCACCTAAGGAAAGAATTGCACATGTTGGTTGTGCAACAAAAAAAGACATTATGCGAATGAATGTCCAAAACGAAACGAAAAAAAAAATAAAGTTAAACTTCTTGAAGAAATATATACTATTGGATTCTATCCAGTAGAAACAATTGAATTTTCATCCGACGATGAAAATATTTATTATCTTGATGAATCAAGTGAATCAGATTTTGAATCTGATTCCACATTTGATAATTCAAGAAATAAAAATGATTAAAATAACGACAAGGGCATTTTTGAAAAATGCAATTCTAGGTACTAAACTCAAACTTTTGTTTGGCTTGAGTACCTATTTCCAAGTTGCCCTTATTATAATGTGACATAATAGATATGCTCCACAAATGTATTCATCAAGGCTCAGTTTATACCATGACTCCATTTTTCAAGTATCTTTTAGAACAAAATTAATTTTAATATCTCGTTATATAAAAATAACTTTTCTTTAATTTTAATTAAGTAGAATTCTATAAGATATTTACTCCGTTTGATTACACAGTCCTATTTTGTTTTTCACACAGATTAAGAAAAATTTATTGAGAAAACAAATTTTATGTAAAATTCCTATTTTATCCTTATTTAATGTATTAAAAAATAATTGCACAATTTTCAAGGTTTAGATAATAGGGATATATTAGTAAAGAAGTGTAAAAAATATTACTAAATATAATATATGATTATATATTTGGACAATATAATTAAGACGGATAGAGAATATTTTTGCACGTGCTTCGCAAGTTTTTTAAATCATGAGTTAAATTATGTACAAAAATATTTATCTATTAGGAAATACTTAAAAAAAATTTCAGAACCTTGTCGTTACCTGATACAAGTTAGCGAAGTTAAAACATTTTGGACTGTGATCCACTGATTTGCATGGGCCTGAAGTTTAGTTTATGCAACTAATTAACAATACAGAATTATAATAGTCGAAAAGAATTAAATGGGCTGGGCCGAAAAACCGCTCAATTCAGCTCAAAATAACCTTATGTTAAAATTATTATAGAGAGCGATCCAACATTTTGATGGATTGAGCTGAGTTCCAGCCCAAATCCAACAAGGAATCTTTTTACAAATGCAAATGCTTTCAATTTTCCTTGAAAGAGCGATGAGGAGAGAAACCAGCGGAGCACCGATCGGCTCCCATATCCTCCATTCAATATTCAATCCTACAGTTGGGACAAACCCCCATTTCTTCCTGTAATTTTTCCCCATTTTCCTGTAGTTTGATAGAATTTCGGGGCAAAAAAGAGTTCAATCACGGCTCTACTTGGCTTCATCGGTTGTCACTTTGAAGCTTCATCGGTCGAACGATATCAGGAAGCGGTGGCTTTCAATTGTGCAGTGGACGACAAGCACAGGAACCCATCTCCTCACGGAGGCCGGGGTGCTCTGCCCTCGGAAGGCGGCTGTCCCTCTGATCTTCTCTTCCTCGCCGGCGGCGGCTGCGTTCTTTTTGTCGACGCCGGTTTAAACTAATTATAAAGCTGTGAATCTTCGTTTACTGTTGTTTTTTTTAGTTCGCTTTCGGGATAAATATAGCTTTACAATGTTGACTATAAAGAGGGTGCCAACTTTGGTTTCAAACTATCAAGAGAATGCTCCATTGGAGGACAACAAAAGCGTGACTCTGGGCTGCGGCCGCAATTGCGTCGGAAACTGCTGCTTGCCGGGTATTTTCTTGGATTAGATATCGCTGTGTTATGACAATATTTGATGATAATTTCTATAGTTTTTATCGAGCTAAATTAATTGTGTTGGGAGCCCAGCGAAAGAAAATCACGAAAGGAACTTTTGAACTGCGTATATTTCTACGGTTTTATGGTGATCTGCTGATGTGCTTCGCTGAAAGTTTGCGAGGGTCATTGTTAACAAATCAAAGTAAAATGTGTTATTAGGAGTTAGGACAATCTTTAGCATCTGGATTGATTTCTTGCTTACGAGGAAGTAGCAAACTGTGAGGAAACCTTTTCATGATTTTGAGTTATGTTTGGATTCCTTGTTCACTTTTTTTCCCCTCCTTTTCCAGTTTCCAATTTACCCCTATACAAGTTCAAGAATGCTGAGCATGCCATAGTCGATGAAGATAAATGTGAATTTTGTGATGGTGGACTTTCTCAGATGTCCTTTTTAAACAATTTGTTGTTAGGACAGTGGGAGGATCGCATGGGTAGAGGACTTTTTAGGTACGATGTAACATCCTGTGAGACAAAGGTCATTCCAGGGAAGTATGGTTTTATTGCGCAGCTGAATGAGGGGCGCCATCTTAAGAAACGACCTACAGAATTTCGTATTGACAAGGTCATCCAACCCTTTGATGAGAGTAAATTTAATTTCACTAAAGTGGGGCAAGAGGAAGTGCTCTTTAGGTTTGAGCCAGGCACTGGAAACAAATCTTACTACTGTGCCAATGCCTCGGCATCTAGCGTGGAATCTTCACCCACAGTGGTTACGATAAATGTGAGTTGTTTTACGACATTCTTGAAATTCATCTGCATCGATGTCACATGTTTTGATTTAAATAATTTGTGCACCTGTTTTCCAGGTGAGCCCGATAGAGTACGGGCATGTGCTTCTGATACCCCATGTTCTTGATTGCATGCCGCAGAAAATTGAACCAAACAGCTTCCTGCTTGCGCTTTGCTTAGCTAGAGAAGCATCAGACCCCTATTTTAGAGTGGGTTATAACAGTTTGGGTGCATTTGCCACGATCAATCACCTTCACTTTCAGGTCATTGAGCAGCATTCTCTTTTTGTCGGGGATCACGTGTAATTTAGCTCTTACATTTTATCCACTTAATGATCATTTCAATATCTATTGTTTGTAGGCATATTACTTATCAGTACCTTTCCCATTAGAAAGGGCACCGACTCGCATGATAATGAACGGCGAGGGATCGGATGAAGTTGGAGTGATGGTTTCTGAGCTACTGGATTATCCCGTGCGAGGTTTTGTTTTTGAAGCTGGATGTAAATTGAGTGCGATATCTGACGCCATTGCAAATTGTTGTTTTTACCTGCAGAACAACAACATTCCTTTCAATATACTGATTTCAGATTTTGGCCACAGGGTTTTTCTGCTACCTCAGGTGATTTTTCTCAAAAAGTCATTTGCAGTTTTCTTGTTGATTTGAAAGATATTTCTCAAACTTATATATGATAAAGATACAACTCTTAAAGAAGTTCAGGCTACCATAATTATGTGCTAAAAACACAAGTGTGAGAATTGATATTCTACACTTCTATGAATACCCAGTGTTACGCCCTGAAACAAGCACGTGGAGAAGTGAGCCACGAACTTTTAGAATCACAAGTTAACCCTGCAGTTTGGGAAATGAGTGGGCATATTGTGCTGAAGCGGCGAAAGGATTTTGTTGAAGCATCTGAAGAATACACATGGAAGCTACTCAATGAGGTTTCTCTACCCGACGATCAATTTCTTGAGGTGAAGGAGCATATTATTGGGGTAACCAGTCTGCTGTCCCGAGAAGAACCTGCCTGGATACAACAGGAGAGTAACTTTGAGTCTACTTCACCAAAAGTTACCTCACATCTTCCTCAAGATTGCCTTGTCCTGCATTGAATCTCTTAAATTCCCTGCTTGGCTTGCTGAATGGTAGTTGTTATTCGTGTTCTTGTGCTCCCATGTTTGATCTGTGGTTCGAGTGGCTTGTCAAAGATTGTATGAACTTGGAAACAAACCCTTTTTCGTAAATATTTTCTTCTTTGTGATGCTGATTTGTATTGTCCGTTGACAGACCCGAGAAATTAGTCAAATTTGCTTGCGTCTTTGTCTTGTTTGTGATGGCAAGTTTCGGATATCCACACTACATCGAGTCTGAAATAATTTGGATAGTTGAGATTGCCTGAACTTGATCTCTAGCTAGGTTAGCCTTAGGGCCATATGAGGTTAAAGAGAGAATCACTGATTAAAAACAATTGTGGATTGTTGGAATATACATTCTGGGTAGCTTGAATTCAAGCCCCGTTGGAGGATGCCAACTTGGATGGATTCGTAATATATATGCTGATATAAAGTCTCACAACTTTAAAATATTAAATAAATGTTTCTTGATGAAGATTAGATACGTAGTCAAAAGGTGTATGAATTACAATTTGACAACCCATTATTAATATTGGATGATCTTGTCAAATGGCCAAATGCCACTCAAGATTGCACCCAATATTTCTGCATCTTCATGGACATTTGGCCTAATAAGTCATAAGAACTATTAATTGATTAGGCGGTTACTTTTAGCCAATCCCATTTTAGCTATTCCACGTACCTATCCCCGGTGTTGAATAGTGCAACCCCACAACACTATGTATATTTATACCACATAAAAATCGTACGTAATTAGGCAATTAATTATCCTATTTTTTAGCCTGGTATATATTTGTGTTAGTTTTCAAGTTATCTATGGCAGCTTGATACAAACAAATCGATTAATATGCATTTATTTCGAAATTAAGTTGAAACTGAATTATTATATATCCGCAAACTATATTATATAATGAACTGCGCACCATTTATTTACAAGCATGAAAAGAGAATTAAAACACGAAGCTCATGAACAATCTAAGTAAGTCAAGCAGATCAAATGAAATCACGAAGATCTTCCCATCATGGATATGAATTCGTCGAAGTTAACGCATCCATCGCCGTCAACATCGACGGAGCCGATCATCCTCCGGCAATCCTTGAGCGAGCACTTGTCTCCGAGGCAGCGGAGCACAGCGTGCAGCTCACTCGCCGAGATCTTCCCATTCTTATCCTTGTCGTACAATTCGAACGCCTCTTTGAGTTCCTTGATGTGGTCCCCTCCTCCGCGGCTGTGAAAAGCTTTGAACTCATCCAAGTCGATGAATCCATCCCGGTCCAAGTCTAGCTCGGACATCGCACGCGCCGCCTCCTCCTCCGGAGCCGTGGAGGAGCCCAGGCTCTTCAGAATGGCGCTGAGTTCGCTTAGGGAGATTTTGCCGTCGCCGTTGGTGTCGTATTTGTTGAAAATTTTCTGTAGTTGTTGTTGGGTAAGTGGAATGGCTTTCTCCATTGTTTTCTTCTTCTTCTTTTTTTTAGAATTGTAGTTTTGTATTGGGCATTTTGGGTATTTATAGGGCAAGGGGCAGAGGGGGTAACGTGGCTCGAATACGCGTGGAATGAAGAGGTTTGATTCTTTTTTAATTTAATAATATTAATTAATAGTTTTTTTCAGTTAAATGGAGCACAAACATATAATAATTAATTAATAAGCCTAACACACCTGACAGCTGTCCCATTATATTATTTTTACATATACGTTGCTTGGCGGATAAATTGCATATATCACCCTTGTGAAATTCCGTGTTAGCTAATAACCCTCTGTGAAAAATTTTTAAGCTAATAACCCCCTGTGATTCTAGATTTGTAGCATACGCACCCCTTCTGGCTAAAAAATGACGAAAATATCCTTGACTTTTATGAACTATTTAATTTATCATTTATTTTATGTATAGGTATTTTCGTCATTTTTTAGCTAAAAAGGGTGTGTATGCTACAAATCTAGAATTACAGGAGGTTATTAGCTTAAAAAATTTTCACAGAAGATTATTAACTAACACGGGATTTCACAAGGGTGATATATGCAATTTTTCCGTTACTTGGCACAACATTACAAAAAAAAAAAAAAAAAAAAATATATAAATATCTTATTAATCTCGATCGACTCTTAAATCCTTTTGCTTACGAAAAATAGAAATGAGTGATGACCGTGTGCCTTTAGGCCAAGTGGCATAGTTGATATGTTACTTGTCGACATAGTTTTTAGATTCGTATCTAGCGAGTCTATGATAACCCATATATATTCTGGTTCTTTTTTTTTTGTGTGTGAATATTTTAATTTTTTTTTTTATTTGGGCTTCTTAATATTTTTTTTACTTAAAATACAATATATTTCCGTGAACATTTGATACAAAACACATCAAGAATAGCACTTTCGAATAAAATAAAACAAAAGTGGAATTATTACTACATAAAAATTTATTCGATTAAGATACATTTCAAATCGAGTTATAATATTGTATTACGCTGGTTCATATGATTCTTTAGTTTCATTACAGCGATTCAAATAATTGAATCATGATCAACTCGAATTCTCGATTTGGATCAACTTGATTTTGTGGGCTGAAAGAACTACTACACATATTTTTTTTATTTCGTGAAATTATTAGTACATAGAAATTTTTTCGATTAAGATATATTTCAAATTCAGATTTAATGTACTACGTTGGTCTATATGATTCTTAGTTTCATTACTGAGGTTCAAATATTTCTTGATTCAGCAGCTTGATTTTGTGGGCCAAAAAATTTATTAGCATGATTTTGTGGAATATCACACGAAAATTTGTGGAACATCAAATCAAAATTTAATGTGCAATTGCACATTCAGCAACAGGCACTGACACTTTTTTTTTTTTTTTTTTTTAAGAAAAATGCATATTACACACCAATGTCTTTAAAAACAATAATACTAAGCCAAACAGGAAAACCAGAGAAGGTCCAAGTAGCTGGACGTGAACGCGAAGAAGTGAAGGAGGCAAGATTGTGAGCTATGTTGTTCGCACTTCTCGACATATGATTAAGACCCAAACTTACAAACGTATTTGGAGGTTGTTTTTCTTTTGCATAAGAAAATTGTTAACTTTCTCGAACATTTGACAAGCCAGAATCAAAAGTGTTTCGACTAAAGGTTTGAAAATGACAAGATCTTTGGGACATATGGCCTGGAAAGACTCCGGAAGGACGACGGAAGCGGCGTCAATAATGACGAGCAACCCAGATTGTGGACCGATGACTCTGGCTTGGCAAATATTCGAGAAAATGAACGATTTTCTTTTACAAGATAACGTCCATAAGATACTTGTAAATACAAGTGCATGTTGTAGTAGTGTGACCCTTTTTGTTATGGTTATCCATAAAATCCCGAAAAAAAATTCTTATTCTTAGAATCTATTCTAGAATACATTCAAAGGATTGATAATACGTTGGTAAGAAATTTTCTTAACGTATGTCTGTGTTGATGTGCTTTATATTTAAATATAAAATTTTTGGATTTATTTTCAGAAGGGTGACGGTGAGAAGAAGGGGTGAGAAGGGGGAGCTCAGTGGCGCACCCAAGGTTTTCAACCAGGAGAGACGATTTCAATAAATTAAAAAAAAATTATTACAACACAAAATGTATAATAAAAATTCATATATTAACTTCATATATTTTTACAATAACACACTTCGAAATCTTATAATTTGAAAATGTTGAATAATAGTTTTAATATCAACTGTATCAAACACATCACGCTTAATATACGATATCAAATCATCATCTAAAACATCATAGCTCCCAACCGATTCCGAGGTGATATTTTTATTATTTTTATTGTTGAAAACACTCGATCTCTACGGTATCAGTTGCAATAAGTAATAAAAATGTTAACTTAATTTAAAGTAAATATACTAAATGATATATTCGATCTTTATTCGATTGGAACATTATTTTAGCAAGTTTGATAATCCCCGCAACCTTAGAGAATTGATTGTTATTTCGCATGTCAAAAATAAAGTTATGAAGTTGATGCTCAAAGGGGTGGTCGCACAATTAAATATATATTTAAAATATATATTATGTATATAGTACTAAATTTTTTATAATTTCAGAGTGGACGGTCGCACTCTTTTGGGATTCCCCACAGTAGGGATCCTTTTCCATGAAGAGGGAGAAGCTCATTCTAACACTCCTTAAAAGAAAATGAAATTTTTTTAGGGTTTTGAAGATTTTTCGGCCAAGGGTTTTGAAAGTTATGAAAGATTTTGGACATATGGCTGAGAAATACTTTGGGCCGGCCGCGGAAGGGACTTTGACAATGACGAGCATCCCAGCTTCGGGATCAATGACTCTGTCTTGGCAAAGGTTCGAGAAAGTGAACGATTTTATTCTGCAAGAAAAAGTTCATAAGATTCTTTAAAATGTCGATGCCTGTTGATGTGGTATGGTCCATTTTGTTATGGCTTCCGATAACATTCCAAAGAAACAATTTTCATTCTTAGAATATATTCTAGAATGTATTCAAATTATTGATAATACGTTGGTAATTTTTTTTTTAACGTATGTATATATTGGTGTGTCTTATATGTAAATATAAAATTCTTGGATTTATTTTTTGGAGGGTTGACACTGAGAAGAAGGGGGAGAAGGGGAACTCGTTCTTAATGATCTCCTCAAAAGAAAATGAATTTTTTTAATGTTTCGAAGAGTGTCTCGGCCAAAGGTTTGAAAATGACGAGAGCTTTAGGACATATGACTGAGAAAGACTCTAGGAAGGCGACGGAAACAGGTTCGAAAATGACGAGCTTCCCAACTTTGGGACCGATTACTCTAGCTTGGCAAAGGTTGGATAAAGTGAACGATTTTCTTCTGCAAGAAAACATCCATATAAGATGCTTGTAAATGATGTTGCATGTTGCTATTGAAACATCCTAAAAGTACTACTGATTTTTTTTTTTATCTCTATCTCTAATTATAAAATAATGAATATAAAAATATATCTGCAATACATATATATATATATATACATCATACTTAAAAATAACTTTTCTTAATTTAATATGCATCTACACGATAAACATAAATAATAATAAAAGTACAAGCATGCAACTAAATACCTAACATTAATTACTAAATAATCATTTATAAAAATTTCCATAATAAAATTCCTAAATAATATCTCTTTCACAAAAATCCATGAAAACTTAGAAAATAAATACTTAAACGCATGCATATTCTAAAAATCCATAATAATAAAACATGTGCGGAAATACATATTTTATATCTCAACATAAATATCGTGATAGAGCTATGGTCACGGGTTTATCCGCCTAGAAACTCATACGCCCTCGCCGCCAGTCGGAAAAACTTAGAAAATAAATACTTAAACGTAAAATCCATGCATATATAAAAATTCATAATAATAAAACATGTGCAGAAATACATATTTTATATCTCAACATAAATATCGTGATAGAGCTATGGTCACGGGTTCTAGCCGCCTGGAAACTCATACGCCCTCGCCGCCAGTCGGGAACACATTATCCTTATTGACATTTTGCTCACCTGCACCATTTAAATCTAGTGAGCCTAGAGGCTCAGCACGTTCTATCCTTACATAACAAAATGAAACCACACACAAGCACACATCATATAAAATACGTGAATATAAATATACGTGCATGATCTTAAAATTATATACATATAAACATGAAATAAAATAATTATACTGATTTATCATAATTCTAAACATGTATCATCATACTTAATAAATCTCATAAAATAACTTATCATGATTTCTTAGTTCTCAACAGGTCGTATCCATGTCGGTGGCATCATACTAAGCGATTGATCAATCTATAAACCAACGTACGTGGCGGTGGGATTTCCACCCCTGTGCTGCCACTTCACCAGCCCTCTCAGTTGGATCCATAAGCTCATCATACATAAACATCATTAGGAAGGTCACCGGGCCCAGGTATCCCGGCCTCCAACCACATCACTTTCCACCTTCACTTCAACTTCCATAAAAATATATTTTTCTTAACATGCAATTAAACTTATCATAAAAATTCTTAATGATGCATGAACATAAAAATTCTCATTATTTCTTTATTTTCATGAAAATTTGTCCATAAATATATATTTAATTTATTTTCTTAAAAATCATACTTATATATCTAATAAAAATGCATGCATGAATTAAATATATATTTACGGACCTTTTAATTTTCCAAGGACTTGTTTGAGCTGCTGACCACTTAACTTAAACTCATAAATTCCTGGACTGACACAATAAGTAATTAGCCCAACATTACCTGACCCATTAATTCTCATGGACCCCTAGATCCATGTAAAACTAATAAGCTCACTAAAACCTTAATTAAATCCATTAAATTACTTAGAATTAATCAAATAAATTATTAACTAGTTCATTAACCTATAAATTAGACCATTAAATTACTAAACCCGACACATCTTGGCCCAATAATTCTCATGGATCACACGGCCCATGACAAGTTAGTGGGCTCACTTTATTAATTAATTAATCCCATAATTAAAATTAAACTAGTCTAATTAATTAATTAACTCGAGTCCAAACTCATTTATTATTAACTTAATCTCTTATTTAATTTAAAATAAAAATACCCGAGTCCAACTAATATAACCCAAACCCGGATCAAACTAACTTAACCCATTATATTTTAGACCCGACCCGGACCCGAAAACCAAGCCCGGCCCGCCAAAACACAAGACATAACCCTAGCCTTCCTCTCCCAAAGCCCAACTCACGGCAGCCCTGAGTGGCTTCAGAAAAACTGATCGTGCTGCCTGCGCAGGCCACCTTTGGCCGTGAAACCACTGCCCATACTTAGCTAACATCCAGGCGGTTCTAACGCAACAAATTTGACTTAAAACCGAGCTCTGTAGAAGGAGAACGAACCAAAACAACAGAACCTCTCTGCTGCTGTACGCGCAGAACGCGACTCAACACTTCAGGCCGTTTGGCCGCCCATATCCGGCCATCACCTGCCGGAACACCACCTGGAATACCTTCCCCAAGGTCTGGAGGTTCTAACCCCACCAGAACCAGACCCTAACTCACCCTATGGACCAAGAACGAGCCATTTTTCTGAAACTGCTCAACCTGCGCCAAATCTGTCTTCTATAGTGCACCCAGCCTAAACCAGCGATTAAGCCACATGAACCACCATACAATCACGACCCTAAGGACCCTAACTCAGCCCTCAACCAATGTGGACAGCCTTAGATCAGAATATATGAAGAAACATGGGTTATGCACCTAAAAATGTGAACCATGCATGATCATGTGAAGAATTTCATTCAAAACCACAAACGCATACATAATCTGATCATTCATGTTTAAAAAGAACTGTGTAATATGATTTAAATGGTGTTCAAAAATGGATTCGAGACGTGCCTTGTTGAAGATTTGGACAAAACGAAGAAATTGACGCGTATCGGGCTCGCCGGAACGAACGGCTTGAAAATTCCTTGCCGAAAAACGTCAAGAAAAATTGTGTGTGTTGTGTTCTCTGACATAGAACATGAGAGATGGGGAAGAAGGATGAGAGAGGCGGTTTAGAGAGTTTAAGCGTGAGATAGGGTAAATCTTTTTTTTTAAAAAAGATAATCTGGGTTTAATAAATAAATAGATAATTAAGATAAATATATACTCTAAACATATAGAATTTTAAAACTCTTAAATACAATATAAATTTGATATTTAACCTTAAATCCCGAAATTATAATTAATGGGATTTTTAAAGCTTAATAAAAGTCATTAAAATGACTTATCTTGGGTAAAAATGGACCTATAAATATATATATATATATATATATATATATATATATATATAAACACTATAATTTTCTTGAAATAATACCTTAAAATAATATTTTAAGGCTACTAAAAATCTCATAAAATATTTTGGATGAAAACAACATCTCGTCCGTCCACTGTCCCGCCTACGCGAATCATAAAATAATTTTTCTCAAATAAATTCATAAATCATATCATATAATTTAAATGCCGAAACAATATTTAAAGCATGCAAATAAATCACATAATTCACATACTAACTCATAAAAACAATTCAACACATTTTCACATTATTTTAAAATTATTAAATCTCCTAGTTATGCATGCGGATTTACGTGACGAATTTTCGGACGTTACAGCTATGGTGTGACCCTTTCTGTTATGGTTGCCGATAAAATTTCGAAGAAAAAAGTCTCACTCTTAGAATCTATCTACGAGAGTAAAAAATTTTCTTAACGTATGTTTGTGTTGTTGTGCTTTATATTTAAATATAAATTTTTATATTTATTTTTTAAAAGGGTGACAATGAGAAAAAAAAAAAAAAAAAAAGGGAGAAGGGGGAACTCATTCCAACTCTTCTCAAAAGAAAATGAAATTTTTTAGGGTTTTTAAGATTGTCTCGACCAAGGGTTTTAAAATGACGAGAGCTTTGGGACATATGGGCGAGAAAGACTCTGGGACGTAGTATTTTATAAGATAAACTATACATAGATATATAATATATACTACTGAGTACCAAACCGAACCTTAATATAGTAACTTGGATGTAATGGACTAAAAGTGATACTTTCAGTTAATCCCACATATTTTATATTACCAAAAATAAATATGTCCAAATTCGAATATATATATATATATATATATATATATATATATATATATAAAATATTGATCTCCTATATACACATCAGTGTGCAGGAATTTTGTGTGCACCGCATGATGTTCGCGCGAACATCTACGAACATCTGATTTTTATTTTCAGATGTTCGCGCGAACATCACGCGGTGCACACAAAATTACTGCACACCAGATCATTACTATATATATATATATATAGCTTGAATGTGATATTAAAATAGTATTTGAGATTGCTTAAAAATCCTTCAAAAGAAACATGTTTTTTTCGAACCAATCCCAAACAGTCAATTAAAGAAAATGATTCATATTTGTTTAAAAAAAAATTAATCATTCATATAAACATAATCAGTCGATTTCTAGTATCCAGATCAAAATCTATTCTAGTGTAGGGGCCCATAAACAGTTGGGCTGCATAGAAATTAATGGGCTTGGATTTGAAGACCGAGACGCTTCCTGCCAAGAAGCCCATATTTAGAGCCCGTGTGGTATAAAAGCCCAACAAAAAAGGTGTATTTTTTAAATTGTTTTTTTTAATTTGTAATATGTTGGGATGGACTTTTAGATCTTTAAAAAATATTTATTTAAATTAAAATAGAGTATTTTTTTTTAAAAAAAGATCAATATTTAATTTAAATTTTGATCGAACGTGTGTCATAGAACATTGAGCGTAATTTGGTAAAATCAGTTGAGAAAGTATGTCAGTCGACTTACAAAACAGAGCTACTTTTTCCCGTCAACCCATTTGTAATCTGAAAGTGTTTTTTCTTCCCCGGCAAGTTCATCGTTTCAAATAACTCAAAGTTTCCCAGACATGGCTGGAGTTCTCAACATAATTTTGGATGTGATCGAGAAAATCAACACTGTTTTGCAATGCATTAACCACGTTGCAATATGCCTAAGCTCAATGGTGACACTCTAATACTGGTGTAGCAGGAGGAGACAAGGTAACGCACCGGAGACAAAAACCACAAGGTTATAGATGGAAAGTTGGAAACGCAATGGGGATGGAGACCGAGACGAACAAGGTAGGAGCGAATGTATCATCGGAGACTGCAAATGCAAACGTAACGGAAGAAAACGAGGAAATAGCGATGGTCGCTGAAGAGTATCGTACGTCACAAATCTAGGATTCCAAGAAATAAGGAACACATCTATTGAATTTTTTTTTATTTTTTTGAATTGATTGATTATTTGCAGATGTTCATACTATAGTGCAGGAATGACAACTGAGCTGGTCTGGGGCGGGTTTAGCCACCCTTGAGACCCGCCCCACGAACCCGGCGGGTCTAATCCGGGTTAAATCCGTTGGACCTGTCACAAATTAAATAATTTTAATTTTATTAATTTAAAAAATTTAAAAGTTTGAAAACTAACAAAAAATATTAAATTTAATTTCAAATTTATCGATAATATTTAAGATAAAAAAATATTCTCACAAGTTAAAATTTATAAATTTGTAATAAATTAATAATTATTAGCCAAAAAAATATTATAATGATATATTTTTATACTAAATTTATCTGATAAAATAAATCATTTCAATCCAATAATATTATATAATAAAATTATGAATAAAATATTAATTATATAGTATAAAAATATAATTATGTATTATTAATATTACATATATATTTTATATTTATATATATACATGCATATTTTAAATTTATATATATAAATACTTTGACGGGGCAGGTCCGGGACGGGTTTGGCCAAACCCGAGACCCGCTTATGGACCCTCCCCGTCGGGGCAGGTTTTATGCGGGGTCGGGTTTAGACAAGGGCGGAACCAAGTGGAAGCTCACCCGGGCTAAACCCAAAATTTTTTTAAATTTTGTATATAAAATTTTTGAATAATTTTGGTTTAATTTGATTGTAGCCCGGGTAATCCAATTCAAAATATTATAGGATACAAGAGCTTAGAATTTTAGCCCTGATAGACTAAAATTTATGGGTCCGCCATTGGGTTTAGACCCGATCCATTGTCATTCTATGTATTATGAACTATGAGAACCGCTCATTAATATTTTAGATTATGAATTTGTTCAATTTAGAAATTTTTTTTCTGCTCGGTGGATTGGTGTGAATGAATGCTCAAATATAACAATTGTGATTGAATGGATTAAATGCTCATATTTGTACACTATTTGGATATTCATTCATTAGATTGAATTTTTAAAAATTTTCATACAACTGAATCTGGAGAATTACTCAATATTAAAAGGAGCATGCATGTGAAGTTATAAGACATTCAAAAATGCCTAAGCGTGTTGTTGCCTGGCCCATAAGATTTGTGACGCCTTTGATCTGGAAGTGTTGGAAGATCGAGAGCTAGGAGGGTGAGCTTGATATGTTCTGTTCTATATTCAATCAAATCCGTTATCGCCGTTGCACATTTGTTGCTTTGTATTCTCTATAACAATTGACTTGTGCTATATTTTTGTATGTGTCCTTAGACTATGCAGTGAAAATGTGAAACGTGAAGAACTAATGCTTGCAGATATTGTGTTATTATGCTTCTGTTATGTTAGTTGGTGCATGAAATTTGGTATAATGTATTGCTTTTTATGATTCATATTTGTTAAAAAAATTAGAAAGTTCATATGGTTTGCTGTAAAAGGCATTATCATCAATGGTTTCATATTATTGAAGAACGTCTATCTCCTTGATTTTTTTTCGACCTAATAGCATCATGTACTCGATTAAATTGCATCTTGGAAGTGTTTTACAAATTGTTATGTTGATCTGTTGCATCAATTACAAGGCAAGACATTATATTCTGAATCTTATTCAACGACAAGCACTCCACTTATAGAGTAAGTATGTGAAATCAACTACTTGTCGAAATTGATTAGTATCTCAGCTTGGGTAATGATGACTCTGGCTTGGAAAAGGTTCGAGAAAGTGAGCGTATTTTTTACTCCAAGAAAACTTTCATAAGATGCTTGTAAATGCCAGTGTCTATTGTTGTGGTGTGACCTTTTATGTTATGGTTGTCGATAAAAATTTGAATAAACAAGTCTCACTTTCAGAATATTTTATGGAATAAATTCAAAGTATTGATAATACGTTGGTAATAAATTTTCTTCATGTATGTCTGTGTTGTAGTGCCTTATATTTAAATATAAAATTCTTGGATTTATTTTTCAAAATATTATGAAGAATGGATTAGGATCCCCTACTATGAGGATCCTACAATAGGGGTGTTGTGGTTTCCTTTTCACAACATACCTTTCCTTTATATATATTTTTTTAATGTTTTTGTTTTTTTTTATTTTCTAATTTTTAAAATTTTATTAATTTTTGAAAAGTATCTTGGATTTTTTTTATGTATTCAATTTTTTGTTATAATTTATGCTTTTATAATATATAATTATGCACCAATTTTATAGATATTTTGGTCATTTTGATTAGCTGATAAAAATGTAATTTCATAAATAAATTTATTATAATCTATTTTTGAAATAAATGTTATTTCTTATAAGTAATTAATCAAAAATATGTATTAGATACATCTCCATTGAAATTAATAACTTCAATAAATATCGAAAAAAATCAAGCGACGTTTACATTAAATAGTGATAAAAATTATTTAAAAAAACACTTCATTTTTTATGAATGATTTTTTTCCGCATAAATTTTTTTACATATCAAAGTTTTTTCCTTTCTAATATCTCGAAGAAGGAAAATCAAAATTGTCACCCTCGAGTACTTGACAGAAATTATTTGACTGATTATCGGAGTCTTAGGAGCAATCGTTGCCTTGCTCAGAATATGGCCATACGTTCGTGGTCAAAAAAGAAAAGATGATAAAACCAACACTGTGATGCCGCCTGGAAAGATCCAAAAATTAAAGTAAAGATGGGTTTGATTTTTAGTAGTCATATTTTTCTTTTGTCAAAATATTTTAGTATGTTTTATTGTTATTTTGTAAAAAAAAAAATTAGAAAACAAAATAAAAAAATTCCGCTGCCATACAATTATAAGAAAATTGGAAATGTAAAAGATCAAAAAATTGAACTTTATTATATATTAGAGTCGCCTTCTCTATTGTAAATTTTCAAAAAATTATTGAATTGGAAAAAAAAATCCAAAAACAGACAAATTGAACATGTGAAAATAGAGAAGAAAAAACAAATAAAACGTAAAACATAAAGAAATGTTCTACTACTAAACCAAAACATTTTTTAAAAAATAGAAAATAGAAAATTAAAAAATAAAAACCCTAAAACATTAAAAAAAAAAAACAAAAAAGGGAAGCTATGTTGTGGGAACCGTTTGCTCTAATAGCCCCTACATTGGGATCCCCCACAGTACGGATCCTTTTTTGCGAAGAAAGAGGAGTTCATTCTAACACTCCTTAAAAGAAAATTAATTTTTTTAGGGTTTTGAGAGTTTTTCGCCAAATGTTTGAAAATGACAAAAGCTTTGGGACATATGGCCGAGAAAGACTTTGGGACGACGGCAGAAGCGGCTTTGACAATGACGAGCATCCCATCTTTGGGATCAATGACGCTGTCATGGCAAAGTTTCGAGAAAGTGAACGATTTTATTATGCAAGAAAAATTTATTGTAAAAGAATATTCTTTTAAATGCCGGTGCCCGTTGCAGTGGTGTGGTCCTTTTTGTTATGGTTGCCGATAACATTCCATAGAAACAGGTTTCTCTTTTAAAATCTATTCTGGAATGTATTCAAATTATTGATAATACGTTAGTAAGAAATTTTTTAAACGTATATTGTGTTAGAGTCTATGTTTGTGTCCCGCGTCGGTTGGTTAAATAACATGTGAACTATTTATATCGACAAATGCAACCTCACTTCTTGAGCTAGATTTTGGGGTGAGTTAGGTACAAGTCAATTTTTTAACATGATATCATAGCCCGGATTCCACCGTTATGTATTGGATGACCCATAGTTTGCCTCACCCATCTCATAGTTGGCCACCCGTTAATATCTCCACACTCAATTAGTTTCATTCCTAGGCATGACAGGGGTGTGTCGGTGTCTTTGTTTGTGTCCCACATCGATTGGCTAAATAACATGGGAACTTGTTATATAGACAAGGACAACCCTCACTTTTTGAGCTAGCTTTTGGGATGAGTTAAGTCCAAGTTAATTTCTTGGCATTATGTATGTGTTATTGTGCCTTATATTTAAATATAAATTTCTTGGATTTATTATTCAGTGGGATGACACTGAGAAGAAGGGGGAGAAAGGGAACTCATTCTTACTTTCCTCAAAAGAAAATGAAATTTTTTAGGGTTTTGAAAAGTGTCTCGGCCAAAGGTTTCAAAATGACGAGAGCTTTGGGACATATGACTGAGAAAGAATCTGGGACGGCGGCGAAAACAGTTTCAAAAATGACGAGCATCCCAGCTTCAGGACCGATGACTATGGCTTGGCAAAGGTTGGATAAAGTGAACGATTTTTTCTTCCGCAAGACAAAGTCCATAAGATGCTTGTAAATGATGTTGCATGTTTCTATGGGGTGGCCCTTTCTGTTATGGTTGCCGATAAAATTCCGAAGAAACAAGTTTCACTCTTAGAATCTATTCTGGAATGCATTCAAAAAATTAATAATACGTTGGTAAGAAATTTTCTTAACATATGTCTGTGTTGTTTGATTTATATTTAAATATAAAATTCTTGGATTTATTTTTCAGAAAGGTGACAATGAGAAGAAGGGGGAGAAGGGGGGGAGTTCTTTCTAACTCTCATCAAAAGAAAATGAAATTTTTTAGCGTTTTGAAGAGTGTCTCGGCCAAAGGTTTCAATATGACGAGAGCTTTGGGAGATATGGCCGAGAAAAACTCTGGGACGGCGACAGAAGTAGCTTCGAAAATGATGAGAATCCCAGCTTCGGGACTGATGACTCTTGCTTGGAAAAGGTTCAAGAAAGTGAAAGATTTTTTACTCCAAGAAAACTTCCATAAGATGCTTGTAAATGTCTGTGCCTGTTTTTGTGGTGTGACCCTTTTTGTTAAATGTCGAAAAATTTTGAAGAAACAAGTCTCACTCTTAGGCGGGCCTAGGCGAGGGAGATCATTCTAACTCTTCTCAATTGAAAATGATTTTTTTTAGAGTTTTGAAGAGTTTTTCGACCCAAGGTTTGAAAATGATGAGAGCTTTGGGACATATAGCCGAGAAAAACTCTGGGACGGCGACGGAAGCAGCTTCAAAAATGACGAGCATCCCAGCTTCGAGACTGATGAATCTGGCTTGGAAAAGGTTGGATAAATTGGAATATTTTTTTTTTTTGCAAGATAACATCCATAAGATGCTTGTAAATGATGTTGCATGTTGCTATAGTGTGGCCCTTTTTGTTATGGTTGCTGATAAAATTCTGAAGAAACAAGTCTTACTTTTAGAAAATATTTTGGAATGCATTCAAAGTATTGATAATACGTTGATAAGAAATTTTATTAATGTATGTCTGTGTTGTTGTGATTTATATTTACATATAAAATTCTCAAATTTTGTTAAGGGTGACGGTGAAAAGAAAGAGGAGAAGGGGAACTCAATCTAACTCTTCTAAAAAAAAATGAAAATTTTAAGGTTTTGAAGAGTGTCTCAGCCAAATGTTTGAAAATGACGAGAGATTAGGGACATATGGCCGAGAAAGACTCTGGGATAGCGGCAGAAGCAACTTCAAAAATGACAAGCATCCTAGCTGTAGTGACCCGTACCCAAGTATGATGATTAAAGAATTAATCATAATTAATTTTTCTAATTTCGTTTGTCCGAAGTAGAGGATCGGAGGATCCAAATTAGGAAGAGTTCGGAAACTACGATTAGGGATCGGAAGCTCCGAAGGAGTTCGGACGATCCAATCGGAGTTCGGAGGCTCCGAAATCTAGCAGCCAACTGTCCAAAATATTACGTCATTGGTGACATCACTGAAGGACGTTCGGATGCTCCGAAAGTGGATCGGAGGCTCCGAACTGGTGTCAGCAGACGTCCTCTAAAAGCAAGACACGTGTATGGCAAAAAGAGTTTGGACGGAAGGATCGGACGGTCCGAATCGGATTGGAGGCTTCGAACCCGAGATCGAGGCTCATTTCATTTGCACCGATCCCATTTCTTCTCTCTTCTTCTTCAAGATAGTTTTAGGATTTCTACGCGTCCTATAAACGAGCTGAAAGTGGCTAGGTGCTACCGGACTAGTAGCGGAGCTGTGCTTAAGTTTTGAGGCAGTCGTCATCAGTGGGCTGACGACGGACGCATGTATAACTTTAGCTTCTTAAAAATATTTAGGAATATGAAATAACTTAATTAAGCCTTTTAGAGCTTAAATAGTGATGCATGAGTATTTTTATTGTAGACGCGGTAGTGCGAACTTGTAGGCGTGGGATCTAGACTGGTGTGCTAGGGTTGGCCTGCAGTGTTAGAGGTACGTAAGTACTGACCGAGATAGCCGACATGATATATATATATACATATATGTTGCATCAATATGTGCTATGTGTTATCCATGTTTTACTACTTTAGCACATGCATATTTTTATACTAGACTGCATTTCGTGAGATGTGAGTCATTGATATTTGACAGTCTCCATAGGGAACTTGTATCTCATTATGGACTCGGGTCAGACATTGTCAGTTTCCATGTGAGTCTGTTATCCTGTTTTGGATTTGGGTCAGGTTTGGGGAGGTCAGCCCCTAATTATAGAATATAAGAGTATCCCGTGGAGTCGCTCTTTTAGCACGGTACTGTGTATTCATGGCGCCCCTGAGCAAACTATTTTACCCTTGTTTTTTTATGTGCGCATATTTGTTTATATATCATTGCTTATGTATTGAGTGTAGTGTTCACGCCCCTGTGTTTGGTGTTCTTGGGATACCTTCTGGCGGGGCAGGTTTGATGGTGGACGGTCCCGGAGGTTCGCACCAGGATTGAGGCCAGTGCCAGTTGCAGTGAGAGTTTAGTGGTAGGGATTGATACACTAAAACTTTCGATCTGGTTGTATAAGAATATTATACATTTTTATTGTCGTCGGTTGTATTCTGCCGATTAGATTTGTTATATTTTAATTTATCCGCTCTTTACGCTTTAAATTACTGCATGCATTAATTAACTCTGATTAAGTAGTGGATCCGGGTAGGATCTGATTAAGTAGTAGATTCGGATAAAGTCGCTACACTAGCTCCGAGACAGATGACTCTGGTATGACAAATGTTTTAGAAAGTGAACAATTTACTTCAACAAGACAACGTCCATAAGATTCTTGTAAATATTGGTGTTTATTGTTGTGGTGTGACTTTTTTTGTTCTGGTTGTTCATACAATTTCGAAGAAACAAGTTTCATTCTTAAAATCTATTCTGGAATGTATTCAAATTATTGATAATATGTTGGTAAGAATTTCTTTAACGTGTGTTTGTGTTGTTGTGCTTTATATTTAAATATAAAAATTTTGGTTTTGGTGTTGGTAAGAAACAAGATTTTGTATTGATTTTGGTGTTGAAGAAAAACAAACGATTTGTCTGTTATTTTGTTATGGTGAATTTCTGATGCATTTTCAATAATGTATAATATGATTGATTCAAATATATCTATGATACACAGTTTAATCAAATGTTTAATCATGAATATCAAATAAGTTGACATTTAAACTGTTGGGTTTTATTCGATTTTTAAAAATTATTCATAGACTCAGAGCCCGTTTGGATTTTGTAGAGATTTTTTAAAATAAGTGCTTTTAAAAGCTGCAATTTTTAGCTTTTGAAAAAGCTCTAATTTTGACTTAAAAAAGTGCTTATTTAAGCACTTTTTTGATCAACCAAACACCTTGTTAACTGAAAAACACTTACAAAAGTGCTTTTTTGGCCTGGCTTTTGAAACCAAACGGGGCCTCAATCTACCACAAGTTCACTAATCAAAAACTCCAAAACTCTCTCAACCAAATTTAAGAAATAAACCAGTCTAAGATAAGCATCTCAACTGATCGTACAATTCATTCATATAAACGGTAAATAAATTCAAATAAAAATGACTCAAGAATTACGTGGTCCGGCTGGTTATCCACGCCTACTCCACGGGAGAACAAATCACAACCATTTTCATTATTGATCACAAACTAGAAATTCAGTTTCGTTTAATACAATACGAGAATTTTATCAAGAAACAACGCAAATATAAATTCACAATCAAGTTCCAAATTTTCTTGATTTCTCTCTATTAACCGGGCTCTGTTTTTCCGTGTATTTTTTTTATCAGTGGAGCTCTCAGTTTTAGTCGAGCTTACATACTCTGCCATGTGTTTCAGTTGAGGTCAATTGACTGCTTTAAATAAGACCATAGCCTCTCCTTTTCTCCTAGCCGCTAGCCCAGTAATGATTTTCCTTCAATCTCCACCTGTTGGTCCGGTCATCTTATAGCCCATTTAACAGCCTTAATTTCTCGGCCCAATCCCTACTTATTTGGCCCAACATCGTCTAGTCCAACTCTTGTGTGTGATTTCAGAAATTTTAGTTTAGAAACATATTATAACACACACATCAAATTCAACCATTATTTTACACCTTTAATTATGTCCGCATATAGATTTCCACTTCTTGGACGAAATACATGGATGACCAATACCACATTTCTGCCGAGTTAAAAGCGTTACCATATCCTTCTCATTATAACCCAAACCCTATACATTATTTCATTCTTAACTTTCTAAACAACATATTTCCAAGAACCTAGCTACAAAGATTAGCCACTCGAAAATGGCAGATGATCCTCAAGACGTAGCCGACCGCGAACGAATTTTCAAGCGTTTTGATGCCAACGGTGATGGCAAAGTCTCGTCTTCCGAGCTTGGAGATGTCCTGAAAACCCTTGGATCAGTGACTACCGAGGAAGTTCAGCGCATGATGGCCGAAATCGACACCGACGGAGACGGGTTCATTTCTTTTGAAGAATTCGTCGATTTTGCCAAGGCGAATAGGGGGCTTGTGAAAGATGTAGCCAAGTTATTCTAGTTATTTATTGTTTCAGTACTAAAAAAATGATATTCCATGCGATTAACTAGCGTTTTATAATCAATTAAGGTCTCGAAAGTTAAATGTCTCGTTCTCATGTTTAGTTATATGGTAGCTAAGATATGATGTTGTATAATATATTTTCTTTTATCTGTTTGATATAACTGGTATAAGTAAAATATATGATATATATATGTTTTAATTATCTAATGATTTTGTACACTAACTATTACAATATAAAACATATGCAAATTATGCATCGAAAGTCTATACAATGTTGAGAAGAAAATATATGATCTGTTAAAATAAAAATGGCATTCTGACAAAACCCAACTTAAGCATCATAGCCCTCAAGAAACTCGACTCAACCTTGTTATAGGCTTTACTCATATCCAGTTTAAGAGCTGCAAAACCTTTCTTCGCCTTTTTATTATTTCGAATTCAATGCATACATTCAGAACCAACCACCACATTATCCAAGATCAATCTCCCTGTAATAAAAGCACTCTGGTATTAATCAACAACTTGTTCCAAAACTGGTCTGAATCCGTTTATAATAGCGTGAGCTATAATCTTATAACATGTATTACATAAGCTGATAGGTCTGAAATCTTTCAAGCTGGACGGTTCAAGTATCTTTGGAATTAGAGTAATGAGCGTAGAATTCCAATTAGTGAGCTCCCTTTTTCATTAAGAATCAGCAAGCATGCCTTTGTAATATCATTGCCAATGACACTCCACAGTTTGTAATAAAATTTTTATGCTTGTGAGTAGATCAAGTCGACGAGTGAAAAAATTTAGTATTTCTATCTCCATTTTGCAAACCAATTCAGTCTAGCTTTTTTTTTTCCAATGCATCTCTTCCTGTTTCAATAATTCTCGATTTTAAGAAAAGTAAAAGTTATCACCAAAAACCAAGTGAAGTTTTATGCTATATAATTTAATTTTCTTAATCAAAGTTTTTTAGATCGTGATTAAAATAATGGAATACGAACCATAGTCAATTATCCGCAAAATAAATCAATAGCCGTAGATGGACGATGATTACTTTGACTTATATATCGAATCTTATATGTTTAAATATAGAATTGTTAGGACCTTCAACATCAACGGTGAGCGTGCCGGAGTGGTTATCGGGCATGACTAGAAATCATGTGGGCTTTGCCCGCGCAGGTTCGAATCCTGCCGCTCACGTTTTTTTTTCCCCTCAATTCTTATTTAAGTATTATTATTAATGATTAATAAATTTATATATTTTTAAAAAAAGTGTTTTTTTTTTTTGCCTCAACTACCCAAACACTCATTGTTATCTTTAAAATTGGATAAAAGTTTTAGATTCAATAGACGAATTAAATGTTGATTCGATTGATTATACCAAAAACTCTAGCTTAAATACAGTTTCGTAATTTAAAGTCGAGACAAAAACAATAAGCGGAAATTAGAGTCTAAAGTTTGCTTAAAAATACATGCTTGACCTTAAATTCAGATTTACCATTTTGGTAATTCTATTTAAATTTGGCTGATTCAAGTTACAAATTCATATTTTTTTTAGTTGAATATCTATTTTTTACAGTACGTACTATTAAACTATATTGTATTGATATAAGTATCACATGCATGCGCCCGAACTCCGAAGTGACAATAAACTCAAACAATACAATGAGCTAGTATACTTCCAAATATAAATGATTCCGTTTATGGACCAGATATGTATATTTATACGGCTACTTAGGATTCAGTCCCTTTACTCAAAAAAAAAAAAAAAAACGATTCAGTCTCTAAGTTTAATAATAACTTAAGATTCAGTTTCTATGCCATAAATTTTTGTTTTGACTCTCTGGTCTCACATTTCTTTTCATGTATAAAAATTAGTTAAATATATGATATTAATATAACATATTTGAGTACTATCAATTTTAGATCTGGTACAAAAATTAAGATTTTGAGTATAATATTGGAACAAATTTTTTAACATCAAAACATAATGTACATACATGTTTTTATATTAAAGTATTTGTTCATTGTTAATCAGTACATACATTAGTATTTCAGAAATCACGAAAATTAACAATTTTATGTGTATTAATTTAAGAATTTTGAGTACAAACATATTTAATTTGAGTATTGATTTATATATTTATGACATCAATTGCCTCAAATTGAGTACCAAATCATGATTTATATTTTCGATTTTAGAGAGATGAAACATAACACAAAAAATTTTATACCAAGAACACTTGTTTTTATATCATATTTGAAATAGTTGGTACTAAAATTTCATAAATTTATACTTGATTTTTAATGTTGTATACCTATTTTTTACTTCGAAAATGCTTTGTGGGCCAGGGAATAAGGACAAACTTTTTGCTGAATTAGGGAGTGCAGAAAAACAAAATATCTGACAGAGATTGAATTATAATAAAACTTATGGAATGGGGACTGAATCCTAATTAACTCATATTTATATCACTCGATTAACTTTGTGACAACTTTCGGACACCTCGCCCGCGAAATCTTTGGATAGCAAAACACGTACTTTGTCGTTCTCTAATACGTGTCAATTGGACCCAAAAAAAAAATAATAATAATTGGGCTTCAATCTTAAACACGATTTTGTTGCGTCTTGATGTCGAAGAACCCGATTGATTTGTTGCAAGTTCAATGGTAGTCCAATTAATTATTTAAGGTTGCATGTCAGCATGTGGATTGAAATTTCAAATGCACAACTCAAGTTCATTACATGTTTTTTAGTCAAAATTATAACAAAGGATATGAAGTATCTTATATTGTTCGAGTGTATGTTTTTAAGCTTTGATTTCAAATATAGTGATAATTTGAAATCGATGTTTTTAATTTAAAACTGATCACTAATAGATCTAAATAATCTTTCGAAATCTATGAATTTAAGTCTATTGTGAAACGATCTTACGAATTAATTTTTGTGTTAATATAAACATAAGTACTCAACTTAAGAGAATATTAAGGTGGAAGATTTTTGGAGTTCACACCAAACAACACAAAGATCTCCATTTGTTTTAAATTTTATCAAAACAAAATTAGACATCATTATATTGTTCAAGACGTACAAATAAATTGGCAAGCTTTTAGTTGTAAAAATCGATTCGGTTCAACTAATAGAGCGGAAGGTCCTTAGATATAGCTAGCTAGGTAAATTAATTTTCAGCTCACCAAAGTACAAATTTGAATCAAATAGTGGATAATAAATTGGAGCAAATGAAATGGTGACAAAATAGGTCAATATTAAATTAAATTTTATACCTAAATATCTATTTAAAAGGAGATTAATTGGGCATTAAAGGATTTGAAGCATCTTATATCGTTCAAGTGTATTTTTTTAGCCTCGATTTCAAATATAGTGATTGTCACGCTTTGAAACCGGGCCTAGTTGACATCGGCGTTATTTTCAAATAACATTCCAAAATAACAAGCCTCACAGTACAGACTTTAACCACAAACCAGTATATTATTTCATGACAAAATTTATTCTTACATCCCATATAGAAAATCATAAACCAAAAACATCAATGGAAGCTAAAACTTATAATAATAGGGACAAAGAACTCAAATAACATCAGCACGTCTAAATGTCTTTTTTTTCATCAGCCCAAAAATTATGAAAGCTATTCCTCTTCGAGTTCCTCTTCATTTTTATCTGGGGAGGGAGAGTAAGGGGGGTGAGTGTTTTGGGAAACACCCAGCTTGTGGGGGCCAATCGTACACCATAATATCGAAATAAATATATAACAAGAGTTCAAAGGTGACATGTCTCAAAGAATGTCGCAACATGGGTCACGACAATGAACAAACAGAATCCGAAACAAGACATAACTGAGCATAAATGTATACAAAGTACTATTATTCATATCTTATCATAATGACCATGGGCTTTTACTGGTTTTGAGCTCCCTCTGGGGACTTTTACTGTAAATGGGCTCCCTCTGGGGCCTTTTTCCTCACAGAATTTTCCCAATGCGCCATTATTCAAATCAAAATCATCACAAACGAACATATCATATGGGTATCAATTGGAACGAAAAGGACATAATGAATCTGAACAAAGGCTTAGCAAAGGAATGCATAACGAATCACAAGGTACTTCAAAATGAAGCATAACAAGGGATTCATGTGGAACGAAACATATACGGAATCAAAGGACATGAAACAAACAGTGCACGATCAAAACTTGAAACGGATACTTGTGATTTCAAACAAAAATAAGCCCAAACAAAGATTTCGATGGTTTCTTAGAATAATGCTTAGAGAATCAAAATGAAACAAAAAGAGTCCAATAGAAACAAGACTCAATGATTTCCATCGAATTGAAACAAAGATGTCTTAAAGAAACAAAAACCCACTTACCGATTTTTTGCATGAAAATCAATGTCACGAATAATCGAAGCTTGGACCAAAAATGTTAGAAGCAAATCTCGAAAATTCACGCTCTTGTTTTCCCAAAATTGGCATATCAATGAACTTTTCTTTAAGCACCTTTCTTCCCAAATTCCTAGGCTTGATTCTCGAGCCAATTCCTTAGCCAATTATCTTCCCTAACTGCAACCTTAATTTCGAAAATATATGTAGAAAAATGGACCAAAGTTTTGGTGATTTTATAGGGCAAACAATATTAAATAATATTAAAAACGTAAGTTAGTGGGTAGAGGAAAAGTTAGAAAAATTTAATGACTATTTAGGATATAATTAAATTATTACTTGAAGACTAACTAATAATTCTAATAAATGTGAATTTAACTATATATATAAATAGTCTAATAATAATATATATATATATATATGTATGTATATATTCCCACAAGTTAATGTATTTTCTTGTAAATAAAAATAAATAAATCTATAGATATAGAAGCATGAGGTTTCTACTTTATTTTGTGCAAGAATTTATACCCAAGACAAACATAAAAGCTTTCAATTAAAAATAAGAAATTAATATCATAATGAACATGAATTTACAAAACCGGTTACAAATTTTAAACACTAATAATTCCACATTAATTTGACAATTAAGATGAATCATTAATTTAAAATAATACTACTCAAAAAAATAATAAGTTTCTTTAAATGTAAAATTTATTTGAAAAGTCTTAATATAAGTATAATATGAGAATCGAGATTTAGCAAAACATTGGAATTAAAAATATTTATTTTTTATTTTTTTAGTAGGTACAAGAAATTTATAAATATATTTTTCTTATTATATCGTGAATTTGGTCACGAGTATCACAATGATAATTTGAAATCGATGTTTTTAATTTAAAACTGATCACTAATAGATCTAAATCTTTCGAAATCTATGTATTTAAGTCTATTGTAAAACGATTTCACGAATTAGTTTTTATGTTAATGTAAACACAAGTTAGGAGAATAAGATGGAAGATTTTTGAAGTTCACACCAAACAACACAAAGATCTCCATTTGTTTTAAATTTTATCAAAACAAAATTAGACATCATTATATTATTCAAGACGTACAAATAAATTGGCAAGCTTTTAGTTGTAAAAATCGATTCGGTTCAACTAATAGAGCGGAAGGTCCTTAGATATAGCTAGCTAGGTAAATTAATTTTCAGCTCACCAAAGTACAAATTTGAATCAAATAGTGGATAATAAATTGGAGCAAATGAAATGGTGACAAAATAGGTCAATATTAAATTAAATTTTATACCTAAATATCTATTTAAAAGGAGATTAATTAGGCATTTATAAAGTAAACGAACTTTAACTACCAACCTAAACTAGCCCCAACCACAAAAAGACCGTTGAAAAAAGCCACCAGACCACCCTAACGTCGTCGAGTACAAAATTTATGGTGAGAAGATGTCAAATGTGAATTTACAAATTTATTTTTTATTTGAGTTATTTATAAAAAAAAATTATTATTTATATCAAAAATATTATTTTTTTGTTATAAATATAAAGAGAATGAACTCGTATTAAGGGCCTCGTCTATGATACCCTCGTTCGAATAGCGTGAACATCTCAATTACAAAAAAAATTAAGTCGTTAAATATAGCATATGGACCATGTGCTAACATAGACATACCCAATATTAAGACCCGCTCGATCTAGGGAACCCTACCACCCTGTAACCGTTGCTTAAAGCCTCCGCGCCATTAATTTCTAAATGGCTACGTCTCCGAATCTTCTTCACTCCAAAACAAACAGCAACTAAGCTAGAAACAGAGCAAACATGGGATCCGAGGCTGATTCAGAAACCGTCAATTCGTCATTGTCTTCTTCTTCTTCATCGTCCGCTGCCGCAAATCAGGCGCTTCTCCTAGTTCAATCCCACCACCCGGATTTGCGACTGCAGGCGGCCAAGGAGATTCGAAGGTTGACGAAGACATCGCAGCGGTGCCGCCGTGCTTTATCTGGTGCGGTGAAGCCGCTCGTCGGCATGCTCAGCTGTGACTCCGCCGAGTCCAAGGAGGCGGCCCTCGCTGCTCTGCTTAACCTCGCCGTCAAAGATGAAATGTAAGAGCCGATATATATATATATATACATATATATATATATATATGTTTGATGGTTTGAAATTGAAGTTGATGCAAATTATTTTTTTTTTTTTTTTTGGGAAGATGATATATCAAGAATTTTGAATTTGATTATTGTTCCATATTCCTAGCTTTCTTATGCTCGGAATTAGTTGTCAGTTCAACTTTTGATAATCTTTAGCTTCAGTCTTCGTTTGGTACTCTGTCTATAATATTATTCTTGGAGCTTTGATCACATTGAATATCACTGCTTTATGTTCTATTTTATAATTCGAAGATCATTTATTGTTCTCTGTGACATCACAGTAACTAAGAAGATTAAGCAATAAGAAAATTCGATATTGTTATCTTTAAGTTCACACTTCCTTTGGAGCCCTGTCTGTAATTTTGATCCTCTTGGAGCTCTGATCACATTGTTTGAGTTGTGATTTATTTCCTAAGAAGATATTTTTATTGTTCTCTCTGATTGATTAGTGCTGGCAAAAATTTAATATCGATTGAAGAATAAACAATATTAAAATCTGATATTTCTCAAAGGCTCTTTCTTTAACAGTTCTTCAAAAGATCTACAAGCCATTTCGTGTCTAAGAATTGTGTGGACCACATTCCAAATTTATTATTTTGATGGTTTTGGGGACTAAACTTTTGACTTAGAAAATATCTATACATGAAGTTTGAGGACACAAACTATCTTATATATGTTGCCTATTCATGGAAGGATGTTCTGCTATATTCCTCTGTTTTCATGTCATGTTCGTTGATGAATCATAGTTTCCGTGTTGATCAAAAGTTTGCTTCGAAGAAATAACTGTTTTTCCTCTTTAATCTCGATCCTATTTTACAGGAACAAGATAAATATAGTCAATGCCGGAGCCTTAGAACCAATTATCTTCTTCCTTCATTCGGCGAATCCGACTTTGCAGGAACATGCAGCTGCTGCTTTGATTACTCTTTCTGCTTCATCTGTGAACAAGCCAATAATCGGCTCTTCCGGCGCCATCCCTCATCTTGTGGAAGCCATAAGAGAAGGCAGTCCACAAGCTAAATCGGATGCTGTAATGGTTCTTTACAATCTATCAACTCATCAAGAAAATCTAAGCCTGATTCTTGAACAACAACCGATTCCTTCCTTAGTCGACGTGCTCAAAACTTGCAAGAAATCTTCCAAAACAGCTGAGAAGTGCACTGCTCTGATCGAATCCTTGGTGAGTTTTGAAGAGGGAAGAAGGGCTTTAACATGCGAAGAAGGTGGAATACTTGCAGTTGTTGAAGTGCTCGAGAGTGGGTCGTCTCAAAGCCGGGAGCATGCAGTTAGCGCGCTCCTGACAATGTGCGAAAGCGATCGGTCCAAGTACAGAGAGCCAATTCTGAAAGAGGGTGTCATACCAGGACTTCTGGAGCTCACCGTTCAAGGGATGCCTAAATCTCAATCAAAAGCACAGATTCTTTTGCGACTGCTGAGAGAGAACCCTCGTCCAAGATCTAATCTTGAACCGGATACGCTAGAGAATATAGTGTGCAACATCATATCTCATATTGATGGAGATGATCAATCAGAAAAGGCAAAACAGATGCTTGCTGAGATGGTGCAAGTGAGTATGGAGCAGAGCTTAAGACATTTACGGCGAAGGGCCTCGATGGTTTGCGCTCCCGTCGATTGAAATTCAGGTGATCACCGTGGATTGTTGCCCTTTAATTTCTCTCAAAAGGGAAAGTTTAAGTTTCTTTTGTTAATGCAAAGGGATCGAAAAGAACAAAAAATAATTTACTATGTAATAAATAGCACATATGATGCCAGTCCAGGCATTTTGTATGGATGCCGGGTGACTGGTAATTGTTGTAATGTTTATTTATTTTGCCTTTCTGAAATAACATGCTTGTTGGGGAGAAGTTGATAAAAGAGTAATGGATAATTGAGCCAGCTTTTCAATGTGAAGCTGACTCGAGAATATGAAAATACAAAAGTGATATATATATATATGTATATGAAATTTTCAATTAATTACTTATATATAATATAAATTGCAAATTCATATCATGATTGAGTAGATATATAACTGTATCATTCTTGTAACATATTGTCTGGTCGCATAATATTTGGTATTATCTGACTTTAAGAAAAAAAGGGGGGAAAAAAAACCGAACATGATGAAAGATAATGTTTTAAGTTTCTATGTTCGATATGGTCAAGATCATATTTGTACTTTCACAAAAGTTATTTATAACCGTTGCTAAAAAAAATTATTTATAACTATTTCCCGACACTTATTGAATTTTCTATTTTATTTTTTTGAAAGTGAACTGTTGTTAAGAGATGAAAATTATGAATTAATATTTTAAACATTATATATGAGCTTATTAATAATGTGTAGTAAATATAATATAAATCGAAAACCACTGTGTGTAGTGTATATTATTATTGTTGTTGTTGTTGAAGAAGCTTTATATATACTAGTAACCGATGTATTTGCTTTGCGTGTATGTAAATAATTTAATATCTAACTAAAATTTTATATATTAGCATAATCGCACACACGCGTTGCGTGTGTATAAATCATATAATATATTTAATATTGTATGTTATGTATAAATATTATTTTTTCGATAATATTTAAATTTAATTTTTTTTCATTTATAAAATAATATAAAAATAAATTTAAAATTTATTTATCAATTTATTTTATCTATAATGTTTAGTTGAAAAAAATATGGAAATTTAAAATATTAAAATTTTAAAAAAAACAAATAAAATAAAAGTGTAATATTTATATCACATAAGAGCAATTTCGGCAATGAAAAGATGGTGTCTAAGGAGAATATTTTTTTATGGGAAAATAAGTTTTTTGGTCCAGTAACTTTACCCTCTTTGGGTTTTGGTCCATTAACTTTTCTGATGTGGGTTTTGGTACATTAACTTTACATTTTCAGTGTTTTTGGTCCAACTGCATTAGTATCAGCTTCTGATTGATCCACGTCATAAGTCATGGACCAATCAGAAATTGACACGTATACAGTTGGACCAAAAAACACTGAAAATGCAAAGTTAGTGTACCAAAACCCACATCGGAAAAGTTAATGGACCAAAACCAAAACATGGACAAGTTATTGGACCAAAAAACTTATTTTTCCTTTTTTTTATATATATATACTAGTAAAAATCACGTGCGATGCACGTGTGAACATATTTTGTTGTCGATAAACGTTGTTAAATAAATTAATTGAGATGAGAAGATATTATTAACACGCAGTTAATAAAATGATTTTCGTGGTAATAATATAAATTTTTTGAAAAAAAACATATTATATGTCTTATTGATGTAATCAATATAATTTTTCGACATTGCAACTAATAAAAATATTTGCAACATTTTCGAACAATGTAACACTTGCAATTTCAATGTTTGTATAATTTACGATCATGATTATTTTACATCCATATTAATAGTTTAAAATTAGACATTATAAATAATTCATGTAAGCTTATAAATATAAGTGTTATGTTTATTGTAGTTTTACATTAACACAATATTGATATTGAAACTTATGTAATTATTACAGCTCGATCGAGTTTTATATTTTTTTATTAATCTTGAGAAATTATGACATGTTTCGTGACATGAATTCATCTTATTTTCTATCTCATGTATGTATGATTTATTTTTTATTTGTTAATAAGTGAGATATGTTAATCAAAGTATATTAAATATGATTTTGTAATTTTCTATGTTATATGTTGATCACTATTGATTTATGAAAAAAAAAAAATGGTATAGATAATACATTCTAAACCTTAATTTAAATTATTGCGTCAAATATTTTTTTATTTCATATTTGCGATTTTTCTCTCTTTAACGATTTTTCATATCATGTGTTTTTTATTCTCCATGAAAGATTCATTATTATCATCATCTTTAATAACAATTCATGTGATACTATCTTCATCAATCATTTGCATTTTTCTATCGTTAATTCGTTATTATTTAATCAGACGGTCTCTTTTTTATGCTAAAAATATTTACTTGCAAAGAATAACAATAATTTCATCATTCTCATCTGCATTCTGGTATGTTATCGTCTTACATTACTTGTATGTCAATATCGTTAACGATCAATGTACTTGTTGAACATCCTCTCTTCTTTTTTATTTCTCGTTTTTCGAAATCTACTGATCTCTTTTTGCTTATAATGCTCTCATTGCTGAAATTTTTGATTGAATTTTGAATGTCTTTAATTACAAATGTTAACATTCCATATTTTATTTCAATCGTTTTGTCGCATATTTTTCTTTATTAATTCATCTGATTGAAATTTGCAACAATGTAATTTTTTTACAGGATCTTTAATTTAATCTGAGACGTGTCATCCATAATTTTTCTAGACTTATTTTTTGATTTATTAACTAACTCGTAGTAGATTGATTAAAAATATATATTTACAGACTTCAATAATATTTAAATAATATCAATATTATAGTTTTGTTAAAAACAATTGAAGATATTCATCTCCAACTCTTGTAAAAATATTTTTTCGTTAATTGTAACATCATCTAATAAAATAATTGATATAGTTTTTAGATTTTTTGAGGAGAAAAAATAGTTAATTTTTTTAAATTTCAACTTCTACATATATGATATTTGTGTGTTGGTTTGTTTTTTATTTATTATTTTTGATTAAAACTTGACTTCACATGAATTGATTTATTTCAACACCGATATGTAATTTATATATATATATATATATATATATTAATAACGTTTAAAAATCTGATATTTTCTTATATTTATGAACTCATGATATAATTATTTAGTTCAATAGGTCCTTACGCAATTTAAAATACATAAGATTTTTTTTGAAAAAATATGTCATTTCATATACAAACAAATAAAAACTAAAGTATTTTGGTGTTTCAATCTTTTAGGAAAGTGGATAAGTATTTTATTTAATTAACTTTTTTTTTGAAAAAAATATGTTCACTTTATCTACACAAAAAATAAAAACTAAAGTATTTTGGTATTTCAATCTTTTTGGAAATTGAAACCTTATCTAATATGCACACATTATCAATTTTGACCTTATCATAATAATTGATTTTTCAAAAGCATCCTCATATAATTTATCAAGTGTGTACTAACCATGGACAAAGTTAAAAATATACAATGAAAAACTTTGACCTTGGTTCACACTTTTATAATTGGGGTATAGATAAGTAATATACTATATTACTTTTATGTCATAGCCAATATTTAACTTTTATATTTATATCCTTATATGTATTTATTTTTACATAAATTTGTGTAGAGTAAAAGAGCAAAATTATAGATTTACAATTGTAAAACTTTACTCTTTTATTCACATTTTTAGAAGATAGGTGAGGTAAGATAAGATAAAATAAGATAAGATAATATATATATATATAAAACAAACATCCTGCAAAAAAAATTAATTTCCCTATTTTATACTCATATATTGTCATATCCATTACATCGTATCTAATTAATTATTTGCACAAATCTATTTAAACTGATGATATTTATATTTACAAATTGATTATTATTATATTATATTATATTATATATTACTCGAGTTACTGAGTGCATGTCTTGAATGTGACACGAAATTTGTTTTCATTAATTTGAAAATAACCAAATTATTACTTGTAGATATATAATTATTCCAATTATATATGTACACACAATTAAGAGTGATCATTCGGTTAATTCGTTTAAAAACCAAATCGAGTTAGCCGAAATCGAATTGATCGAATTTTTTTAGGCTAACCGAACCAAATTTATGTTCACCAAATTAATCGATTTTTTACAAAATAAAATTAGAAATACAAAATTTATAAAATTAATGATTGAAATATGATATTTTTATAATAATAAAATACATTGAGCTTAAAAAATTTAAAATAAAAAAATTTAAGTAAAATATTAAATATAAACACGTTAAACAAACTATTATAATTAAATTGTATGTAAAGCTTAATCAAAAAATTCAAAATTTAATTATTTATAATTTGGTTAACCGAATTTTTTTTTGCTGAAACCGAACCAAATTAACCGAAATCTTTTAAAACTAAAATCGATTTTTTGAATTAACCAAAATTTTGAGTTCGGTGGATTAATTCGGTTTAGTGGATTAATTCGCATTAACCAAAATATAATGCTTACCCCTACACGTTCAAAAGAATACTAGCTAGCTAGATTATTTATATATTTTTTTTAAAAAAAGAAAGAGTGTTGTACATTAATTAATTGACCATTTCTTCCCTTCCAAGATCGCCTTCAACAGTTAGACGTATAGACCAGTTAACAACTTGTAAATTAAGATAGGGAAATGCTATATGTACATAGAAGATTACACATTGGGTTACATATTATATATGAAATTATAAAATTATCCTTTCACTTTATTTGAAAAAATTCTTTCCAAAATACATCAAGGATATTTATATAATGTTAAGTGTAACGTGTAACCCAACGTGTAACCTTTCGTGTACATGTAGCATCACCCATTAAGATAATATAATACTTCTTATTTGGCCATTATAGTCGACTTCAAGTCAATGGCTCGAGTCCACTTTTAACTGGTAAAACACGATAATCTATGTAGTCTTAATTAAAAAATCGTGATTTATGATAAGTGCCTTCAAGTTTCAATTTCTTCAAGCTAACTTAGAAAATCGTTTTGGTTCCATCAAACCTTTTCCAAGAATTCAATTTGGCTTCCGTTCAATCAAATTTATTATTTAAACGAAATTTACTTCACTACTTACCTAAGCTTAAATATAAATATATATATATATATATATTCTTTATAATATTAATATTAGTTTCGGATGAACAATATATTAAGTAATAAAATAAGCTGACTAGGAATCCAATTCCAATTTTCCCAGTTTATGTACAGATGGTTAATCAAAGGTTAATTGGGAAAAAAAGCTCTCTATGGTGTGGTGTGTGTGTTGATTATGATTTATTTTTCGTCTTTTTCTCTGTACTCTCTAATTCACAAAAAAATTATCTACATTCCTCGATCTCACATATCTTTTTCGAGTGAATAATATATTGTACAAATCAATACGTATTATTTTGTTTTGGTTTGTAAGATACTAATTTTGAACACGTGTGTAAACTAAGTTTTATTACTAATTAATAAAGTTTTCTATTGTTATAATGTACAAAACCTTAATTTTTGTATCAGTTAGTACTTAAACATGATATATAAACAACATATTTTTAATGTTTTGTATCATTCATTAAAAATTATAGAACCTAAGAGCTCAATCTAACGCGGAAATTAAATTGTAAATTGTATTTGATCCCTCTAATAACATACATGATACATGTAGGATGACACCATGGAAATAACACAGATAATTCGGACCGTTGGATATTGGACCATTGAATCTGAGATTTTACAAATATTTATTTCAACTTTGTACGTATTTCTCATAATTTGATAGTTTTATAATTACAATTAGCATATTGTTGTAATTTCAGAGACAACTGTCTTATTTTACAGGGTACAATATTCATCTTAAATAAATTTTTTAAACTATTGTATTGTCTAGCTCTCTGTCCGAACGATTTATTTATTTTTCTCCTAATTACATCTTTTCCATATATGTACTCTGTTACTTTCCCAATATTTACTAAATCACTGAAAAAATATCGCAAACAATATTTATTTATCTTTTCTTAATATTTTTAAAAAGTAAACATGTAATCGAGTCGAAATATATATCAGTAAAATGGGAAATTTGAAAGTTATAAATAAATAAAATCATAAATAAAATTGTATATATATATATATATATATATATTTTAAGCTGGCCAACAATGCCTCCTCACTTCATGTTCGACCAGGGTTTTAGTGATGCGAAAAATAAAAAACAAAAACAATTAAAACCCACCACTGGGTTTTAATGATCGATGATGAAGTAGGCAGGAATTTGTTGTATAATTTAAAACCTATATATATATACATATATAGAGTTTCGATCATATGGACAACCATCATGAGCAACTACATTGAGCAACAGCTAACGTAACAATCAATCATTGAATATACAAGATATCACGTTAGCCATTGATCACGTAGTTGCCACAATATATGTATGTATATGTACCAAACTGAATTGCCACGATCTTTTTTAATCTTAAATTATTGTAATGATAATGCATCATATTTCACTAATTTAATGGCCCACACGCCATTCAACACCACCTTTACTAAGTGCTCCAACTATTTAACTTCACTATCTCTCAAAACAACCTTAGTTACTTTCCTTCCTCTTCCATCGCCACCACGGCCTCCGACGCCGCCCCTTCTTTCTTGATCTTCCCATCTCTCTTTCACTTTTAATCATGGCGAGATTACCTTTGCCACTTCTCCCAACACAGAAACTCCAATTCTTGCCGGCACCAGTACTCAACTTCTTGATAGTTTTAGCAGCAGTTGTTTCTGTGTTTTCAGTGGTAACTTTTATGTGTGGCTCTCACAGAGAAGAGAGGAAAAGTATGAGATTGGGAGGTAAAAAGAAGCCTGTGATGCAAAAGTTACACAGCGGATTAAGCAGCAAAGCTCTGTTGATGAAGAAAATGATTTCTTGGAGAAAAGTTCAGGATGATCATGGCCAAGAAGACGAAGATCATGATCAAGACTACTCTGGCTATGGCCATCATGATGAGGATTTCGAGGAAGACGATGTTGTTTGGAAGAAGACAATCATCAAGGGAGAAAAGTGTCGGCCTCTCGATTTCTCGGGAAAGATTTTGTATGATTCTAATGGAAATCTTCTTCCAAATTAATTTGTATGATTGTGATATGGATAAATACTGCATGTGTTTAGTTTTTTTTTTTTTTTTGGGTTTATTAAATAAAAAATGTTGGCATGTAAAATAATCAACAAGTTTTATTATTTTTTAAGTTTTTGTCAAGCTTCCAATATTCATTTTCTTGACATGAAAAATATAACCATAAAATTGCAGAAGGTGAAACTTCTTAGTTCTTCCTTAACCTTTTTCTTTTCTTTCTTAATTTCAATTCCGTCTTTTTTTCTTTTTGAAAAGTTTGTATCAATTTAATGTAGCACGTTAATTTGCTTTGGAAAAAATGGGATATTGGACAGAGAGTGATTAAAAAGAGAGTTTAAAATTTTGTAAGAAATTGTCTGCTAGCTATATATATTATATATCGTGTAAAATTGGATATATATATATATATCATAAAAATGCATATATTCAAAAGTAGTTCTCTTGCAAGACATGGATTGATAAGAAACGAATCAGAACTCCAATTAATAGTTAATTCTTCTTGTTCTTCTTCTTTTTTTTTTTTTTTTAATTTTATGCACAAGGTCTATTTAAAATTTTAAATAATAAGAATTATATTTTAAAAATCATGACACTTAAAGTTGAAATTTTATTTAAAATCCAATATAATGTCATAAAGCACCCTCCCGCAAAAATAATGGAATTAGATTATTGGAGGCATATGGATCCGACGACCCGAGTCAATGAACGGGTGAAGTGGGCACTATAAATTAGAGTCAACTTTCCTTTGCGACCATGTATGCACCCAGCCCCCACCCCCCCAAGCCACACGTAGCGGGATGTGTTTCACAAGAATAAAATAAAAGTAATAAATAAATATTATAAAACTTTATAAAAGAGGGAATCAACAAAGTGCGGATGTGTTTTAAAGATTGCAATATTGAATTTTTATCTACTGCGATTAATAAAATGTTGCATGTTTTTCCTTCAATATAATATACGTAAAATAGAGCAAGTAAATCAAATCACAAGAGCTAATAAGAGTGGAGATCATTATTTTACACAAAAACTCGTATGAAATGATCTTACAGATTAATTTTATGATACACATATATTATTCGATTCAATTCATAAAAAACATTAGTTTTTATTTCAAAGTCATTGCTTTTAATTGTAGATATAAGCTGAATCGACCAATCTCACAACCATTGTTTTCAAAACCGGACCGGACCGGCCGGTTCGACCGGTTCGACCGGAAACCGGTCACTGGTCCAGTCCGGAATACCTCAAATAACCGTTTTATCGGTCGGACCGTTCAGAACCGGTCAAAACCGGTCGAACCGGCTAAGAACCGGCCAAGAACCGTTTTCAAGAACCGGCCAAGAACCGGTCCGACCGGAATTTTGAATTTTTTTTTAAAAAATTAGTTTTTTTAAAAAAAAATTAAAACTTTAATTTAATATTTTATTATATATATACATTATTAATGGAATTTGTACATTCTTAAAAATATTATTGTATTATTATTAGAGTTTTTTTAATTTAATTTTAAAATTATATATAACTATAATTAATATTTTTAATATATATATTATGCTATTTATTTTTAAAACTAGGATAAATATATTTTTTTGTCTATTTATATACATCTTTTAGGTTTTAAATTTTAAAATATATTATTAATTTTATTATATTATATAAACGGTTTTCCGATTCGACCGTCCGGTTAAAACGGTCCGACCGATTGGACCATTTTTCAAGGTAAACCGGTTCGATCACCAGTCCGGTTATGAAAACATTGCTCACAACTATAGATTCATGAGATCTAAAGATTTATTTTATTTTATTTAATAGAAAAGTTTGTAAAAGTTCACGATCGTGGGCCGTGGCACATATATACAAAAATAACTAGTTGGTTGTACAAACCCCAACTGTCTACCAAATCTTTATGAGGCTTAATTACAAGTTACGCCTCCCATCCCTTCTCTCTAAGCCAATTAATGTAGAATGGACCGATACTTATTAATTTTCTACATCCAAATTTATTTGTGCAAAGTGATAGATAAGTCTTTTTTCAACTTTAGAAACATTTTAAAACAATAAAACATCTACCGATAAAAAATTGCATAAACCAAGAAAATGGTATTTGTATATCATAATTATAATTATCGGTTGTTCAGTACATTAATAAGGTGAGTGCATCAACTAATGAAATTTGAATGGAACTTTATTTTACCAAGCAACACTCACGTGTCTCATTCAAGGTGCATAAAGTACCAATCTCGTTCATTTTTTTTAAATAGTTTTTTTCATCTATAAAAGACGCAAAAGTGACAAATTCCAACTCGCTTATGGTTATTCATAAATTGTAGCTGATGAAAATGTACACCGATTGGCGTAGCATATGGTGAAGCAACTTATTTGCATAATCATCCATTAATTGTTCATTAACATTATTTAACTAGCAAGATTTATCTTAAAGATTGTTTTACTTTAACACAACAATTTGCAACTGATCGACGAGTTAGACTTAGAAATAAGTTTGAACAAAAAATTTTTCCAATTATTTTAGAATGAATCGAATTGTAACATTCAAATGTATTACTATGTTAGACATTAATAATAAATTACGTATAAACTTCGATAGTATATGCAATACAAGTTATTTTATAAATTTATTTTAAATGGAGTGTAGTTCACATGCATATTTGTGTCAGAGAAAAAAAAAAAAGAAAAAGGGAAAGGGCTCCTCAAAATCAAGTCAATAAATATTACTCCATGAGAGCCGGAAGCAGCTTTGTAAAAAACCAAGAATATAGCAAGATTACTCTCACTATTGAGGTCTCTGCCGGTTCCTTAAGCTTTCAAATGGAAGTTACAGAATCACCATCACTACTTTCACTGTCGCTGCTGCTGCTTCCGCTCCCACTTCCGCTTCCACTACCGCTGCCACTGCCACTGCTCTCACTTCCACTGCTGCCACCAGAGGTAGAAGTCCCGCTTTTCCTTTCTTCCGCATTGACCTGTGCTCTCAGTGCTTCGGCAGCATTTGGACCCTTATCTGCTTCATCGTCACTGACATCAACATCGGCAATCTCATCATCTGTATCAATCGGTATATTGATATCAATGCCAGTGGCATACTCTTTTACATCAACAGTGCCGCGATCAGATGCTGCATTATCATCATCGTCGTCGTCATCATTCATTATATCCAACTGCTCCTCCAGGTCATCCTCATTCTTATGGTCTGGTGATGGATTTGGAGGCTTTGTTTGGGATGCAGGATAGTCGACAGTCTTTTCTTGCTTTGGTTTTGTATCTGGTTCAACAATAGCAAAAAACATCACTCACTGGATGAAGAATTGCCTCAACATCACCATTTTACAAAGATCATCCCCGCGCATGCTGATTGGATTCGACATAAATAAAGCATGGTTTGGAATACAAAAGGAGGATGTCTAACCTCAGTAAATACAATGCTACCTTTCATGAAATTATAATCTTAAGCTTCCTCAAAAGAGTAAAATTGGTTGGACTCATCAGGAAGGATGGTTACATAATAAAGTTGCAGAAATAATTCTAAAGACAAATCATAGATAATAAACGAGAAAACTCACGTTTGCCACACCTAAACATCTCCAGAAATAATATATATGAACATATCGCATCTCATCCATGGAAGGAGGGAGATGAAAACATTTTGCTGTTTTCATATTTTGTGAGTGAAGTCATATGTAAACTTCTTCAAAAATCAGGGAAAGTATATATTTTTATGATTTCTAGAAGGGAAACTTTTATAATTTTAACATAAAGCATATTTTTTATGTGCCCCTCAACTATGGGATCAACCGAGCTGTCCGAGCATATGGCTTTTCCCTTTGGTTAGTGATAATAGGCGGGAACCACAACCATACCCAGTTCACAAATTATGGAGTAAACAAAAACATGCCTGATTTATTGAAGTCCCCAATGTCAATTCGTTCAACTTCAACCTGCACAAGTATCATAAAAAATAAAAAGCTTCAGTCGAGTTCAACAGCAAGAAGCATTTTCAGCCATCAATAGCAATCATTCAGAACCAAAATACAAACCTTCTTTTCAATCCCTCTTTTTATAGATACTAAAGGAAGCATCCAAATGAGAAATTGAAAGTAAAGTTTTCCTAGTGAGATAAAAGTATGCTACAGCTATTTCAAAGGTCCAAACTGAACTAGTTTTCATACGATAAAACAATCAACAAAAGAGTTCCTTCCAGAGAGAGCACACACCGGCAATGCATGAATGGCATCTTTATACATTGGTTGATGCCTCACCCCTTTCCCAACAGGTGGTGAACTTGCATCAGAAAGTCCAGCTGATGCAGCTACAGCGGCCGTGGACTCACCCTGCATCCGGTTATGCCTCAAACGCTTAACAGCCCTGTGCAACCGCTCTAATCTGAAGGATTCACCATCAAAGAAAAGAACGGCATCGTTTTCCTTGTAATCCTCGCTTATACCCTCAAATGTCACCTTGGGTTTCCCAGGTTGATTGTTTTGAAACTCAACAGTAACCTTATTATCCTTGCTCTTATGCAACGTGCCACGCTGGTTCTTATCAATTGAAGCTGGCTTGAATTCATCTGTATATATATATATATATATATATATATATAATATTTTGCAAGAAAAGAGAGAACTCAGTATTCAGCAAGGAACCTCAATACAAAAGCAGAACCAACAGGGAATAATTTTCTCCCAACCACAATCAAACATCTCAGCAAAAGAACAATGTAAATTAAAAGAAGAAACTTGAATAAAGGGATAACACATCATCAATATATATGGTTGAATCCAGCCAGTAAACACATACAGCGAAGAGTGCAGAACTTTGAGGAGTGATGAGGATCCTTCAAGGAGGAGCCCAGGGTCAGATTGTACCATCGATCGGCTTGCGGCGCAGTACTGGGCTCATTACTGTTGTTGATCCCTGCCATCTTCCTTGCGATTATTGCCCCCAATTCCACAATTGCCTTATTGCCTAGGGATTGAAAAATGTTGGATTGGATTGGATTGGATTGAAGGAATAATGGATTAGGGATGAGGTTAATATTGTGTTTTAGTTTTAAACGGCTTCTTCGCCGCTCGTATTTCAACCTAATCTTTTAGCCGACGAGGCCTTCGCCTTTGGCTCAACTAAGGTCGAGGTCTTGCGACTCTTGCCACCAGTTCGTTTTACGTTAATTTTTGTTGACTGTAAATTTTGATTTTTAAGTTGGGATCCGGCAATATTTTCATATTTTTTGTGTCCGTCTAATTTAATTATATTCATTCTCCTTCTCGTTTTACATCATCGGATATTGTCAACCTATAGGCATATTTTTTAAAATTTGAATTACGTCGATGAAGTTGTGGATATTTAGTATTTACTAAATTTTTAGGAGAACACTAATTAAAAATAATAATAAAGATAAAAATAAGTAAATAGATATTGATGCGATTATCACAAAATGACTACCCGGGGATGGGTAAATTTCCGAGCGGAAAAGGTAGGTGAAAATACAAAATATATGAATATCTTATCCGTTTGGAGACGAAGTTCTACCAATATTTTTTAGAGAGTGAGTCTATGCCCCTACCATGCCCCCCAGGATGGGCTTTTATACTCGCCCACTCGGGTCCTCAATGATTACTGGGTATGGCCTTACTGAAAACTTTTAGGGTGATAAGATGGTTATCACGTGTGATTTAGACCCCCACAATTTCCGGACAGAGCCCACTCCTTTGGATCGTGTTTAGTAATGATTGGATTTGTGATTTGAACCTGACACACTTCAAATAAACGTGGCCGTTTCCTGGCCCTAAAAGTAGAAAGGCCGGGGCCCCACTGGTTTTCCTTTCCTTTCCTAACTTTCGAAGGCTTATTTCGGGAGGTTCTAGCTCCCAGGCCCCTCACCTGGGTCCCAGGCCCCTTACCCGGGTTCCTTTCGATCTCCTGTATCGGTTCGGGTGCTAAGGCCTCTCAGGTTAAGCCTTCCTCGTAGATCCCAGGTTACTGCCACCCAGTCCCGGGTTTCTTAATATGTTGCGGTTACACCATCCTCTCGGGTCCAATCCACCCGGGGTATCGTAATATGATATCACCACACTTCCTAAAGATAGTCGGGCTAGGACCTGCTCCGCTGTTCCGAGAAGCTAATACCATCTTCCCGGATCCTATCCACCCGGAGTATCATCATCCCAGGTCCTATTTACCCGGGATATCTTAATGTGATATCACCACACTTTCTAAAGATAGTCGGGTTAGGACCTGCTCCGCTGTCCCGAGAAGCTAATACCATCATCCCAGGTCCTATTTACCCGGGACAGAAGCTAATACCATCTTCCCAGATCCTATTCACCCGGGGTATCATCATCCCAGGTCCTATTTACCCGGGACAGAAGCTAATACCATCTTCCCGGATCCTATCCACCCGGGGTATCATCATCCCAGGTCCTATTTACCCGGGATATCATCATCCCAGGTCCTATTTACCCGGGATATTTAATGTGATATCACCACACTTCCTAAAGATAGTCGGGCTAGGACCTGCTCCGCTGTCCCGAGAAGCTAATACCATCATCCCAGGTCCTATTTACTTGGGACAGAAGCTAATACCATCTTCCCGGATCCTATCCACCCGGGGTATCATCATCCCAGGTCCTATTTACCCGGGACAGAAGCTAATACCATCTTCCCGGATCCTATCCACCCGGGGTATCATCATCTCAGGTCCTATTTACCCGGGATATCATCATCCCAGGTCCTATTTACCCGGGATATCTTAATGTGATATCACCACACTTCCTAAAGATAGTCGGGCTAGGACCTGCTCCACTGTCCCGAGAAGCTAATACCATCTTTCCGGATCCTATCCACCCGGGGTATCATCATCCCAGGTCCTATTTACCCGGGATATCTCGGGACAGCGGAGCAGGTCCTAGCCCGACTATCTTTAGGAAGTGTGGTGATATCACATTAAGGTATCCCAGGTAAATAGGACCTGGGATGATGATACCCTGGGTGGATAGGATCCGGGAAGATGGTATTAGCTTCTCGGGACAGCGGAGCAGGTCCTAGCCCGACTATATTTAGGAAGTGTGGTGATATCATATTACGATACCCCGGGTGGATTGGACCCAAGAGGATGGTGTAACCGCAACATATTAAGGAACCCGGGACTGGGTGGCAGTAACCTGGGATCTACGAGGAAGGCTTAACCTGGGATGCCTTAGCACCCGGACCGATACAGGAGATCAAAAGGAACCCGGGTAAGGGGCTTGGGACCGGGGTGAGGGGCCTGGGAGCTAGAACCTCCCGAAATAAGCCTTCGGAAGTTAGGAAAGGAAAGGAAAACCAGTGGGGCCCCGGCCTTTCTACTTTTAGGGCCAAGAAACGGCCACGTTTATTTGAAGTGTGTCAGGTTCAAATCACAAATCCAATCATTATTAAACACGATCCAAAGGAGTGGGCTCTGTCCGGAAATTGTGGGGGTCTAAATCACACGTGATAACCATCTTATCACCCTAAAAGTTTTCAGTAAGACCATACCCAGTAATCATTGTGGACCCGGGTGGGCAATTATAAAAGCCCATCCTGGGGGGCAAGGTAGGGGCATGGAATCACTCTTTAAAAAATATTGGTAGAACTTCGTCTCCAAACGGATAAGATATTAATATATTTTGTATCTTCACCTAACTTTTCCGCTCGGGAATTTACCCATCCCCGGGTAGTCATTTTGTGATAATCGCATCAATTACTAAACACGATCCAAAGGAGTGGGCTCTGTTCGGAAATTGTGGGGGTCTAAATCACACGTGATAACCATCTTATCACTGCTTTCACGCAATGGCTTAAAGAAGGAGAATTCTTCCGGTCTTTAGTCAAGAGGTTTCCCAGATATTTTGAGGACCTCTTGGCTCGAGCCGAGAAATTATTCAATATGGAGGAGGCCCAGCGACAGAAGAGTGAAAAGGACAGGAGGGAAGAACAGAAGGAGAAAGGAAACCATAGTAATCAAGGAAGAAGAAGGCAGGATCAACCAGGGAGGCTTGCCGCTTTTGCTCCTCACAGGGTAACCCGGGATAGGGAAATCCACTTGTGTGAGGAGAATGTTCACCTGTTACCTCCAAAAAGGCCAGGAAAATACTGTTCGATACACCGGGTTAACACACACGACACTAATGAGTGCCGGAGGCTCATCGTGGAACCGAGGCAGTCTATACCCGAAGAAACAAATCATGTGGAGAAAAAATAGAGGGGACGCCTCTGGTTACCCCGGTTTGAAACCCCGCAAAACAATAGGCTCGACCCTTCAAAAGACCAGGAGGTAACGCCACGGGGGCCTGACAAAGGACCCCGAGAGGGATCTTCCAAAGGGGTAATCAATATGATTTTGGGAGGATCCACTGACGGGGACTCTAATAGGGCTCGGAAATCTTGGAGCAAAAGAGAGGTCCTGAGAATCGAGGCCCGGAGACCAGATCCCTGCCCAATCATTACATTTGGGCCCAAGGATTTGGAAGGAGTGTGTCTACCCCACAACGATGCTTTACTTATCCGAGCGCATGTGGCTAACTATGACATAAGAAGGGTGTTTGTGGATTCGGGGAGTTCTGTGAATGTCATTTTTCAGGATGCATTTGAGCAAATGGACTTGCGGGGATGTGAGGTTAACCTTGTAAAAACATCCCTGTATGGGTTTGCAGGACATACCATTCGGCCTAAAGGAGAATTGCGGTTGCCTATTACGTTAGGAACGGGTGATTACCAACTGGTTCTGCATCACCTCCGCGGAAGCCTGAAGCCCACTCACTGCGTTCAAAGCCAGGTCTTTTTCCTGCCGAACTTGACCAAGCTCCCGGGTAATTTGCTCTATTTGAGCCTCCAGAGATTGAATCTCGGAAGAGCGGTGATCTTGGATCTCAACTAGTTTACGCTGCCATCTTTCCTCCACTCGCGCCACATCTGCCCGGAAACCCTCCAGCGACTCTCTGTGGGATCGGACCTCCGCTTCATGAGTCTCTCTTAGGGCGGCTGCCTGCGATTGAAGCAGAGTGATATGCTCTTCAAAAGAGCTACACTTTTCGCTCTCTCGGGCGAGACTAGCGTTCGCCTCATCAAGGGCATTGGCCAGCATGCAGAAGCCCTGCATCCAAAGCAACCAATGGATTAAATAAAGACGTGCACAAGCACCTTTTTTTCAGGTATCTAAAGGGCAGAGTTTACCGTATAAGCATGGAAAACACCCTCCGATAGTTTGGAGGTGATACCACGAGCTTCCAGTAAAGAGTGATCTTCCGGGGAAAGCAAGCTTTGGATTTGGGCAACTTTGGAGGAGGCTGTCCCTGATAAGAACAGAGGAAATCGAGAGCCCCAGGAGGTAGAATACACTCGGTCACCCCAGGCGTGAGAAGTGGGGTCACCCGCAGAGACAAAAGCGTCCCAGCCCGAGGCCCGAAGGGCCATATAAGAAGTAAGAGCAGATGAGGCCGGGTCCTTGGACAGAAGGACGTCCTCCGAGTCCGTCAGGTCAATCATCTCGGATACCTGGCCGATTTTTCTTTTACGATGGGAAAGCGGTACCTTATCTTTCAAGTCCTCCGATGACAAAGATAGCTGGGCTTGGGAAGCAAGTTGAGGTGGACATAGCGCCATGACAGAAGTCCTGGCAGCGGCAGCACTTGAAGGGGGAGAGAGCACAGCTGAAAGAATCGGCACTGTAGACGGAGGGACTACCACGGTGGGTAAACGCAAAGGACTTTGCAGATGAACAGAACTCTCTTCCTCCCTCCGGGCCTTTTTCCTTCGCTCGGCTAGGGCTTGGGTCTTCTCTTTAGCAGCCTTTCTCTCGGCTGCCCGCCGGGCGAACTCTTCCCTGATCATATCTGATGGCTCTGAACCAAAGGAATAAGTGTGAGTACATGTACGTATTAATAATAAAGCAGTGTAAAGAAAGTCAGAGAGCAGCCATTACCAGGTTGAGTCCCCGGGTCGCCGTATGCATTGATCACCTGGTCAAGGGGATCTTCCACCTGGGTTCCCAACCCGTAGGCTATGATGTTATCGTTCGTTAATAAGGCGTGGGAGGAAAATGTTCTATTCTTGACTAAGGCCAAGCTACGAGTATAAGGCTCCTCAACCTCATAATGTTCGGGAAGCTCAGGTTGAGGAGGGAGAATAAATAAGAACCCGGTCCTAAAAGTGAAAGGAGCCGGGGGTTGAATAAAAAAATACCATTCTTTCCATCCCTTTAAAGATGAGGTGATATCGGAAAGAAAACGAGCATTCAGCCGTGCGGCCAGGGAGAAAGCTCCTTCATTAAAGCGGCAAGAAAAAAAGTAGTGCAAAATCAGAGGGGTGATGGCTAAGTTGTACATTTTAAAGAGGATATAGGTCGAGGCCATTATTCGGAAGGCGTTCGGGTGGAATTGATTAACAGGAACTTGAAAGAAGTCGGCAACAGCTAGGTAGAAAGGAGGAATGGGAAATCGAAGGCCACTCCGAATTTGGTCTCGGAAAAATGTGTAGCAACCGGGAGGAGGAGTATCAGGAGAACTCCCAGGTAGAGGACGGAATAAGGAGTAGGATAAAGGGATTTCCCCTGAGCCACGAAGTTCCTCCGCGGCCCCTTGGGAGAGGGTGCTAGGAAGGTAAGTGTACCAGCCCAAGGAAGAGGGAACAGAAGATAGGGGTTTTGAGTTCTTCACTTTTTGTTTGCCTTTTCCCTTGGGGCGAGAGGAAGAAGCAGCGGAAGGCTTAGTCGGGAGTCGGGAAGCTTTCTTAAAAGAAGAAGGTCGGGAAAGCAGCGCAGAAGCAGAGCAAGCATTGCTTGAGCTACCGCTTGGCTCCTCGTCTCTGGGCGAGCCTTTGGCGTTCGCTCTAGAGGTAGATGAGGTACCTGTAGACATTCGAAAGAAAACTTACAGAATTAAAGCGAATTAGGGATGCAAGGAAGCGAACAACGGAATTGGAAGCACAGTCGCTGAAAACCAAAGGGTAATGAGTTCGAGAAGAAAGACAGTGAGAAGAAGAAGGAAGGGTCGCAAGGATTAAATACTAAAAGGGGCCAAAATAATCTGAGCCGTATATTTTGAAATGAATGGTAGAGATACGCTAAACGTGCTCAAGAAGCTGAATCTCTGACAGGCGCACTACGAAGCATCTAGGGCTGACGTAAGGGTAGCGACTCCCGGGTAGATACCCCGAATGGATATATCACATTAAGATGTCCCGGTTAATAGGACCTGGGATGATGATATCCCGGGTAAATAGGACCTGGGATGATGATACCCCGAGTGGATAGGATCCGGGAAGATGGTATTAGCTTCTGTCCCGGGTAAATAGGACCTGGGATGATGGTATTAGCTTCTCGGGACAGCGGAGCAGGTCCTAGCCCGACTATCTTTAGAAAGTGTGGTGATATCACATTAAGATATCCCGGGTAAATAGGACCTAGGATGATGATACCCCGGGTGGATAGGATCCGGGAAGATGGTATTAGCTTCTGTCCCAGGTAAATAGAACCTGGGATGATGGTATTAGCTTCTCGAGACAGCGGAGCAGGTCCTAACCCGACTATCTTTAGGAAGTGTGGTGATATCACATTAAGATATCCCGGGTAAATAGGACCTGGGATGATGATACCCTGGGTGGATAGGATCCGGGAAGATGGTATTAGCTTCTCGGGACAGCGGAGCAGGTCCTAGCCCGACTATCTTTAGAAAGTGTGGTGATATCACATTAAGATATCCCGGGTAAATAGGACCTGAGATGATGATATCCCGGGTAAATAGGACCTGGGATGATGATACCCCAGGTGGATAGGATCCGGGAAGATGGTATTAGCTTCTGTCCCGGGTAAATAGGACCTGGGATGATGATACCTCGGGTAGATAGGATCCGGGAAGATGGTATTAGCTTCTGTCCCGGGTAAATAGGACCTGGGATGATGGTATTAGCTTCTCGGGACAGCGGAGCAAGTCCTAGCCCGACTATCTTTAGGAAGTGTGGTGATATCACATTAAGATATCCCAGGTAAATAGGACCTGGGATGATGATACCCCGGGTGGATAGGATCCGGGAAGATGGTATTAGCTTCTCAGGACAGCGGAGCAGGTCCTAGCCCGACTATCTTTAGGAAGTGTGGTGATATCATATTACGATACCCCGGGTGGATTGGACCCGAGAGGATGGTGTAACCGCAACATATTAAGGAACCCGGGACTGCGTGGCAGTAACCTGGGATCTACGAAGAAGGCTTAACCTGGGAGGCCTTAGCACCCGGACCGATACAGGAGATCGAAAGGAACCCGGGTAAGGGGCCTGGGACCCGGGTGAGGGGCCTGGGAGCTAGAACCTCTCGAAATAAGCCTTCGGAAGTTAGGAAAGGAAAGAAAAACCAGTGGGGCCCCTGAAACGACCCTAGCTCTATAATTAATAAATAATTGTGCGGAAATTTTTTTTTTTATACTTACTAAATAAAATATGTACATATATGCCCATACATATATGCACAGAATAAAAAGATTTAAAAATAAATAAATAAATAAATAACTCAAATAAAAATGCATTCTTTAATAAAATAAATATCTGAGTCAAATATTGAATTAAAATACTGCATAAATAAAATGATTAAAGTTTGCATGCACTGAAAATATTTAAATAAAATATTCCAAACCACAACCACTGAATATAATTAAAATGTATAACATGCTGAAGTATTCAAAACATGCAATGTGACTCAGACATCTATCACGGTCACGGGGATCACTGCCAGTCTGCTCATACGTCCTCGCCTCCGGTGGGTACTACGTCCTCTACGTACTCACCTGCACCATACCAGTGTAGTGAGCCTAGAAGCCCAACATGCTAACATAACAAGGATTTAAAATAATTTAAATCACTTTAATACTAATACATAACATATACATGAATGAGCATGCTTAAAATAACATCATGACATAACATAACTTAAATTAACTTAAATATCATAATACATAAATATTGTTGAGCAGATTATTTTCTAACATCGCATGGTTGTATCCGTAGTGTAACCTTAAATCATACATTAAATACTGATCAGCGTGGAAACCAACGTACGTGGCGGTGACGAATCACCTCTTAAATTGGCAGTAAACTGCCCTTCAATAGTTCACATATGGGGACGAATCCCCCTCAAATCTCAAATTGTCACACTACTTCAACTTCCAACATAAAATATTTTATTTTGCTCAACCTTAAACATTAAATCATGCATAAAATTATTTTATGAATGCATGTACTTAAATAAAATGTGTGTCCTTCATATATATTTAATTTACTTTCATACTAACATATACATATTAAAATAACTTCAATGCATAAAAATAATTAGATATATATTCAGGACACATGCAATTTCTCATGGGTTGTACTGAACTGCTGGCCCTAACACTTTAGCCCAATTACTTAAATCTGACCCATTAACACTGAGACTGGCCCATTAACATACTGAGACTGACCCATTAACATACTTAAGCCCAATAATAATTATTCTAAGCCCAATTATTTAATTAAAGCCCAATTAATTTTCTTAAGCCCATTAAATAATTAATCTGGCCCAATGGGCTCAAAAACCCAAAGACTGGCACAATAATTTCCATGGGCCCTAAAGCCCATAAAAATTATTGGACTCACTTAATTAAATTAATTAAGCCCAAGTAATTATTTAAATGTGGCCCATTCATTAATTAAATCTAATAGCCCAAATAAAAACCCATTAACATTAATTCACTTAAAATTAAAATACCCGAGCCCGACCCACCTAACCCGGACCCAGACCACATGACACGACCCAAGACCTACCAGACCCAACCCAGGCCCCAACCCAACCCGGGAACCCACCCTAACCCGAAACCCGTAACCCCCCCTTTCAGCAGCTCTCGGCCGCGGGCAGCAGCCATTCCATGGCTGCTGCCGGCCTGCTCCGGCCGCCCCTGGCTGGAGCCCGCCGCCCAGACGTAGCCCACGTCTGAGCGGTCCAAACCTAACCCTAGCCCTGACCCCATGCTGCTCCAAGCACCGAACCCGAAGCCACTTCCACAGAACCCTAATCTGCAACAACAAGGAGCCCGATCGAACCACTGTGGTTTCCTGGGCTCGTTTGGCTCGAACCACTCGAGCCATTCGAGTCCAAGAAACCCCCACACTCCCTCTGAACCTAGACCAGCAGCCTAGGCGCAACCATGGAGGAAAAATATGAACATGAACCATGAAAACATCAAAGAACCGTGCGTCTTCAACCTAGATCAAATTTTTTTTTTTCTGAAAAACTTTGAAATTTCGATGCCTACACAATGCACACACTTTAATATCTGATAGGTACGAAAATAGGGAAGAAAAATCATGCCTTGCACCGTAGTTTGAAGAGAAAGGAGTGCGTAGAACGATTCCGGGACGACGGGGCGATGACAACCGACTTGGAAGCTTCAAAATCGAGCTATGGAGGCTGAAGAACTTGAAGAACACGATGGAGATGGGGGTGAGAAACTGATGGAGGCGGCTGAGTGAGTGATCGGTTGAAGGGTTTGGGTAGGATAGGTTTAGGTTTAAGTTTTTAATTAAAATAGGTTTTAGGATAATTGAAAATATTAAAAAGGATATTAAATATATAACTTAAAAACTCTAAATAAGAAGTAAAATCTTATAACTAAATTAAAATCCCAAAATATTAAATTAAGGGAATTTTAAAAAATACTAAAAAGTCATTATTTTGGCTTATTTTGAATAAAAACGGACTCCTAAAATTATATAAAATTAAATACTAAAAATATTGAGGAAATAAAACTCAAAATAATATTTTTGGGCTCTAAAAAGACACATAAAATAAATTTGATAGAAAGTTGTCATCTCGTCCGTCCACGGTCCCGTCAACGCGATAAAATAATTCAAATACCAATAATTCATGAAAAATCACTAATTATGGGTTAAATACTTAAAATAACTTAAATCATGCATAAATAAGTTCACATAATTATTTAACCCATAATCTAAAATTCTAAATAAATAAAATTCCTAATTATGCTTGCGAATTTACGTATTTAAAATACCGGGTGTTACAATTCTCCCCCCCCCCTTAAATTGGATTTCGTCCTCGAAATTAAAGTACTTACCCGAACAACTCCGGGTAGCGAGTCCTCATATCTGCCTCGGTCTCCCAAGTAGCTTCCTCCTCCGAGTGATTCAGCCACTGGACTCTGACCATCGGTATGACACGCGTCCTAAGCCTCCGCTCCTCCCTAGCCAAGATCTGTATAGGCCTCTTCTCAAATGCTAACTCCGGTGTCAACTGAAGAGGCTCAAAATCCAACACATGCAACGGGTTGGAGACATACCTCCGAAGCATGGATACATGGAAAACGTTGTGCACTGCCGCTAGCCCTGGTGGTAGAGCTAAACGGTAGGCCAACGTGCCAACTCTCTCCAAGATCTCGAATGACCCTATATACCTTGGATTAAGCTTGCCTCTCCGGCCAAATCGCACTACTCCCTTCATAGGTGACACCTTCAGGAATACGTGATCACCTACAGCGAACTCCAAATCTCGTCATCTGGTATCTGCATAACTCTTCTGACAACTCTGAGCAGTCCTCATCCGATCTCGAATCTGAGTCACAATGTCAGCTGTCTGCTGCACAATCTCAGGACCAAGTAAAATCCTCTCACCAACCTCATCCCAATGCACAGGAGATCTGCATCTCCTCCCATACAATGCTGCATAAGGAGCCATACCTATAGACGACTGAAAACTGTTGTTATAGGTAAACTCCACTAATGGCAGTCTAGTCTCCCACGAGCCCTGAAAATCGATGACACAAGCTCTCAGAAGATCCTCGAGAACCTGAATCACTCTCTCAGACTGACCATCTGTCTGGGGATGGAATGCTGTGCTGAACAAAAGTCTAGTCCCCATAGCTGTGTGCAGACTCTTCCAAAACGCGGATGTAAATCTCGGATCTCTGTCTGACACAATTGACACTGGTATGCCATGCAGTCTAACAATCTCCTTGATGTAAAGCTCTGCATACTGTGTCAATGAGTAGGTAGTCCTCACCGGCAAGAAATGAGCTGACTTGGTGAGTCTATCCATAATCACCCAAATCACTGTGCAACCTCTGGCACTCCTCGGTAAGCCAACCACAAAGTCCATCGTAATATTCTCCCATTTCTATTCCGGAATAGGAAGAGGTCTAAGAAGTCCTGCTGGACGCTGATGCTCTGCCTTGACTTGCTGACAAGTCAAGCACTCTGACACCACTCTCCCGATGTCTCTCTTCATCCCGGGCCACCAATACAATAACTGCAAATCTCTGTACATCTTCGTACTTCCGGGGTGAATGGAGTACGGAGATGTGTGAGCCTCTGCTAAAATCTCAGCTCTCAACTGATCGACGTTCGGTACCCACATCCTACCATGGTACTGAACAATGCCATCCACCACTGTATACAAGAGGTTACCCCTAGCCTCATCTCTCTGTCTCCATCGCTGCAACTCCTCATCAGTAGACTGTCCATCCCTGATCCAATCTCGCAGAACTGGCTGCACCGTCAACACTGACAAGCTCGGTGCATGACCACTCGGATAACACTCCAAGTCAAATCTCTGAATCTCGCTCTGTAGTGGTAACTGTACGGTCAAACATGAGACCACTGACGACTTCCGACTCAAAGCATCTGCTACTACATTAGCTTTACCCGGATGGTAGCTAATGTCACAGTCATAATCCTTCACCAACTCCAACCATCTCCGTTGCCTCATGTTCAACTCTTTCTGGGTGAAGAAGTACTTGAGGCTCTTGTGATCAGTGAAAATATTGCACTTCTCGCCATACAGATAGTGCCTCCAGATTTTCAAAGCAAAAACCACCGCTGCTAACTCCAAGTCATGCGTCGGGTAATTCTGCTCATGAACCTTCAGCTGCCTCGACGCATACGCGATAACCTTGCCACACTGCATAAGTACTGCGCCTAAACCCAGCTTAGACGCGTCGGTGTACACCACTAACTCCTCATGTGGTACTGTCACTGCTAACACCGGTGCAGTAGTGAGTGCTTCCTTCAACTGATCGAAGCTCCTCTGACAGTCTGAACTCCAGATGAACTTCGCGTTCTTCTTGGTTAAGGAAGTCAAGGGTACTGCAATAGAGGAAAAACCCTTGATGAACTTCCTATAATATCCTGCCAAACCCAAGAAACTACGAATCTCCGAAGCATTCTTCGGAATACCCCAATTCTGCACTGCCTCAACCTTCGACTGATCAACTGCAATCCCATCTCTCAAAATAATGTGGCCAAGAAATGCCACCTGCTCAAGCCAAAACTCGCACTTGCTGAACTTGGCATACAAACGATGCTCCCTCAAAGTCTGCAAGGCTGTCTGTAGATGCTGTCTATGCTCCTTAATGCTCCTAGAGTAGATCAAGATATCAACAATGAAGACTATGATGAACTGATCTAGATACGACTGAAAAACTCGGTTCATGAGATCCATGAAAACCGCTGGAGCATTGGTCATCCCAAATGGCATCACCAAGAACTCGTAATGCCCATACCGTGTCCGGAAAGCAGTCTTGGACACATCTTCATCTCTAACATGCAGCTGATGATAACCAGATTGCAGGTCGATCTTGGAGAACACTGAAGCTCCCTGCAACTGATCAAATAAATCCTCTATCCTCGGCAGTGGATACTTATTCTTCACTGTGACCCTATTGAGCTCTCGATAATCGATGCACAGTCTCATACTGCCATCCTTCTTCTTCACAAATAACACTGGAGCCCCCCATGGAGAAAAGCTAGGACGAACAAAGCCTTTCTCTAATAACTCCTGAATTTGCTCCTTCAACTCTTTCATCTCGATCGGAGCAAGTCTGTACGGTGCCTTAGAGATAGGCACGGTGTCTGGCACCAAGTCGATGCTGAACTCCACATCTCTCACTGGTGGAATTCCTGCAACATCCTCCGGAAAGACATCCGGAAAGTCACGAACCACCTCTATCTCTGATAATGATCTGCTAGATGGTTCTGAGGTCGTGACAATACTCGCTAGAAACCCTTGGCAACCCCATCTCAACAACTTCCTCGCCTGAATAAGAGATATCACCTGAGGAAAATCACTGCTCTGAGATGCATGGAAAGTAAACGGGTCGCCTCCTGACGGTTTCACTGACACTGACCTCCGACGAAAATCAATCGAAGCTCCATTGACTGTCAACCAGTCCATACCCAAAATCAAATCAAAACCACTCAATGGCAAAACCACCACATATGCTCGAATGGAGTGTCCCTGAAGCTCCAACTCCAGTTCTCGAATAACCTTCGAGGTAGAAATAATCTGCCCTGAAGGCATAGTAACATCATACCCACTGTCAATAATCTCAGGTGTGATGCCTATCCGCCTGATAAACTCCAGGGAGATAAACGAATGCGTAGCCCCTGAATCTAGCAACGCAAACGTGGAATTGCCTCCAACTAGAATTCTCCCTGCACGCAGAAAATTCCCAACAATTTCATACCACTACTAAACTTTTCCCCCAACAAGTCACTACTAACCCTTAATTCTAATCACAAGTAAAACATGCTTCTTATTCTAACATGCAGATAGATAACCCAAAGAACAACAATTTCATAAAGAAAACGAAATTCCTAACCAAAGGAAAAATTATAAAATACTAGGGATAAGATATACCGGTGATCAAAGAGGTGTCTGGGTCTGCCTCCTCTGCCTGCATGACGAACACTCTACCAGCAGTGTTCTTCTTCCTTGGGCAGTTAGCTATCTGATGCCCTGGCTCTCTGCAGTGGTAACAAACTCCTGCTCCCAACAGACAAGGTCCCGAATGCATCTTCTGACACTTCGGGCAAGTAGGAAAACCTATAGCATTAGGGGCCCCGCCCCTCTGCTGCTGTGGCCTCTGCTGCTGCGGCCTCTGCTGCGGATTCGGGCCCTTAGCCGGCCCAATAAACTGCTTCTTCGCAGGAGGCTACGAAGATGGTCGCTGATACCCCGACTGAAACTGTCTCTTCCCCTGCTGCTCTCGTTGCATCTCTCTCCTACCCTCATCTGACCTCAGTGCTCTACTAACTGCCGCCTCATATGTAGCGACGTCCATCATACGTACGTCGTGCTTAATATCCGCTCTCAGTCCCTCCACAAACTGTCTCATCTTCTCCGGTGGACTGTCTGCAATCAGAGGCACAAAATGACAGCCCCTCTCGAACTGGCTCACGTACTCCACCACTGACCTGTCCCCCTGCCGGAGACTCATAAACTCCTGGATCATGCGACTCCTCACATCCTCCATGAAATACTTGGCGTAGAAGACACGCCTGAACTCCGCCCAAGACAGTGTAGGGAGGTGTACTCCCCTGGCAGCACCCTCCCACCAAAGAGCTGCGTCTCCCCTCAACATATACGTCGCACAGTTCACCCTGTCCGCATATGTGATCCCCATATATGCAAAGATGGACTCCAAAGAACGAATCCACCCCTCAGCCACCAATGGATCGGTGGTACCAAGGAACTCCTTCGGCCCCTTCTTCTGGAACCGCTCAGCTACGTCCTCCTCATGGGACATTATGGGACGTGAAGCCTGCTGCTCTAACAGAGCAGTAACTCCTGCCATCAAAGTAGCATTGGCCTGCTCCAATGCTGCAAGTGGGTTCTGCGGAGGTAGAGGTGGAGGTGGAGGTGTAGGTGGAGATCCCCCACGTCTGTTCATCGGTCTGGGAGGCATTCTGCACCACCACATATTTTTTTACGTAAATCGCCATGCATAACTAAGTGGTTTAAAATTAATGCTAACTTAAATCCTTAAAAAAATAAATCATACTATAAACACTTAAAACTTACAGACCGGTAGCGTGGATTTCTGAGCTCGCATAGCAGTAATGACCCCTCCAAGGATCATGCTCTGATACCAACTGAAACGACCCTAGCTCTATAATTAATAAATAATTGTGCGGAAATTTTTTTTTTTTATACTTACTAAATAAAATATGTACATATATGCCCATACATATATGCACAGAATAAAAAGATTTAAAAATAAATAAATAAATAAATAACTCAAATAAAAATGCATTCTTTAATAAAATAAATATCTGAGTCAAATATTGAATTAAAATACTGCATAAATAAAATGATTAAAGTTTGCATGCACTGAAAATATTTAAATAAAATATTCCAAACCACAACCACTGAATATAATTAAAATGTATAACATGCTGAAGTATTCAAAACATGCAATGTGACTCAGACATCTATCACGGTCACGGGGATCACTGTCAGTCTGCTCATACGTCCTCGCCTCCGGTGGGTACTACGTCCTCTACGTACTCACCTGCACCATACCAGTGTAGTGAGCCTAGAAGCCCAACATGCTAACATAACAAGGATTTAAAATAATTTAAATCACTTTAATACTAATACATAACATATACATGAATGAGCATGCTTAAAATAACATCATGACATAACATAACTTAAATTAACTTAAATATCATAATACATAAATATTGTTGAGCAGATTATTTTCTAACATCGCATGGTTGTATCCGTAGTGTAACCTTAAATCATACATTAAATACTGATCAGCGTGGAAAACCACGTACGTGGCGGTGACGAATCACCTCTTAAATTGGCAGTAAACTGCCCTTCAATAGTTCACATATGGGGACGAATCCCCCTCAAATCTCAAATTGTCACACTACTTCAACTTCCAACATAAAATATTTTATTTTGCTCAACCTTAAACATTAAATCATGCATAAAATTATTTTATGAATGCATGTACTTAAATAAAATGTGTGTCCTTCATATATATTTAATTTACTTTCATACTAACATATACATATTAAAATAACTTCAATGCATAAAAATAATTAGATATATATTCAGGACACATGCAATTTTTCATGGGTTGTACTGAACTGCAGGCCCTAACACTCTAGCCCAATTACTTAAATCTGACCCATTAACACTGAGACTTGCCCATTAACATACTGAGACTGACCCATTAACATACTTAAGCCCAATAATAATTATTCTAAGCCCAATTATTTAATTAAAGCCCAATTAATTTTCTTAAGACCATTAAATAATTAATCTGGCTCAATGGGCCCAAAAACCCAAAGACTGGCCCAATAATTTCCATGGGCCCTAAAGCCCATAAAAATTATTGGACTCACTTAATTAAATTAATTAAGCCCAAGTAATTATTTAAATGTGGCCCATTCATTAATTAAATCTAATAGCCCAAATAAAAACCCATTAACTTATTAATTCACTTAAAATTAAAATACCCGAGCCCGACCCACCTAACCCGGACCACATGACCCGACCCAAGACCTACCAGACCCAACCCAGGCCCCAACCCAACCCGGGAACCCACCCTAACCCGAAACCCGTAACCCCCCCTCTCAGCAGCTCTCGGCCGCGGGCAGCAGCCATTCCATGGCTGCTGCCGGCCTGCTCCGGCCGCCCCTGGCCGGAGCCCGCCGCCCAGACGTAGCCCACGTCTGGGCAATCCAAACCTGACCCTAGCCCTGACCCCATGCTGCTCCAAGCGCCGAACCCGAAGCCACTTCCACAGAACCCTAATCTGCAACAACAAGGAGCCCGATCGAACCACTGTGGTTTCCTGGGCTCGTTTGGCTCGAACCACTCGAGCCATTCGAGTCCAGGCAACCCCCACACTCCCTCTGAACCTAGACCAGCAGCCTAGGCGCAACCATGGAGGAAAAATATGAACATGAACCATGAAAACATCAAAGAACCGTGCGTCTTCAACCTAGATCAAATTTTTTTTCTGAAAAACTTTGAAATTTCGATGCCTACACAATGCACACACTTTAATATCTGATAGGTACAAAAATAGGGAAGAAAAATCATGCCTTGCACCGTAGTTTGAAGAGAAAGGAGTGCGTAGAACGATTCCGGGACGACGGGGCGATGACAACCGACTTGGAAGCTTCAAAATCGAGCTATGGAGGCTGAAGAACTTGAAGAACACGATGGAGATGGGGGTGAAAAACTGATGGAGGCGGCTGAGTGAGTGATCGGTTGAAGGGTTTGGGTAGGATAGGTTTAGGTTTAAGTTTTTAATTAAAATAGGTTTTAGGATAATTGACAATATTAAAAAGGATATTAAATATATAACTTAAAAACTCTAAATAAGAAGTAAAATCTGATAACTAAATTAAAATCCCGAAATATTAAATTAAGGAAATTTTAAAAATACTAAAAAATCATTATTTTGGCTTATTTTGAATAAAAACGGACTCCTAAAATTATATAAAATTAAATACTAAAAATATTGAGGAAATAAAACTCAAAATAATATTTTTGGGCTCTAAAAAGACTCATAAAATAAATTTGATAAAAAGTTGTCATCTCGTCCGTCCACGGTCCCGTCAACGCGATAAAATAATTCAAATACCAATAATTCATGAAAAATCACTAATTATGGGTTAAATACTTAAAATAACTTAAATCATGCATAAATAATTTCACATAATTATTTAACCCATAATCTAAAATTCTAAATAAATAAAATTCCTAATTATGCATGCGAATTTACGTATTTAAAATACCGGGTGTTACAGCCCCGGCCTTTCTACTTTTAGGGCCAGGAAACGGCCACGTTTATTTGAAGTGTGTCAGGTTCAAATCACAAATCCAATCATTACTAAACACGATCCAAAGGAGTGAGCTCTGTCCGGAAATTGTGGGGGTCTAAATCACACGTGATAACCATCTTATCACCCTAAAAGTTGTCAGTAAGGCCATACCCAGTAATCATTGAGGACCCGGGTGGGCGAGTATAAAAGTCCATCTTGGGGGGCAAGGTAGGGGCATGAACTCACTCTCTAAAAAATATTGGTAGAACTTTGTCTCCAAACGGATAAGATATTCATATATTTTGTATCTTCACCTACCTTTTCCGCTCGGGAATTTACCCATCCCCGGGTAGTCATTTTGTGATAATCGCATCAATTACTAAACACGATCCAAAGGAGTGGGCTCTGTTCGGAAATTGTGGGGGTCTAAATCACACGTGATAACCATCTTATCACCCTAAAAGTTGTCAGTAAGGCCATACCCAGTAATCATTGAGGACCCGGGTGGGCGAGTATAAAAGCCCATCCTGGGGGGCAAGGTAGGGGCATGGACTCACTCTCTAAAAAATATTGGTAGAACTTCGTCTCCAAACGGATAAGATATTCATATATTTTGTATCTTCACCTACCTTTTCCGCTCGGGAATTTACCCATCCCCGGGTAGTCATTTTGTGATAATCGCATTAGATATAATTAGAATAAATAACTAAATATTAAAAATAGTTTATCTTAAGTCAGTCATTATCAACAAAGTAACAACTTTATACCAATAATTTGCTTTTTTTTTAAAAATTATAATTCGCTTCATTCTATCATCTTATTCCCGCTATCATAATTCAACAAAAGTATATTAAAATTATTTTGAAGTAAAAATTAATTAAATAAATAATGTGTATGAAAAGATACATACATATACATACATGTGTGCGTCTATTAAAAATGTTCAATTAAACTTTTTTTTCTTCGAGTTGACCTCGAACACAAATTATTTTGTTTGATACTTTCTGAATTTTAATATTTATTAATTTCACTAATATAACGTATATTAAATAAATATATTTTGAGCTTTATTTTCAAGTAACTTGCAAACATGTTTGAATATTTATCGTCAAATTTGAGCTTTGATTCGAATCGAATTTGAGCAAAAAAATATTAAAATTTTAAGTTTCTAATTAATTAAATAAATAATGTGTATGAAAAGATACATACATATACATACATGTGTGCGTCTATTAAAAATGTTCAATTAAACTTTTTTTTCTTCGAGTTGACCTCGAACACAAATTATTTTGTTTGATACTTTCTGAATTTTAATATTTATTAATTTCACTAATATAACGTATATTAAATAAATATATTTTGAGCTTTATTTTCAAGTAACTTGCAAACATGTTTGAATATTTGTCGTCAAATTTGAGCTTTGATTCGAATCGAATTTGAGCAAAAAAATATTAAAATTTCAAGTTTCTAATCGAACTTGAGATTGAGTATGTCTGATTCGACTTTAAAATTTTCTTCGTATTTAGTTCCATTTCGTTCTTTTACATATCTAATCGATATCAAAGTTCTTAAATTTGAAACGAAGTCTAGAGCTGATACCCAATCATAACAAACTCACCCACTAACCAAAAATAAAAACAAATAAAAAATTGCACATTAATCGTATCAACATTTTTGTTTGAATTCTGATCGAACGATTAAATTATTTTCCAAAATTATAATATGTAATTAATATCATTAAAAAAATGTGTACATTCATTTTAAGACGTGGCAAATTATGAATTGTTAGATCTCCTATTAGGGTAATATCCTTAAAGTAGGTTGAACTTAACCAAAAAAGAGTAATGGTAAATATACATTTTACTTTTTAGGGAGTGTTTATAATCACTAAAAAAAATTGATTGTTAGATTTAGGCTTTAAAAAATCACTTTTGCGTATTTTTTAAACTCAAATTATGTGTTAGTTTATGTTTAAATTAATTAAAATCCAAAATTTAATCATATGATGATTATAATTCTTCAAAATTGATTCTAATAAAAAGACCAATGTTAAAATCACTCTGATCACTTATTTATCAAACACTACCCAACTTTGATTTTTATATTTCATATTTGTTTTCAAACACTACCAACTATTGATTTTTTCTTAACTTTTTTATAATTTATAAATATAATCACTTCTACAAAAATATAATCTTTTGCAAACACTCTCTTAGTATAAACCTTGATTTACGTCACTCTTTATTAATTACAAAACTTTCTTTGATCAACGAGATTAATTTTTTATCATGAGTAATTTTATATTTAATTAAATAAATTATAAATTGTGTAAGTTAAAATGTACAAGATATACATCTAAGAATTTTTTTTGGGAGAAAATACATAACGTGGTATGACATGATTTGGGTACAAAACAATTGTTTTTATTCTAAAAAGCCAAGTTAATAATTGTACAACAAAAACATGTGTACACGTGTTAAAATATAATTGAAACGATGCCCCAACCGTCAGCTAAAAAACTGGACAAACAAGTGGCTGTTTTTGGCTGATTGGACCCCACCCTTTTTCTTCTTCCAAAATCCAAATCCCTAATCAAAATCTCTCCGTCGGTTGAAGAATCCTATTTGGGATTTGTTGTGAGTTATTCTATCGGGAATTTATGGAAAAGTACCTAAACTTATGTTTCAATTGTTGTTCAGTACCTATATCAGAATTTCGTATTATTCAGTCCCCACTGCAACCAATTTTTTAGTTTAAGCTCCCTTTTGAAGACAAGAATACCATATTACCCTTAAATATATTCTAAAAACCAACAATACCCCTATGTATTATATTATTGAGATTAAAAAAATCATTATTTTCTTTTCTTTTTTATTAAACGGCAACAACATGAAAGAATGAAACTTTAATTTTTTTTTTATAAAAGTGGTGCAATAGTTTTCTACAAATTGTTGGATTCGGTAATTCATTGTAAATTTTTTTTTATCTTTTTATTTTTGGTTTAGTGCATAAAGTATTTGCATTTTAAACCCAAATATAGATTATGTTGACATATTAGTGAGTTTAAATTTTATTATTAGATTTAGAGGTGATCAAATATTTTTTAAAAATGTCATGATCGAATTACACCATATCAATATTTGTAATTTATTTAAAGAATTGCGATTAAAAAAATAAATCATAAATCATATTACATGATATGGTGCGGTGATATTTTTTTATGAAATCGCTTCGGTCACGTCATTTATTCAATTATACACACACGCACATATATATGATATGTATTCTATGTAATATTCACGAGAATTTTATTAACAATATGATGATGTCGAAATTTTACCTCGGGTTCGGTCTGGTAGAATGGATCCTCCGAATTTCCAATGAAGCAGGTCGGGTCGGGACAACCAGTTCTGCACAAACAACAACTAGGTAAAGGGGCGCCGAAAGTGTTTTCGGCGTGACCCCTCCGATGCCTAAGTCAGTGTCTTGAAGACAGAGGATATGATTAATGCGAAAACTGAAAAATATGAATGCGTGGATGTAGAAGTGAGTAATGAATAATGAATAATACAACCATAACAATACCTGTATTTATAGGAAAAATAGAGTAAGTTACCTAGTCGAATTATAACATGTCCTGTACTGGGACTCTTCATCCATTGGACCGCCTTCAAGTTTATCCCCATCTCATAAATATCTCGAGATGGTCAAACTTATCCACAATGCATGTAAGAGAAGTCTATCCATCCCATTAGGGGCCAGCTCTGGTCGGCCCATAAATAACAGCCCAATTTAAGTAAAGCCCTAACAGGTGTAAAGCTGGGCTGGACCTTACCTAATGATTATAATTCAATAATTGGGCCAACCCTCATAAACCCATAACGAACGGATTCGGGTTAAAATAATTTCACGGGGTATCAATAGTACCTCCCAAACTGGTCTAAAAGAAGAATGAGTTTAGACTAAGAATGGAGTCCGGTCCCCGCACTGTACATGTGTCCCTAGAACAGTCCAGCATTTTATTCATGAAATGTGTTTCTTTTGGACGGTCCAGATCAGGATCCGCGTGATGTGTTTTTCATGAACGGCTTAGATGTCGCCTGATGGTTCATTTATCGAAGCCAATAAACCGTTTGAATTTGTTCCGTTCCCGAGACGTAGATTCGCAGTAAAAATATCAAGCGTGATCCAGATCGAAGCTTCAACCATCTCTATATATATGAATCTAGTTAATATTTTGTTTGTTAACCTTTTACTTTTGTACTGTGTTATCACTGCACAGAATTTGCGAGAGCTCGCTACGTAACCCGGACTTTACTGGCGTCTGTCTTGTTTTGAGTGTCACTTCCGAGCTATTAATCTATTCAACCTGTAAGTACCTACACGTCCTTACACATAGGTTGAACTTAATTTGTCCTCCCCTGACGATGGACGTTCTGTTCGGGAAATAGTAGCCTTTTTTTGAAGCATCAAGATTCTCGCCTTATAACAAACCCCTGAGCCCTCCCGATTTCCTATAATCCAAAGCATCAGAGCATAGATCTTGTCGGAGGACTCGTATTTGAAAAATTAAAGCGACTGCAACAAACTCCAGATCGGATATGAAGCCCGATTATCTGCCAAAGGGAAACCAATGGTATGCAAGTCCTGGACCTCCCATACTAAGTCTCAGACCTAGGTCCCCTCATTAGGCAAGAAATCGGGAATGCCCGATACCTATGATCCTTTATAATCCGGGGCGTAAAGACCGGGCTCACAGAACCCCCCCATCATTTCATTCGAGCTTCAGGCCTAGATCAAATCAAGAGGGTTTAACGATTTCCTGAGTCCCGAACTGCATTTCCTATTTATGGACAATACCTTTTGTTTGTGTGCCCCGAAGGTCAAGTAGCCCCGAACTCTTTTAGTTCAATTCTATCATTAGGTGTACTTTTGTGTTTCTTCCGAATTCCCTTAGGGACTGAGGAAATTTTAATTTACTTTTTGCAAATTAACGGAAAACTGCCCCGGGCCGCTTCTATATTTCCCATGCGACCCGAATACCCCTTTTTGACGGGTAAGACTAGCTTACACAAAAGCTGGGACAAACAGATACTTTTTTGTCAACCCTAACCAGCCATGGAATTGCAGGTCTAACTGGGTTATGAACTTTACCTGTCCTGAACAACCAGCCCTTGCTTCTCACTACTTTTACAATTTTATCAACACCATGTCCTGCGCAAAACTTTTGATATTGAGAGCCTGATTGAGGAGGATCTGCTCTGTCATTATGGCTTCAAGTGGGAAGGGAGTAGTAGAAGTGTTGAGATCCAGGGGGATGTAGGTAGTACCCCTTGTACCCGTGTGCTAATCCTTAGATTAGACTGATTCCCCTTATGCCTTTGATTTAACGTATTTTTATTATTATTATTATTATTTTTTTTTAGATTGGACAGGATCAAATCTGCCA